>NC_051863.1:52694436-53294436 GCF_015732765.1 Culex quinquefasciatus | reverse complement strand
TAAACACTCTCATACCTTAAATAGATCTTAAATTGTTGCCTGCCTTTGATGACTGACGCCAACGTTGTTGAAATGCTGTTCCGTTGAGAAATGTCCACGGCTCCGAGATGAAGTTGCAGACTCGATCTTCGGCTTTATTTGGTCCTTCTGGCTCCACCACGCTGATATCAACTTCCGTCGCCGGCGAAATACTTCTCAGGAACTCAGGAACACTTTCAAAATTACTTTAAAAAACCTCGGTGTGGGTTTTTCCGTTGCTGCCACCATTGTGGGAATTTAGGGCCAGCCATACTGGCCAGCCCTTGATGAGGGTGGTGATATTGAATGATGTGAACTCCGTCGATGCTCAGAACTAACTGCTTTTATTTTACTTGTAACTTACGTTTCTAGAGTCGGTTCTCTACCTGCTACCCGAGAACCGACTTCTAACCCTAAATGTCGGCGGGAGTCCTAATCCCACGCCGACGCTAGACGAACCGTAATAAAACTTTATTACGGTTACATCCTGCATTTCCAAGCCACATGCTCATGCGCATCGTCTACACGCATTAAGTGCGTGTAGCGAAGGACGATACAAAACAGAGACCCAACGGTCGTTCTGTTTAGCATGTAACTTGGGAATGTAGTGGTGGTGATTACCACATCACTCACCCCTATAAACAAAAAAAAAGTCTTTTACTTTTTTTTCTACTTTGATACCAAATGTTGTTAAACGAATCTGTTCTGATTGTCTTCAAAAAGAAGAAGAAAGATAGAAAAGACTCAGAGCAAGCCTTGAACATAACTTGGCTCTGAAGTCCCCTCTCCCCCATGATTTAGGTATAGAAAAAACTACAAATAATTGAGATCCGAAATCATTTTCTTTATCTATACTGAGCCATTTGTTTATGAAAGTTTTGCCTCAACAAAATATCATTTAACATTTTAGGTCAGTTTTTCTTGACTAGGACACCATCGTGCGAAAGCTCAGGGACCTTTTATTATAAGGTGTGTCTGCATTTTTTGCCAGGATTTTACCTGATCGCACAACCCGCCTGTCGAATACTACTATCGTACATTGACGATTAGTTAAACAAAATAAGGACATTGGTCTTACGCATTTTCAGGCGAGATTTACTCGTCCATGATTTGTTGCCATGCCTAATTATTAATGAAAAATTGATTTCGGGAAACAAACAAAAAAAAATAGTAAAACATAAAGTTGCTTTTTAAGTACAACCAGAACGATTACATTTGTAAAAAGAATTTACTTGTGCTACTTGCTTCTAAATTTCATATTTAATTGAAGACCAATGCAAGAATTGCTTTTTCTAACAATAACTTTTAACATCTAAATGCATTATTTTTTTTTTGTTTTATACTGAACTATTCAAACATTGATGTGAACATAAAATACCTAAAATGCATAGAATTTCTTTTGCTTTTTTAGTCTTCGAAGTTTGTTTTAGAACTGCTACAAAAATAACGCGGTTTTCATTTTGCCACAATTTTTGTTTCTTTTTTAAACTGCATTTTTCTTTGCTTAGGCGTTTCGAACCATTTATTTGTTTGTTAAGAATTTGGATTCAATAATTGATTTGATAATAAACAATGATTGCATTCTACTTGACGCTATTACGGTTGTCAAATTAACCAATGTTTAAATTTTTCGAAGCACTTTTTTATTACAATTGTAGCTAATACCTACTGATTTTTTTTAACACTTTATTTGATCATCCAATCTTTTTCTTGATAACAACTTTTTGACAAAAAAAAAACGCATGTACTTTGAAAGTATAATTAGAACTGTTACAAATAATATGAAACTACACGTTCTAGTTATAATTGTTAACGTATCTATTACGCACTGATTCTGAAGTTGTCCGTACTGACCAGTTTTTGATGACTGACGCCAACGTTGTTGAAATGCTGTTCCGTTGAGAAATGTCCACGGCTCCGTGATGAAGTTGCAGACTCGATCTTCGGCTTTATTTGGTCCTTCTGGCTCCATCACGCTGATATCAACTTCCGTAGCCGGCGAAATACTTCTCAGGAACTCAGGAACACTTTCAAAATTACTTTAAAAAAAACCTCGGTGTGGGTTTTTTCCGTTGCTGCCACCATTGTGGGAATTTAGGGCCAGCCATACTGGCCAGCCCTTGATGAGGGTGGTGATATTGAATGATGTGAACTCTGTCGATGCTCAGAACTAACTGCTTTTATTTTACTTGTAACTTACGTTTCTAGAGTCGGTTCTCTACCTGCTACCCGAGAACCGACTTCTAACCCTAAATGTCGGCGGGAGTCCTAATCCCACGCCGACGCTAGACGAACCGTAATAAAACTTTATTACGGTTACATCCTGCATTTCCAAGCCACATGCTCATGCGCATCGTCTACACGCATTAAGTGCGTGTAGCGAAGGACGATACAAAACAGAGACCCAACGGTCGTTCTGTTTAGCATGTAACTTGGGAATGTAGTGGTGGTGATTACCACATCACTCACCCTATAAACAAAAAAAAGTCTTTTACTTTTTTTTCTACTTTGATACCAAATGTTGTTAAACGAATCTGTTCTGATTGTCTTCAAAAAGAAGAAGAAAGATAGAAAAGACTCAGAGCAAGCCTTGAACATAACTTGGCTCTGAAGTCCCCTCTCCCCCATGATTTAGGTATAGAAAAAACTACAAATAATTGAGATCCGAAATCATTTTCTTTATCTATACTGAGCCATTTGTTTATGAAAGTTTTGCCTCAACAAAATATCATTTAACATTTTAGGTCAGTTTTTTCTTGACTAGGACACCATCGTGCGAAAGCTCAGGGACCTTTTATTATAAGGTGTGTCTGCATTTTTTGCCAGGATTTTACCTGATCGCACAACCCGCCTGTCGAATACTACTATCGTACATTGACGATTAGTTAAACAAAATAAGGACATTGGTCTTACGCATTTTCAGGCGAGATTTACTCGTCCATGATTTGTTGCCATGCCTAATTATTAATGAAAAATTGATTTCGGGAAACAAACAAAAAAAAATAGTAAAACATAAAGTTGCTTTTTAAGTACAACCAGAACGATTACATTTGTAAAAAGAATTTACTTGTGCTACTTGCTTCTAAATTTCATATTTAATTGAAGACCAATGCAAGAATTGCTTTTTCTAACAATAACTTTTAACATCTAAATGCATTATTTTTTTTTTGTTTTATACTGAACTATTCAAACATTGATGTGAACATAAAATACCTAAAATGCATAGAATTTCTTTTGCTTTTTTAGTCTTCGAAGTTTGTTTTAGAACTGCTACAAAAAATAACGCGGTTTTCATTTTGCCACAATTTTTGTTTCTTTTTTAAACTGCATTTTTCTTTGCTTAGGCGTTTCGAACCATTTATTTGTTTGTTAAGAATTTGGATTCAATAATTGATTTGATAATAAACAATGATTGCATTCTACTTGACGCTATTACGGTTGTCAAATTAACCAATGTTTAAATTTTTCGAAGCACTTTTTTATTACAATTGTAGCTAATACCTACTGATTTTTTTTAACACTTTATTTGATCATCCAATCTTTTTCTTGATAACAACTTTTTGACAAAAAAAAAACGCATGTACTTTGAAAGTATAATTAGAACTGTTACAAATAATATGAAACTACACGTTCTAGTTATAATTGTTAACGTATCTATTACGCACTGATTCTGAAGTTGTCCGTACTGACCAGTTTTTGATGACTGACGCCAACGTTGTTGAAATGCTGTTCCGTTGAGAAATGTCCACGGCTCCGTGATGAAGTTGCAGACTCGATCTTCGGCTTTATTTGGTCCTTCTGGCTCCATCACGCTGATATCAACTTCCGTCGCCGGCGAAATACTTCTCAGGAACTCAGGAACACTTTCAAAATTACTTTAAAAAAACCTCGGTGTGGGTTTTTTCCGTTGCTGCCACCATTGTGGGAATTTAGGGCCAGCCATACTGGCCAGCCCTTGATGAGGGTGGTGATATTGAATGATGTGAACTCTGTCGATGCTCAGAACTAACTGCTTTTATTTTACTAAAACTATTCCAAGCGCGTTGGTTCTTTACCTGCTTCGAACCCACGCACTGTTTATTGCTAAGACAAGACGAAAGAGGACGAGAGTAATAAAAACGAGACTCAAATAAGGACCTCATCGTTCCTTTTTCGTCTCTCTTTCACCTCTTCTCAATGTGATCTTAGCATGTGGCCGTGATTGCCACACTGATGTAAAATTACATTTTTTTCATGTTATGACACGATCACAACATGACATTTGAATTTTTCTTTTGATTTTGATCTACCATTGGAACTTGTTAGTTTGACAACTAACCAAACCATCTGTTTAAGAACAACAATGGCATGGCAGATCTTCAAGTTTCTCTATCATTAATCAGCTTTTTATTTTGTAAGTGTAATTTGTAACTTATTGGAAACGAACGGTTAAGGAATGACGTTGTGATGATTACTTAAGATTACTTTTTTTAAATATTAGTCTACACCTCGGTCTACACAGTAAAAATTATGTAAATTTAGATGGTGTAAAATTTAGACGTTTAAATACAATTAATACATTACATCAGGGATGCTCAATGTTTTTGGAGGCCGGGCCTATTTTGAAGCTCAAATGAGCTTGCGGGCTAAAAAAGATTTTTATAAAAAAATACGTTATTTTAATTTATAAGACTAGAAAAAACATCTATCAGCAGTAGTTTTTTTTTAATTCCTGATATTTTTTCAACATTTTTGTTAATTAAAAATAATGAAAGATACAAAATGGCAGTTTTCTATAGGCTTTGTTAATTTTATTGTTTTAGGTATTTGAAAAAAGCTTTGTACTTGTGCTCTCCGTAAAATTTTACAGTTTTTTTTTTTTTAATTTGGAAACGGTGACATGTAATCTGCTTAATTTAGTATCGGCGTAATTTTATCTTAAAATCAAGTGTGACTAATAAAACATCGTTATTTTATCGTTGAATTACGTGTGACTAATAAGAAATCTTTGAGAGCAAGAAATTTAGCAATTCAATGAAACAATTTTTAGAAAATGTTTTAAGCACCCGTAAAGATGAATTGCAAATGTAAACATTTTAGCAAAAAAAATATTTATTCATCGTTTTTTTTATGATCCAGAACATGCTCAAAATGATTTTAAACGCAAAGGATTGCATTTTTAATTGATTTTAGCTAATTGCACTTAAATTTCTATCGATATTTAGAAGTTTTTTATTGAATTAAATTTACCCATGAATTTAAGAGCCAATTTTTAACAATGGGAGGAGTGGAGGGTTCTCGAAAAAACTTTGTAAAATACTTGCAACAGCCTTATTCCTCCGATTTCAACATTTAATCTGCCTTAATCCTGGAAGCCTGAATTTTCAGAAAATGTTCGATGAACATTTACTAGTTTCACTCACATTGAAACTTGTGAAACTGTGTCCTAAAATAGGGATCAAAATATTAATAAATCATTAGTATTTTTTATCAGCAAAAAAAAAGATAAGCATAAAAATGTTTGAAATAAACCTTACTTTTTAAAAAGTAAAAAATCGCGCGGGCCATACTTTGGTCACTCCTGTCTTACGTGATGTAATATAACCTCAATTCAAACATAAAGTGTTAAAACACTAGAAACTTATGGTAATTTTACAAATTTCTAGAGCTAAAATTTCACATTTTTTCTAGCATAAATGATGGAGAATTTTTGAAGCTAACATTCGTTTTTGTTTCATGGAACAAATTTTACTAGAGAATGCAATGCGAATCGACCACAATAAAGGTTTTATCGGAATTTAAAGCAAAGTTTTTTATTAAGCTATACAGTAAAAAAAAATCATGATAATATTACATCTGGGAAGGGGTATATCTTTTATGTCTGAAAAAATGTGTGATTTTACCTCTGAAAATGTGTAATTTTACCACTTTTCTTGTGTAATGCCACTTTTCTAGTCTATAGAAGTATTTTGTAGAACCTCTTCAAAACTAGAACAAAACTCAAATGGTTACTTGGGTAAATTGAGGTAAAATTACAACATTAAAGTGAATATATTCAACCTTTTAAAATTACACCTTCCAAATTAAAACTATTTTTTACTGTGTAGTTGACGACCACTATTTCTAGTACCAACTACTATTGTCTACCTTTTATCTCCAAGGACTTTGCCGCCTTGGGCTCCTAAGTGTACGGGAATATGGCACGGGAGAAGGCGCTGAATATCCATATTCACACTTATAATTCAAGGGCACCGCCGTGGGATTCGAACCGGCAATCTCTGGACTGTTAGTCTAGTGCGCGTTCCGATTGATGAACCGGATGGGATGCTTTGATATGAATCATGTATGATATCGACAATGATTGCAGTTTCAACTAAACTAAAATGTCAGTAATTAAAATTCTTTGCATCAAACAGTGATTTGTTATGCATATTTATTTCTCATTATGTACATATTGATGTTCATCACGATATTTATGTTAAACGATAGGATTATGTCAATCAAAACATTTAGAATTTAAACATTACCTTTGGATTTTCAACAAGTGTTTGGCAATGATCTACGTATTATCATAAATTCCATCTTTTCCGTTTTGCACACTCAATCAACATTAATTTATCTCGTCAAGCACTATGAATACCGGACCATTTTCGATGCACTGTAAATATTTTAAATTACACAATCTTCCATAAACTCTTACACACGTCTTCAGTTCTTCCAATCATCTCGAACTTATCAATTCAGAGAGCGCTTTGCTGAAGTATCGTCGGCCGGAAGTATCATGCTGTGCACTGTTACACGCTTCGTATGCTGATTAGAACTGTTGAGCTTCTTTTCACACTTGCAATAGTAGGTTGTAAATTTCGACGACGTTTTACTAGAGATTCACTAGATTTTTTCTTCCATCACTCAGAAAGACAAGAATGCACGAGAATTTGAACTTTTTTGCCACCCAACTTCCGGAAGTACCCCGTAGTTTGGATACCGGACTCGAACTTCTTAACGATGACCACGACGTCGCACGTTGAACACAGACTGTGGGATTGTTCACTCTCACCAATACAACTCTCCCGTACTCACTCACTCATCTCATGAAGGCGAGTATCGCGCGTACAATTGCGATAAACAGCCCGCCTCAAGTTTGAGGTTAGGTTTTTGCGCCTCTAATCGTCCGTTCCCGACGGCAGACGACAACATTCGAGAAAAAAAAAAAAAAAAAAAAAACGATTCCGGGGGCCAAGAAATGTGACGAAGAACACTTGCACCGCCAGACACGCCGGGGAACTGAATTCGGTCTTTGGTCCCAAATGAAAAGAAACTCTCACTCTTGCTCCGGTATCGCAGAGTGTGCGTTTGTTCGTGAGTTGGAACGGGGTGCGCGTGCGGGGGCTTCCGACGGACACCCACAACAGAACCGACACGACCGGTGAAGACCACGTTGGCGGAACGACCGACGACCGGCGTCAGCCCCGCTTGGAGCGGCTCAACAGGTCGATCCCCGATCGGATGGCAGGGTAGGTGTTAACGATGGCGGTTCTTCCCGCGCAAATCGATGATGATGATGTTGAGACGATGTGTTGTGCGCGGGAGGGCCCGAACTGTTATCACCGCATGGATGTTCCGGAGAGTTGGAGCTGGTTAGCTGAGCGTCGTTATCGATGGCAGAGATGCTTTGTTAAAGGTCAGTACAATAAAAAGGACTTGCATGTCAAATCAAATAAAAAAACTGCAAATTAGAATTTAAGTAATCTTCTTTTGAAAAAATGTATCTGGCTTTATTTCCATAATCTATTATTGTGAAGCTTTTTCATGCAACTTAAATATTTCAATTTATTCCGGAAAATATCAATTGCGTAGCATTATCATAACGACAAATCTGATCAGCTACCTGCCTCAAGGAAGCATTTTAGATCAAGTTTCATACAATATTTTCCCTACAACTTTTCATTTGCATTTATTTATCACTGACAATTGGACCATTAGTTTCCGAGATTGGTAATAATAAAGAAGGCTCGTTTTTTATCTATGCATTAGCCCAAAAAAATTAAAAATGCTCAAATCAAAAATTATATGATATTGCCCGAAAGAGTACTCAAAACTGGGTTTTCAGCCCAAATTTCAGCCCATTTGGTTGAAAACTGGCTTGCCTTGAGCAGGAACAAGTTTTAAAGGGAATTATCTCGTAAAACTTGAGCATTTAAGCAGATTACCCTGTGCAAGTCAGCCGTCAATAAATGATGATTTTTGCATACCATGGGGTCCAAGGGGATGGTCTTGGGGACAATTTCTCTGAAGGAAGCAAGATGATTCGAGACCTCTGGTATTGCCTAGAAGCAGATTCAATCCGGCGTCACCGAAATTCCCAGGGTCCCAGCAAAATGTAGTGGAAAAAATCAAAGCACACTAAGAAGGCTACCTCGATCAGAGGACGCCACATGTCAATCAGTTATCACGTGGCAGGAGGGTATCTGAGAATTGGGATTTAAAATGATATTTGACGTTTATAAAATGTTTTTGCACAAATATCTGACTAAATAAACTTTATAATATTGACAAAACCACTTTGTTGCAATTCCGTCGTGAAAATACTTACTTTTCCTGTCATTCTTGAACGACGAAATAGCCTTCTTTTATGTACCAAAAATGAAAGAATCGAATTGCAACACTTTTCGAAATAAATGCTGAAAAGTTCTACTTTTCAGCACTGAAATGGGTGCTGAAAAGTTGAACTTTTCAGCACTTGTTTCGAAAAGTAACACTTTTAATTTTTTTTTGATTAAAACGATTTATTGACAAAATAAATGAAAATTTGACTTATAATTTCACTCAATAGGTCTTCGTATTTATCCAACTCGGTGAACCTCGTTGGATAAATGTACAACTCGTGCTGAAAAAATCCTCTTTTTGCAACTTGTTGCATAAACTACTATTAAAGCCAACATTGGCCGTATCAACAAAGCTAAAAAAAAACAAATTGTCGAGATTTTTTTCAGCTCTACAAACAAATTTCGAATTTTTATATCAAATGTTGGCCAAATATGAGCACTGTTTTCAAAAAATTGAAAAACTTTGGCTTTTTTCGAAAATTTTTTCTAGAAATGGTTATTATTTGTAAATCGTCAATTTGAAAAAAAAAACAAAAACAAAAATACAAAAACACTTTTTGATTGCAAATTTGGTTTAACGTGAATAAAAAAATGTTTTTAAGATTTAAGAAACCTTAATTAAAAACCATCGCTCTGCCACAGATTCTGGAATTTATTCTGGAATTTTAAGAAAAGATGTCATTTTATGTCCCTCAACAACACATATATAAAATGTACAGCTGTATTGTACATGTAAGAGCACGCATCGGGCGGAATTTTGGACTGGAATATAGTTGGTCAAAATAATTAGTTGGCCAAAATAATTAGACCAGATTTGTTCATTTGGCCGTTACGGTGACCTACACCAACAAGTGGTCCAAAAATTACAATTTTTGTCAATTTTTGCAAAAAACACCTTTTTTTAAAAAAAAACATAGCTTAACGCCATTTCAACCGATTTCAACTCAGGTGATTTGTAGAAATTTTAAAGAAAAATAGTTTGAACATTGAAACATTTGAAACATAGCCGAGCTTTTGAAAAAGTCATATGAAAACCTGAAATGCTGTTTTGACGGTGTCTGGACCAAAGAACCTATGTCTGAAAATGTTTTCATTGGATTCCTTTGGAAATTTTCTCACAAAAAAGTGAAAAATAAAAAAATTCAACCCGTACGATCCTGACATTTTAAATAAATAAATAAATTTGGATTTGTGGCGGCACTACGAATACGAAATCGGCACACAAATAAACTTTTTACTTATACTATGATAACTCAAAAATTTAAACGATAATATACACTTTTCTGGAAAAAAAATATTTTCAATTGCCATATTTTATTGTTTTTTCGTTAGGATTATTGTGAAATTTTTAGAATCAAGAGTAATATTTTAAAGGGTTAACATGAAAATGATTTTTTTTTCGACACAGTCCAAACCAAAAAAAGGTATGAAAATTTTAATGACGAGCCATGGACAGAGCGTCTAATTTTACAAATTCTAGCGAAAATCTAGCGGAAAATACATTTTCTTATCGTTTTAACAACGGTGATTTGAAAATGCATAGAAAAAAAAAACTTAGTTTGATTTCATTCAACTCAATTTGCTTTAGAGCGTCCAATTTCCCGTCCCGGGAAAAAATTTCCCGGGAATTCCCGGGATTTCCCGGAAAAAAATTTTTCCCGTTTCCCGGGAAATTTGTAAATTTGTGAATTCCCGAAATACAAGCGGAAGTATACATTTTCCTTACTTTTTGGCTCAAATGTTTTGAAATTATACAAAAAATAATAATTAGAGAACCTGATTTGATTTTATTCTTTTCAATCTACTGTTCATATTGAACTTATCAGCTTGTCTTTAAATTTCATGTCAAAGTTTAATTCAGATAATATTTATTTCTGAAGCATTCATTCACAACTTGGAATATTGTTTGCTTATATGTTGAGCAACATAAATTACGCATTACTCTATTATAGAATGAATATTAACTATTTTAATTTCGACAACCTATTTTAACGAATTTTGTTGTTATATCATTTAAAAATAAGATATTCACCTCTTCCGGACAACATCAAAATTGAGATTTGTTCAACATTTTTGACCAAATTGGATGAAAATTGAATTGGGTTGTTCGAAGAGATAGATTTTTTAAGGCAAATTCAATGATAATCTATTTATTTACAAGTTGAAAATATTTGTTTTTGAATAAGTTATTTGCCATGAAAAACATTATTTCTGTATGATTTTTTTTCCTTTTCTACTTTATGGTCACTGAGACAAATTTAAAAGCAATTTTATTGTTGTGATTTGATACGATTTAAAATACAGCATAACAAAAAGATTTTTTTTATATTTTTTCAAAGTTGCATGTTTTTTTACAAGCAGTCAAGCCATTTATTGATCCTCACACTCATTTTGATCATTTAAGATGCTGTTCTATACAATTCAGTTGCAAAATATTAATCACAAACAGGATTAGAATAATTTTCGAAAAATTTCAAATTTCCCGGGAATTCCCGGGATTTCCCGGGAAATTTATTGAAAATTTCCCGTTTCCCGGGAATTTTGTAACCCCGGGAAATTGGACGCTCTAATTTGCTTTTCATATTGAACTAATCAGCTTGCCTGAAAATATCATGTCAAGGTTTATTTAATTTAGTATTAAAGCATTCAAAACTGGAAATAGATTTTGCATATTTGTTGGGCAACAAAATTAACAAAATTGTAGAATAAAATAAAGGCATTTGGTTTAGTGTCATTTAAAAATAAGTTATTAACCCCTTCCCACCAAGATAAAAATTGAGTTTGTTTATACATTTTTGTTTAACAAGACCAAATTGAATGACAATTAAATTGGTGACATTAAATATTTCGAAAAGGGTTGTACAGAACTAGTTCAATTTTTTTGACAGTATTTGGCACATTACAGTTTGAAGTACAAAAATTATGGAGCACTGGATCTACCAAGGGCATATGAGGGTTAAGTATGAAAAAAATGGAATCTTGGTTGTGTAAATATGATAATTTATCTTATTATTTAAATCAACTGTTTGTGCTATGATTACAATTTTTACCGATGTCTTTTTTTAATTGTATATATTTAAGAAAAATATGAAAAAATACCATACCACTACTCAAACCATTAAAAAATTATATAAAAAAAATTAGTTCGTATGATATGAAAGGTGTCCCAAAAATGCAAACATAATCGAAAACCTTCTTATTTTTTTTTTAACTGAGCTGAGCATAAAAACATAATTTTTGAATGTTTTTTTTTCATTTCTGCTCTATATGTTCTCTTACTGGTCACAGAGACAAATTTAAAACAGGTTGTGAAACATGGATTTATTTAACTCACTGTTGAAACACTTTGATTAAAAGAATATAACCTTTCAAAAAAAAAAAATGCATACAATCAGTTATGATTTATTACACGATTTGAAAAATTGCTAATAAAATTTTAAAAAAAATATGTTTTTCTGATCGCATAAATGTCCCATATGCATTTTCACCGTTTTTGAGTTATTGATGCAGTTTGGTTTGAAATTGTGTGCTCTTTCAAAAGAGCCTATAACATCCAGTACTTAGTTCTAGAAATCAAGAGGAAATCCAGTTTTTTTTCGCGAAAACTTAACACGTAGCCTAATTTGTGGGACAAACTTTAAATGCGTTTTTCTCAGCTTGCTGTTTTTGCATACGGGACATTTATGCAAACATGGACAGTCAAGCAATTAGTTATTCCTCACACTCATTTTCACAATTAAAGTTGCTGTCCTATACAATTTTGATACAAAATATTAATGTATAACCGAATCAGGATAATTTTCATTGCATTTCCAAATTTCCCGGGAAATTTGTTGAAAATTTCCCGTTTTCCGGGAAATTGAACGCTGTAGACATGGTTTCAACAATTGAATGATAAAAGAGTTTTAAAATGCATTATGCACCAGCCCAGTTGTTTTGTAATCATTAGTTTCCAAAATTTCTAAGTATTGACGAATTTTTGTTTTGCGGTGCTGTACATTGGCATTTCGACATAAACTTTGAAAAATGTTTGCAACGGCCTAAACAACTTTCATTAAGACTATACATGTGCTATAAACTGAGACTGTGTCAGAAAAAGAACATCCTTTGAACAACAGTCAGTCCATTTAACCTACGGAATATAAAACGAACGTTCTTCTTTGCAAAGAACCTATCTTTGGACGACCTTGACGACCGGGCAGTGTTTCGCGACGAGCTCCCTTCTGTTTGACTAACGAGCACCACAGCCACACACAATTACAGCCCCATTAACACCCAGTGTCATACAAATTGCGCAAATCCAGACTCCCGGGTTCCGACCGGGTTTCGACCCGCGGCAGCCAGTTATGGCCATTTCTTGGCCTGACCGCCGCCGTGTGTACCGAGAGCCAAAAGAGAGAAAACCTCACTTCGCTTTCCAATAAATTAATCATTGATTAATAAATCATTTAGATTTATGACTGCAGGCGCGCGCGCGCACTTTTTTTCCCCTTTCAATATTTTTATTTCAATAAAAATCGAAATGACAGGTAAATTTATAAATAATTACATAGTTCCAGCACACGCGGGCCCAGACTTTGGTCCGCGTCCCCGCTTCACGGCATTCCCGGCCCAAGAAGTGTCGACAAGATGTTGGTACACATTTCTGCGGCCAAGTTTTGCTCCTGCCATATCTGCATCGCTCTCTCTCGAACGGAGCTGAAAAAAAAACAGTCTTTTGGACCACGAAGGTTGACTTGGCCGAACCGGCACGACCGATCGTTTGGGAGAAATGGCAAGCGATGGGAGTTCAAACATAGATGACAGGTCATGACAACCAGCTGGCCACACCGGCTGCGGGCGATCCAGGGCGAGACGGAGGTTATTTTGCGTGACCGCAGATCAAATCCGAACCTGGAGGTCACGGTACAGTACTGGCGCAAACATGCATGCAAAATTGTTGGGTCATATATTATTTCTTTGAAGAGATATCAAACTGAATTAAAACCGAACAGAGTTAAAACAGAAAACAGAAAAACAGAAAAACAGAAAAACAGAAAAACAGAAAAACAGAAAAACAGAAAAACAGAAAAACAGAAAAACAGAAAAACAGAAAAACAGAAAAACAGAAAAACAGAAAAACAGAAAAACAGAAAAACAGAAAAACAGAAAAACAGAAAAACAGAAAAACAGAAAACAGAAAAACAGAAAAACAGAAAAACAGAAAAACAGAAAAACAGAAAAACAGAAAAACAGAAAAACAGAAAAACAGAAAAACAGAAAAACAGAAAAACAGAAAAACAGAAAAACAGAAAAACAGAAAAACAGAAAAACAGAAAAACAGAAAAACAGAAAAACAGAAAAACATTGAACATTGAACATTGAACATTGAACATTGAACATTGAACATTGAACATTGAACATTGAACATTGAACATTGAACATTGAGCATTGAGCATTGAGCATTGAACATTGAACATTGAACATTGAACATTGAACATTGAACATTGAACATTGAACATTGGACATTGAACATTGAACATTGAATATTGAACATTGAACATTGAACATTGAACATTGAACATTGAACATTGAACATTGAACATTGAACATTGAACATTGAACATTGAACATTGAACATTGAACATTGAACATTGAACATTGAACATTGAACATTGAAAATTGAACGTTGAACATTGAACATTGAACATTGAACATTGAACATTGAACATTGAACATTGAACATTGAACATTGAACATTGAACATTGAACATTGAACATTGAACGTTGAACGTTGAACGTTGAACATTGAACATTGAACATTGAACATTGAACATTGAACATTGAACATTGAACATTGAACATTGAACATTGAACATTGAACATTGAACATTGAACATTGAACATTGAACATTGAACATTGAACATTGAACATTGAACATTGAACATTGAACATTGAACATTGAACATTGAACATTGAACATTGAACATTGAACATTGAACATTGAACATTGAACATTGAACATTGAACATTGAACATTGAACATTGAACATTGAACATTGAACATTGAACATTGAACATTGAACATTGAACATTGAACATTGAACATTGAACATTGAACGTAGAACATTGAACATTGAATATTGAATAATGAACATAGAAAATTTACTTTTTTCTTACCTTGCGAATTTGCTTACCTAAATCTAAGTAGCTACAATCTTCACTTTTATACAAAGTTTTATTTCCGCCAGATGAGTAACACGCGCACACCTTTCAGTGCAGCTTCACGCCGTCAGCAAGATCATCACGCCGCGTCGTCAAACGTCAAATCGGTGAAAATACGGCGATGAATCAAAAGTTTTGCTTTTAATTCGGGAGCTCGTGCGCTCGGCCAGCACATGTTTAAAATTTTGGCAAATTTCCTTGGCTTGGCACATTACATAAACAAAAACACACCTCTTTTGCGAGTCTCCGACTTTTGGCTTGACTTGATTTGACGTAGAAAATTTGGCAAGTGACGCGATCGCAACAACACGGGGAGATAGAGCTGCATCATCAAACAGGCACACACAGAAAGATCAGAGGAAATGTGGTAATTACATTAGATGACTTCATCACCTGTTTCAATTTTTGGCACCGTCGATCGTTGGGGGAATCAGTTCTGGACGTCAGCGGCGTCGTTGGTCCCGAAATAAACTCACCTGTGTTAGTAGACTAATGGAAATGGGACGTTTTCCTGGTAAATTTGGATTGAAAATTCAGCAAGAATGTATAACAAAATGATGAAAGTGAATAAAAGATCAAAAGAACAAACGGTTGGAATTAGGTCAGAACGCGTTTGACACACGTGCAGGCCCGGCAACACAATTCAACCAAACTTCGGGACAATGCACACAATGGTCAACCAAACAAAACGTGATTGTTTTTTTTTCACTGCGTGCTCCTGTTTTTGATTAATCAAGGTCAAACATTAAAACACATTTTTCACGAAACGCCAAAAAGCGACGTGCGACAAGATAGCACGACATCGTGGATATGTGATTAAAACGCAGATGCAAAAATCAAATCAAATTATTCGCTCTACAGCATTGCCTTGGCGTTCTCGATTGCGAGATTCCTACTCGAAACTAGGTGTTCGAAGGCTTGATTGTTGAAGCAATTACAAACCTCTTTTTACACCTTAGCTTCCATCCACCTCGGGATTCGAACTGACGACCTTTGGATTGTTAGTCCAACTGCCTACCAGCGACTCCACCGAGGCAGGACCCAGGGAGACGACTCCTACACCTGGACTGAGCTAACGACCTAACCTTTTTTAGGTTAGTCCGGGGCCAACATTTACTTCCCTGTCCGACGGAAGGCGTGATCAGACAAATCTCGTCTCGAAAAATGCCACCGGGACCGTCTGGGATCGAACCCAGGCCGACTGGGTGAGAGGCAATCACGCTTACCCCTACACCACGGTCCCGGCTAAAAAACGCAGTTGCATTTATTCTTATTCTAAGCACTCAAAATTTGTTCTTCATGACGCAAACAAATAATCAGATATTTCAGGCACCTTTTCTCTAACCTAGTTGTCACTCTCATAAAAGACACAATAATCATAATCCTGCCATCAACGCCAGAATCCTCCGTTATCCTTGCGAATTTCAGTCACGTGCCCCTGCCCAGAGAAAACACGAAAAAACACACCGCAAAGTTCCATCATTGCCACGCACGCATCCTTCTGTCGTCATAAGGCCATCGTCGTCGTGCTCCAAAAACAGATGATCCGGGCTATTTCTGGACCCGTACCGGGAATCGACGTCATCCTGATGAACCTTCATGAACCTGGTCTTTTCTTCCAAAACGGAACAGACAACGTGATGCCAGAGTTATAATTATTACTGCGCTGCGAGATATAGGTGAAAGTAGTACAACTGCTAATCTTAGCTCAACCTACTGGAGCAAGGTTATTTTAGGACCGCTTTTTGCAGACGTAAAACCCCGTAAATATCTGCGGTGTTTGCGGAAAAAAGCACATGGAAATTACTACCGTCATGACATCAGAAACGATTCCACAGGTAGATGGAATTGGAAAAAGTTTTGCCGTGATGGCTCATGATGTCTGTAAGTTGGAAATAGATCCTCGTGGCAGAATGTTGAATGCAGTGCCACCTGGTTGGGGATGATGACGTCCTTCAACACGTGGTGGTTTATTTTGAAATGATGCGATTCATAATTTGACCGCGTCGTTTGGAAAGCGAGTCAGACATTGTGTTTCAAAGATTATTCTCATGTACACGACGTATCAACAATGTTTTGGAAAAATACCTATAACGTTCTCTGCCCAGCTACCGAACAAGTACTATGGTAAATTGGGACCAATTTTATCAAGGACAAAAAGTTAATAAATTTAAAGTTGATTTTTGCGGCTGCGGACAAAAAAAAAGACCAGCAGAGCCCACCAAGACTCCTACACAATCCCCCTTCCCTTCCCACGCCTTGTCTTTAAAATCAATCCCTTCCCTACTAACCCCGAGTAGGCCGCGGGTAATCAGCTCCCCTCCCACTAACATTTACACACAAGGTCCTCTGTAATTACTCTAAGCTTCAAGTAAAATGTAATTACGAAAGCCGACTCGGTTCTAACCAGGTCCCAGCACCGAAAAGGACCAAATAAAAATAATTTTATGATCCGACAAAGTCCGAAAAAGCAAAATATAGAGAATTTTCTCAGCTTTTCAAAAATTTTTTTTTTCAAAAGTGGGCAAACATGGGCACTATTTTTAAAAATCATTAACTGCGAAAACGGTCCCTTTTATAAAAAATTCACTAAAGTACTTTTTGATTGCAAATTCAATTTTTCATCAAAAAATGAAATTGAAAAATTATTGCGATCAATATTTCGATTTTTTGAAAAAAAATTGTATTGATTCAAAAAATCATAACTAAGTCAATGATTTTTTGCCCATTCTGGAAATTTCTGAAAAGTTGGCATTTGATGTCCTCTTGAATCCTCTATTGATGTCCTCTAAAACATATAAAAAAAATCAAAATAGTGTTTTTTTTTTGCAAATTAAATTTTAGTGACAAAAAGTTAAATAAAAAAATCACCAAAATTGTTTTTACCGTGTATCATTTTTTTCAGTGTAGTCCGTATCCATACCTACAACTTTGCTGAAGACACCAAATCGATCAAAAAAATCCTTCAAAAGATACAGATTTTTGAATTTTCACAAATCATTTTTGTATGGACAGCTGCCAAATTTGTATGGAAAATTATATGGACAAACTAATGATGCAAAATGGCTTCTTTGGGTATACCGAAGGCAACAAAAAAGTTTCAGTAAAAAAAAAGTATGTAAATCTTTCCCAGTTCCTGAGGGGAACACCCTTGAAGAGTATCGGGGCCGGCATTTACAAAGCGGATTCAGTGGCAGTTTCATTTTCAACTTAATGTTAACATGTTAAGGTTAATGTTAACATTCCATAGGTCGCCTCCTAAGGTGTCGTGATAAGGTCCAGTTTGTGACGATACACTACCTTCCCTTTACTAAGCAATCGATTCCAGAAGGGAAAAGATCACCAGTTGTGTTGGTCCGAGCCGGGATTTGAACCCCGATCTACCGCTTACGAGGCGGAAGCGTTACCACTGGGCTACGTGGCTCGGTAAAAAAAAAAAGTTTCAGTCAAATTGAAAAATACAGAAAAAATCGAATGACCGAAATCTCAGAGAATTGCTCACTTAACCCTCTACTGCCCAAATTTTTTTGTCGACAATTTTTATTTTTCCCGTGTTCAGGAGGTCATTTTGAGCAACTTTTGTTCTACGAAAAACTTTAATTCTCTTGTTTTATGTTTTTCTTGTTTCATTTTTAGTATTTTAATTTGCATTTATCTTGTTTAGTTTATGTTTGTTTTTTGTAGTATTTGGCCTACTCTACCACCTCCTATCATTACATTTTGTCTATCTAATTTTTTCATGTTTTTACAGTAACTTTTTCAATTTTTTGCATTTTATTCACATTTTCTGCTATAAAATGGAATCATTTAAATTGTAAATAAATGCGTAGAGGCATAGTCTGGGGCACTAGAAAAATTACTGCATACTTCTTTTCACTTAAAATATAGGAAATGTTAGTAAAAAAACACAGCCAAAGTTGACCCCTAAAAAAATACATTTTTAAAAACATTGGCAAAGTCACATAAAACAAGTCAAACTTCCAACCCTAAAATTTTCCAAAATTTTAAAAGTTCTTCTTTCCGATGCTTTTTGAAGATCAAAAATTGGTTGAAAAATGGATTTTTTGCGATTTTTTAAATCGAAGCCCGTCTAGAGGCGGGGTTGGGTTGTAGAGGGTTAATATTACACACTGCATGTACTATTTTTGTTAACACAAATAAAAATTGCAACCGACGGGATTCAAAACCGGCTCCAACAGTGAGGACTGGCACCTTAGCCCGCTCGGCTATCAGACCGATGAAGAATGAAAAGGATAAAATATGAGCTGGATATTTCAGTGAAGTAGGTTTCCCATTCTGATGGGCTACGATTTTCAATGTTAATTATAAAACATTTGTGAAATTTTCCGATCATTTCGAAATTTTTTTTTATTCAAGGCTAACATTTCAAAAGGGCCAAACATTCAATATTACGCCTTTTTGAAATGTTAGTCTTGATTAAATTTTTGAAGACTTAGCAAACTTCAATTTTCCTGTTTTTTTTTCTTTGCCGCTGTATCTCAGCCAACAAGAGGTCCAATCTTCATCGTCTCTTAGACAATTTTCTGAATCTTAAAAAAAAAAAATAGAAATGGTGACTATTTTTAAATGGTCACTATTTTTAAAAATCAAAAAACTGCAAATATTTCGCAAAAATCATACTTTCGGTTGCTATGTCTTGAAAATGGAACCCTCTATCAAAAAATCTGTAAAGAACTTTCAGATTGCTAATTTAATTTTATATAAAAAAATTTAGATCAATTTATTTGTGTGAAATTTGGATTTTTTTCAAAAATCACTATTTTTTTACAATTTTTTATTCGGCGGCAGATTTTTTGATCATACTTCTCTATGGCAGCAGGGGTAGCGGCTTCGGCTGCCGATCCCGATGATGCTATGAGACGCGGGTTCGATTCCCGCCTTATCCACTGAGCTTCTATCGGATGGTGAAGTAAAACGTCGGTCCCGGTTTCTCCTGTCTCGTCAGAGGCGCTGGAGCAGAAATCCCACGTTAGAGGAAGGCCATGCCCCGGGGGGCGTAGTGCCAATAGTTTCGTTTTCTCTATGGCAGGGTATTGTCCCCTAAAACATATCAAAAAATCTCGAAAATAAAAAAAAAATACTTTGATTAAAAAATCGGCATCTTTTTCCTTATACCTAGCGTGCCTCACGGATGTATGAAAAAGACAAAAGTGTTTAATTTTGAGTGCCTCAAAAGGAATTTACAAGCACTAAGCTAGCCTGAAATTTTGAGCGCATTTGGTTAAGGTTTAGTACTTCCACTCTCGACCTGAAGTTACAATAAAATTTCAATAAATTTAATTTATTTATTTTCCACTTTTTAACTCTTCTTCGATAAATTTTTACTATATCCTATGATTTTTCTCAAATGAGAGGTTTCTTATAGTTTTGATCCGGGGAACAACTTTGTAGAACATCACAGCGCTAGTAATTAAGGGGTTACATACAAGTAAATCGGCAAAAATGTAAGAGGTTGGTTTGAGGACAAACATAAACATTTTTTTAAATCTGTTTTCAAGACATTGAAATACATATTTTCATCTGTTAACAGAACAAATTTGAGGACATTTGGTTGTATCATTGCCGAGATATCGGTATTTTAAGTTAGCAGTTTCAAAAAACGGGTGCCACGATATCTCAACACTGCTTTGACTAAATCGGCTCAAAATTTTGGTGAAGACTCGTTGAACCGGTCCCGTATGCATGACGAAGGCCAATTTTCAAAAAGTTTTTTTTTATAAAAGATAAAAAATATTTTTATGTTTTTTTATCGAAAGTTTTTGATTTTTGTATTTTTTTAAAATGCAAAATTTCAAAATCGGGCTTCGACATGCACACGGGGTATGTCTTGTGAGTCTTCACCCAAAATTTCAGCCTATTTGGTCTATCCCATCTCGAGATATCGTGGCACCCGTAAATCAACTCGGTGTTCAGAGAAAAACGCTCGCAAAGTTTGACAATTCGCTTTGCGCATGGCAAAATTTTCAGCTAAAATTGTCTGTAACTTACTTTAATCATAAAATATCTTCATTAAACTTCCAGGAGTGATAGAAAATCATCTTTTAAGTTGATTTAATAAATGTTCTGTAATATGAAATTTTGTGATTTTCTACATGTATGTAACCCCTTAATCCCGGAAAGATACATGCAAAATTTTAGAGCACGCATTCTCTAAAAAATACCCTGTAACTTTTGTGGATCAATTTCTAGCGCTTTGCGATGTTCTACAAAGTTGTTCCCTGGATCAAAACCTACAAGAAACCTAAGAATTGGAAAATTTTGTTGGGTTTTGGGAAACTTTCTCTTAGAAGAGGTAAAAAGTGAAAATTTCCCATAGTAAATTTTTAGAAGTGCCATACTAACTTTAGGTGAATGGTGGAAGTACTAAACCTTAACCAAATGCGCTCAACATTTCAGGCTAGCTTCTGGAGCCATATTGCTTCGAAATTCCGGCCGAGGCGTACGAAATTGAACACTTTTGTCTTTTTCATATATCCGTGAGCCACGCTAGTGTACACCATATTCTTGTTTCAAGTCGTCTTTTTTTAAAACGATTCTCGATTTACACAACTTTTTTAAGTCATGATTTAAAATGAGATACACGGAGAAAAAAGAGTTCCCAAAATCGTGAACAAGCGTTCATGAAAATGGGAACCACGAACAAAGTGTTCAAATCTCAGTGTCTTGCGAACCTTCGTGGTGAACGGACACTAGAGCTGCGGTATTTTTTACTACCTAAGCTCAGAGTTATTTCAAAAAAAATTCACAGTCTTTTTAAAGACTACCTGAGTTATTTTCCCAAATTCTAAACAGTCTTTTCAAGACTAACCCCACCTGAAATTTTGTTGTATTTTACAAACGAAGCCATCTTTTAAGAGAACTTTGATTGCAAAATGCGTCAAAACAAAGGTAAACGCAAATCTTCTGAAGATTTGATCGTTACGTCGGTGAAGCGTTTGAACGCTAAACCGGCTAACGGAAACAGAAAAAGAAAACAGCCTCATCCGAGGTCTGATTCTGATTCTGAAAGTGAGGTCAATCCTCCAATTCCATTGGCAAACAGTTTCGGTGTTTTATCCGAAACTGTTGACAAGGATCCTTCTCCTCGTACTGAGCCTTCTGCCGTCGAGAAACGAGTAAAGGCTCCGCCAATTGTAGTGACTTCCGTCTCCGATTTGGCCAGCTTTCGAACGCAACTGAAGAATTGCAAGGAAACTTGCAATTTGAAGGTTTCGTTCCAGCTTGGTCGAAGAGGAGAATGTCGCTTGTTGACGGAATCTTTACAAGATCACCAAACTTTTGTTGGTTATTTGAAAAACCACAAACACAATTTCTACACGTATGAGACCAAGAATGCTCGTCCATTCAAGGCGGTCCTGAAAGGTCTCTCCAACGACTTGTCGGTGGATGAGATCAAAAACGAACTTAAGGTGTTGCTTGGCTTTGCCCCATCCCAAGTAATACCAATGAAGAAAAATCAAACGGGAATATTTCTCGCTTTGGTTTGACTTCACAATTTTATCTGATTCATTTCAACAGAAATGAAATCAACAATTTGAAACTTTTGGACAAAGTTCAGTTTTTGTTCCATGTACGGGTAAAGTGGGAGCATTTTAAGAAACATGGCGGTAATGGCCAGAATCTGACCCAGTGCCGGCGTTGCCAGGCATTCGGTCACGGTACTGATCATTGCGCCATGGTTCCAAAATGCATGGTTTGCGGGGATTCTTCTCACGACAAGGACAATTGTCCCGTGAAAGAAGTCACCCAATTTAAATGTGCAAATTGTGGTGGAAATCACAAATCAAATTTCTGGGATTGCCCCATCAGAAAAAGGTTTTGGATTCTCGTGCTAAGCATCAGCCGAAACCAAACCGAAATTTTCTCAAAGTCAGGTTGTACCTGCATCTTTAAATCAAACGTTCGTGCTGTCTCACTCGAACAATGCTAGAAATACCCCTACCGTGGAAAAGTTAGGTAACAGCAATGGCATTTCTTATGCCAACGTCGTTGCGGGTTCGGGTTCATCCACGAATTTTAAATCCTCTACCAATTTTCAAATTGGGCAGGTACCTCAAATTTCATTTGAAAATTTTTCTGCTGGCAACGCTCTGGGATCTTCTGATCTCGGCGATGTTACGTTTGAAAAAATGACTTTTTTGCAAAACTCACTGTTTGGTTTGATTCAAACAATGAGTAATGCTACATCCATGATGGAAGCTATCCAGATTGGATTAAAATTTGCGAATGATGTTGTTCTTACCCTGAAGTTTAATCATGGATCTAAGTAATTCCATCAATATTATGAATTTTAATGCTCGCTCTTTAAAAGCGAAAGAAAATGAATTTTTCAACTTTTACGAGTTCATAACGTGCATGTTGCTGTTATAACCGAAACATTTTTAAAAACTGGCACTTATTTGAAAAGTGATCCAGATTATAAAGTTATAACCAATAACAGAATGAATCGAAATGGCGGTGGAGTTGCAATAGTTATCCACCGTAGTATGACTTATAGCACGTTACGTGACTTTAAGTTAAAAGTTATTGAAAGTTTGGGCATTGAACTTGAAACTTCTTTTGGGAAAATTATGATTGCAGCTGCATATTTGCCATTCCAATGCACTGGGGAAAATAAAAATTATTTCAAAGGGGATTTGAATAAACTTACTCGGCATAGATCTCGATTTTTGATCATCGGTGATTTTAATGCCAAACACCAATCTTGGAATAATTCAAAAGTAAATTCCAATGGTAAAATTCTATTCAGAGATTGCACTTCTGGTCTTTATTCGGTTTTATACCCGAATGGGCCAACTTGCTTTTCTTCTGTTAGAAATCCATCAACAATTGATTTGGTTTTGACAAATCAAAGTCAGTATTGTGGTCCTTTAGTGACTCATGCTGATTTTGATTCTGATCACCTTCCAGTAACTTTTTCACTTTCTCATGAAGCAGTTACCAGACCCAATAGTTCTGTGTTTAATTACCACAAAGCTAATTGGGACAGGTATCAGCATCATATTGAGAATAATTTAAATCATGATTTTGTTTTAGAAACCAAAGCTGATATTGATTCAGCCTTGGAATCTTTAACTAATGCAATTTTGGATGCTAGGAATATTGCTATTCCTAAAGTCCAAGTCAAATTTGATTCTCCCATTATTGATGACGATCTTCAGCTTCTGATTCGTCTGAAAATGTTCGCCGAAGACAGTATCAACGTTCTCGTGATCCTGCACTGAAGCGAATTCAAAAGATTTGCAAAAGGTTATTGACCACAGATTCACTCTCCTGCGAAATGAAAAGTTCGCAAGAGATGTCGAACAAATTAAACCTTATTCCAAACCTTTTGGAAACTTTCAAAGGTTCTTAAGAAACCTCAAAACCAATCCCTTCTTTAAAAGATGGTGATAATATTCTATTAACTAATGGGGAGAAAGCTCAAAAACTTGCTCAGCAGTTTGAGAGTGCTCATAATTTCAACTTAAATGTTTTGAGTCCTATTGAAGATCAAATTTCAATAGAATTTCAGAATATTGTTGAACAAGAATTTTCATCAGATGAAGTTTTTAATACGGATCTGAATGAAATAAAATCTATTATCAAAAATTTAAAAATATGAAAGCCCTGGTGAGGATGGCATTTTTACATTTTAATTAAAAATTACCAGAAGCAACTTTAAGTAGCTTGGTCAAAATTTGCAACAAATGTTTTGATTTGGCATATTTTCCCAGTAGTTGGAAAAATGCCAAAGTAGTTCCGATTTTGAAACCGGATAAAAATCCTGCTGAAGCCTCAAGCTATCGGCCCATTAGTTTGCTTTCATCTATTAGTAAATTATTCGAAAGAATAATTCTTAATAGAATGATGACGCACATTAATGAAAATTCAATTTTCGCTGATGAGCAGTTTGGATTTCGCCTTGGGCATTCAACTACTCATCAGTTGTTGAGAGTTTCAAATTTGATTCGAAGCAACAAATCTGAGGGCTATTCTACTGGCGCTGCTCTTCTAGACATAGAAAAGGCATTTGACAGTGTTTGGCATAAAGGTTTGATTGCGAAATTAAAAAGATTTAATTTTCCGATTTATATCGTGAAAATTATTCAAAATTATTTGACGGATCGTACTCTGCAGGTATGTTATCAGAATAGCAAATCTGATCAACTACCTGTACGTGCCGGCGTCCCTCAAGGAAGCATTTTGGGTCCAATTTTATACAATATTTTTACTTCTGACTTGCCTGATTTGCCCCAGGATGTCAGAAATCACTTTTGCTGATGATACAAGCATCTCCGCCAAAGGTAGAAGCCTTCGTGTCATCACAAGAAGATTACAAAAAGCTTGGATATTTTCAATTCTTATTTGAAAGAATGGAAAATTACTCCAAATGCTGCAAAAACTCAACTTATTATTTTCCCTCACAAACCAAGGGCTGATTTTCTTAAACCAAAAAGTCATCACATTATAAAGATGAATGAGGTAAACTTAAAGTGGGAGGACAAAGTGAAATATCTTGGACTTGCTTTTGACAAAAACCTTACTTACAAGGATCACATTGAAAGTATCCAGGTTAAATGTAATAAATATATTAAATGTTTGTATCCACTTATAAACAGGAATTCTAGACTTTGTCTCAAGAATAAACTGTTAATTTATAAACAAATTTTCAGACCTGCCATGCTTTATGCTGTGCCGATCTGGACAAGCTGTTGCTTAACCAGGAAGAAAAAACTTCAGAGGATTCAGAACAAAATTCTGAAAATGATTCTGAAACTTCCTCCTGGTTCAGCACCAGTGAACTTCATCAATTAGCCGAAGTTGACACTTTGGATGTTATGTCCAATAAGATAATTGATGCATTTCGACAAAAATCATTGCAGTCTTCAGCTGCATTGATCCGCTCATTATATAGTTTATAAGTTAGTTTTAAGGTATCCCTTTTTCCCTTTTGTACATGTAGGACCTCCTACATTTGATATCACTGAATAGCGAAAGCTACAATATTTCATGAATAAATGAAAGTTGCTAGTATTTAAAATTGAGGTGAAAAGTCATCGATTGTGATTGGACACTCAATAATATTTTAACTGAATGAATGTATATGGAAAAAAAAATCTGAATAAATATAAATTAAAAAAAAAAAAAAAAAAAAAAAAAAAAGTGTTCAAATCTCATGGTACGATTTTAAAAAACGTACCATGACATTGACATATAAAATAAAATGGCGTGCTAGTATGTGTACCGTAATCTGGGGCGAATCGGGACTACAGTCTGAATAGGGACAGGCATTTTTAGAGCACTTAAAGCTTTTAAATTTGGAAATGGATGTACACATTTTGGTCTGATTCTGTTCTATCCGAAACCAACCAGAAAAATCAAAATATTCTGCTCCAACATGGTTAAAACTGCTGTCCCAATTCACCCCATGTGTCCCGATTGACCCCAGTTTACGGTACGCGAAGGGAAATTATTGTTTTTTTTTAATATCATTAATATAAATCTGATATTTAATCTATGGATTCATTGAGCATTGATATAATGATATGGTAACGTGTCATCTATTTTTATTTCTGCAGCATTGATTTCAAAGAAATGTTGCTCCTAGAAACAACACCTCCAAGTCCGTTAATGGAAAACGTGGAAGATTGCTAGGAAAATTTTGCTGTTCAAATAATTGGATTCAATTCCACTGCAAATTGATTCCATTTCGCCTCAAGGCGATTAACTCTGCACCACCACCGCATTGTTGCCGATGTTGTTTCTTCGCCATTATTCATTCATCCTCTTAATTCATTCACTGCTCTGGCGGGTTCGCTTCGATTCAATTCATTCAGCAGAATCTGGCACGCGTCGCGTCGGATTTCATTCATAAAGCACCAGCTAGCAAGCACCACTCTGGTGGGGGAGAATATCGGCGAGCTCACCGCTCACCGGGGTCTAGGTATCTCTCCGCCCCCTCAGCGCAAAGCTTTCCAAATAAGTAAGCTTGTTTTGGCCGCGGCGATCGCGTCGACACGGGGGCTTTTTTCTTGGCCTCCCCCACATCGCGAATAAAAGGTGCGGGCGCGAGCGCGTTGGTGATGGGAAACAAAACCATACTGAAAGCACACACACATTGACAGAGGCTAATAGCACGTTGGTGTGTGCTCGCAAAGGAGATCTTTGGGGCGAAACAAGCCACCCACGAGCTCAAATTAAGCCCACTCGCGACATCCACCCGCGAAAACCGACAAATCGTTCCGCGCGCGTTCTATTGCTGAGAGAGGGTGCCTGCTAGTATTGGTTTTTGGTGAGGAAATTCAAATTGGCCAATTTAGAGTTACCTGTATGCTAAACTTGAGAGATGTAATCGAGCAGAAAAAGAGCGTGATCTGACGGCGGGCGCGCGAGACAGGAAGCTGGTTCAAGGTACCACGTGGGTTATGGCTCTAAGAGATCGGTGATTAATCGCTGTTAATTGAGTGTTTGGTTGTTTGGATTAAGTTGTTTTAAAGTGTTAGTGGGTGCAAAACTGTAGCTTTTTACTCTGTACCAACTATAGGGGGGTAACTCATACACCTGGAATGACCTAACGACCCAATTTAACATTCCAACGCCCAAGACTTCAAAAAAGTTGGAACGGTAACTTCAACTCAATGGTTCTCGGGCCTAACTCAACCAATCAAGATGATTCCTCTTTCCAGTGATTTGTTAGGATGTCTAGATGCAGAACTTTGCAGAACTTAATTTGATCAAATCTGTAATTTTTGCGATCAAAAACAACGTTCCAACCTTTTTTTGCGCTTAAAAAAAATTTGCCAAAAATTCCGCGGAGGCAGACGTTTTAAAAAAGGTAGAACCATGTTTTCCGTTCACGACAGGCGTGATCAACAATCTTGTTTCAAGAATCGCAAACTACATTCATACATGCATTAAAATTGTGAATGCTTCATATAAAATTTTACGTCGTTTGATACCCATAATGCATATTAAAAAGAATTGAGTATTTTAAAAAAATACGATATTTTGTGAAAATTTCAGTATATTACTAGAAAAAAACTCTAATAAAATGAAAAAGCAAACAAAACTTTCCTCGTTTGATACCCATATTTTCGAAAGAATACGGAAATTTGGGAAAATTGTAGTATTTTCCAAAAAGCTCTAATCACGTAAAAAGAGTACCAAATTTCGCTTCATTTGATATCCATATTACATATTTGAAATTTTGAGTAATTTCGAAAAAATACTGTAATTTGTGAAAAATGTTGTATATTTGAAAAAAAAACTCTAATTTATGTATTTCCGAAAAAATACGGTAATTTGTAAATGTTTTGGAATTTTGAAAAAAACACTAATAAAGTGAAAAAGCATACCAAATTTTACTTTGTTTGATACTCATCATATTGCAAATTTTGAAAATTTTAGTATTTTTAAAAAAGTACTGTAATTTGTGTAAATTTTGGTATTTTCAAAAAAAAAACTCTAATAAAATGAAAAAGCATACAAAATTTCGCTTCGTTTGATACCCATATTGCAAATTATGAAAATTTGAGTATACTCGAAAAATACGGTATTTTGTTGAAAAATTTTGAGTACATATTTTTACCTTGAAACTTCTTAGTGAAAGCAGAAAATTTAGCATGATATGGTTGAATTAATCAATTTTAGAAAGATTTTAAAAATTAGTTATCGACCATTATCGGCGATAAGATTAGCCGATAGAATTATCGAAATAACGCTAACTATAACAATAGATTATCGTTATCGTCCCGACGATAACGATAACCATTATCGTTATAGACGATAATTTTATCGATCAAAAACCTTGTTAATTTCGATAGGACTAAATGTAGAAAATCTATTCCTAAATTCTTTATGCATAAAATAAACTCATATCTGTTTTAAAAACTTATCAAACTACATGTTGAAAATTGCATGATTTTATCACTTTAAAATGAAAATGTGCAAAACCAACATTAATATTTACTTTGAATATTTTTAAAACTTCATAAATCTATTCAGCTGGAATATTTTTCAAATGTTTAAATAACTTACAAAGATCATTCAATAACTATCAATATAAGAACTAATTTTAAGTTTGAATGTAATGAATAGAAATTTTCTAAATTACAATAACTGTTGTGTTTAAAAAAGCATTTTACACCTACACCCAAAGGAAAAATATATCTCAAAATCTGCAACATTGGATTTGCTGCAGAAAATGTCACATTTTATAACATTTTTTGCAGCAAGCTCCTAGATCATTTTTGCCCGCGTGTAAAAATTTCAGCGATCTGCAGTTCTCACCAACACATATAATGCTGGCCCGTCCCCGAGCAACAATCCAAAGAGAATCATATGTTGGTGCTCTTTCACTCACTTTTCATCAAGCGTCTATGGCGCGGTGGAAGCGTGTCGGATCAATAACCAAGAAGTTGGTGGTTCAATCCTTGTTCTACTAAGTGTTTTTTTGTGAAATACAACCAAAAAGCCGTCGGTAATGTCGATAATTGTCGGTAACGGGCAAAAATGTCATACTCCTATATCGCAAAAAATGCATGAGGACAGATTTCATGCAGATTCTGATATACTTTCATGCCGCTATGCATCACAATCATGCGACTGCCAGTTGGGTGTACCCGAGCAGACGGAAATAACTTGGGAAGGTCAGTTTTTGATATTGTGAGAAGATCGAAATATTATATTGGGATGATCGGATTAGTTGTTAAAATAACAAAAATCAATAACAAAGATTTGTTCGAAGAATAACTTAAACTGTTATTATGTTGTTATTGCAATAACAAACCAATAACACAGAAGGGATCATGAAGGAATAACAAGATTTGTTATTTTGTGCGGAGAGGTGGAGCAGCATAATAACAAAAAATGTTATTGAACTGGTATGTCTCCATAACAAAAAAAGTTATTGTTTTGGTTTATTTGTAATTTGCAAATAAACCTGCAGTTGCCATAACTCCTCTGTACTAGTCAGGGCTGCAGAGTCGGGTACCTCCAAGCGACTTTGAATCCATACTTTGAAGACAACTCCGACTCTGGATGCAGGATATGACGTCAACGACGACTTCAGCTCTCCAAAAATACCCGACTTCACAGATTCCGACTCCAAGTAAAAGTTGCTGAAAATTAGATGAATCCGATGCAGTCTCCGAGGTCACACTCCAGCTCGAACTTCACCGTTAGCTCCGACTTCCTGGCTCTGTGAAAATAATAACAGTTTTTGTTATTCACACTTCAAAAATTCTCAATAAATAAATCAATTCCGTTAGGGAATATAACAAAATTAAAAAAAAGAACTCTCAAAAGTTAATTTATCGGATTAATTTTAGCTTGAAACCCCATTTCATGGTGAAACAAATGACCCCGATGAAATTGGTCAAAATTATTTCATAGTTCTAGCCAATTTTAGTAAAATCCCTTAGGGGGTATATCAAATAATTAAAAAAATCAACTTTCAAAATTTCAACTTTTTAGAATAATTTTAGCTTAAGGACCCCATTTCATGGCCAAAATAATGACCCTGGCGAAATTGGTCAAAATTATCCCATAGTTCTAACCATTTTAAACAAAGTCCTTTAGAAGGTATATCAAATAATTAAAAAAATCAAATTTCAAAATTTCAACTTTTCAGAATAATTTTAGCTTAAGGACCCCATTTCATGGCCAAAATAATGACCCTGACGAAATTGGTCAAAATTATCCCATAGTTCTAACCATTTTAAACAAAGTCCTTTAGAAGGTATATCAAATAATTAAAAAAATCAAATTTCAAAATTTCAACTTTTCAGAATAATTTTAGCTTAAGGACCCCATTTCATGGCCAAAATAATGACCCTGACGAAATTGGTCAAACTTATCCCATAGTTCTAGTCAATTTTAGCAAAGTCCCTTAGGGGGTATATCAAATAATTAAAAAAATCAACTTTCAAAATTTCAACTTTTTAGAATAATTTTAGCTTAAGGACCCCATTTCATGGCCAAAATAATGACCCTGACGAAATTGGTCAAAATTATCCCATAGTTCTAACCATTTTAAACAAAGTCCTTTAGAAGGTATGTCAAATATTTAAAAAAATCAAATTTCAAAATTTCAACTTTTTAGAATAATTTTAGCTTAAGGACCCCATTTCATGGCCAAAATAATGACCCTGACGAAATTGGTCAAAATTATCCCATAGTTCTAGTCAATTTTAGCAAAGTCCCTTAGGGAATATCAAATAATTAAAAAAATCAACTTTCAAAATTTCAACTTTTTAGAATAATTTTAGCTTAAGGACCCCATTTCATGGCCAAAATAATGACCCCGACGAAATTGGTCAAAATTATCCCATAGTTCTAGCCAATTTTAGCAAAGTCCCTTAGGGGGTATATCAAATAATTAAAAAAATCAACTTTCAAAATTTCAACTTTTTAGAATAATTTTAGCTTAAGGACCCCATTTCATGGCCAAAATAATGACTCCGACGAAATTAGACAAAATTATCCCAAAGATCTAAACATATTTAACAAAAGAAAAAAAAAATAACAGAGTGTGTCATGGACACTTAGAAACTTTTCCATTTGTGCGATTTATGGTAATTTTATTTCTAAGTCAGTATACCGAACGAATAACAAATTTTGTTATTAGGAGAGTTTTTGAAATGTATAACATTTCCTCTTATTAGCGTGTTATTAAACATTTTCAATATAATATCACTTCAATACCAAATTTTGTTATTTTATCAGAAACTGTTATTATTTTTTCTTCTTGAAGTTGAACTTCAGGATAAAATAATAACACTTTTTGTTATTTTAACAGGATTTGTTATTGAAATATTATTAATTTTGTTATTACCGTCTGCCCGGGATTAACAAAAATAAAACAGTTATGATAAAAGTTCATTGTTTTTATGTCATTTAACAGTTACAATAAACAAAAAGTGATATTTTTCTGTTACCTCCTGCTCGGGTCGGGTATGAAAAACATAACTTAAACTGTTATTATCGTCTTATTCCTCATCCCGGGCAGAAAGTTACATCTTCCTGAAAACTTGTCATGTTCGCAAAAACACAAACATGTCAAGTACCTGTTAACTTCCAGTTAAGAGTTAATCAAACATAAACGCGAACATAATTTACTCTACGCATATCAAAAAATTATCAACTTAAGTTCGTGTTGGAAACTTCAAATTATCATGCTATGGTACGGAAAAATATCATCCATAAACATAAAATTATCCCGACCAGTTCATTTTTTTCCTGGAAAAATATTGGGCGAAAAATATCATTCAAAAACATAAAAGTATTATAACAAGTTGTGATGTTACCAGATATTTTTTTTCTGTAATAATTTGGTTGCTTTAGAAAGCGTAATACACAGTAAGAAAATATAAGTTTCATATAGACTGTTTTTCAATTGTATTTCAATAAAACAAATTAATTTAATGATATAATGTGATTTTCTAGTAAAATTTATTTTTATTAAATAAGCCTAAAATTAAAAACTCTAGCAAACAATCTGCTGGAAGACTAAACATAATGAAAATCTAAATTTTTAAAAATATTTGTATACAGCAATTCCCCACGAAAACCATGGTACCAAAAGTTGCGTCTTTTAATTACGAAAATTTTGATATTTTAACATGTATAGGTCATCGCTGAAATTTTTAAGGTATCGCAGTTTTAGTGAACAAAGTTGATTTTTTCCCGTTTTCGTCATTTTCCCATTTTTGCGCGTGGCGCGTCGAAAACCCCAGTTTTTATTTTCAAAAAATCGTATCTCAGAGTATCGAAAACATAACTGCACCATTTTTTGATATGTTATGTGAAATTTTCTGAGGAATCCGATAAAAATATTTTCAGACATAGGCAGGGTTGTTACGGACGGCGCGGATCGCGCGGATGGCGCGTTTCGCGCGGATAGCGCGGATCTGGCGCGGATTTGCTGGCTAATTTTGCTCAGGCGCGGATTTCGCGCGGATGGCAATCTTGATAAATAAATTAATTGAGAGAGATAGAATTACTTTCAAGTTATTAAGAAAAATATTATCAGGAATTACCAGAATTTGTTTTTTTCCTTTGAGTGCAAGAATTTTCTTCTGAAAATGTTAGTTTGTATTTTCTTACTACCGTCGAAAAATAAAGATGAAGATTATGTAGAAATTATTTTTTATATGTTTCTTGTCATTTCTTCACATCTCCGGCTCTAAATAATTAATTTCTTTTGATTTGAGTAATGATTTTTAACCTTATTTATTTTTTTATTTTATACTGGATTTATTGAATTTTCCAATGTTGTAAATCAAATATAACAAACTTTTCCCGAAGATACAGACATTAGAATGTGTAACAAAAACGATTATTGGGGTTTGTTCTGGTGGGCGCCAAATATGAGCTTGATTGGACGTATCAGAAGCTGGCCTCCACTTTCCACTTTTAGACGGGATTTAATCCGTAGAAATATTTTTATTCTAAATTTAAATATCCTTGGCGAAAATTAAAAGATCAAAACATTCAAAATTCAAAGCTTCAGAAATTCAAAAATTCGTTTTTTTTTGTTTTAATAGTTTTTTTTATCCAAAAAAAATCTTAAATTCTTAAATTCTTAAGTTCTTAAATTCTTAAATTCTTAAATTCTTAAATTCTTAAATTCTTAAATTCTTAAATTCTTAAATTCTTAAATTCTTAAATTCTTAAATTCTTAAATTCTTAAATTCTTAAATTCTTAAATTCTTAAATTCTTAAATTCTTAAATTCTTAAATTCTTAAATTCTTAAATTCTTAAATTCTTAAATTCTTAAATTCTTAAATTCTTAAATTCTTAAATTCTTAAATTCTTAAATTCTTAAATTCTTAAATTCTTAAATTCTTAAATTCTTAAATTCTTAAATTCTTAAATTCTTAAATTCTTAAATTCTTAAATTCTTAAATTCTTAAATTCTTAAATTCTTAAATTCTTAAATTCTTAAATTCTTAAATTCTTAAATTCTTAAATTCTTAAATTTAAATTCTTAAATTCTTAAATTCTTAAATTCTTAAATTCTTAAATTCTTAAATTCTTAAATTCTTAAATTCTTAAATTCTTAAATTCTTAAATTCTTAAATTCTTAAATTCTTAAATTTAAATTCTTAAATTCTTAAATTCTTAAATTCTTAAATTCTTAAATTCTTAAATTCTTAAATTCTTAAATTCTTAAATTCTTAAATTCTTAAATTCTTAAATTCTTAAATTCTTAAATTCTTAAATTCTTAAATTCTTAAATTCTTAAATTCTTAAATTCTTAAATTCTTAAATTCTTAAATTCTTAAATTCTTAAATTCTTAAATTCTTAAATTCTTAAATTCTTAAATTCTTAAATTCTTAAATTCTTAAATTCTTAAATTCTTAAATTCTTAAATTCTTAAATTCTTAAATTCTTAAATTCTTAAATTCTTAAATTCTTAAATTCTTAAATTCTTAAATTCTTAAATTCTTAAATTCTTAAATTCTTAAATTCTTAAATTCTTAAATTCTTAAATTCTTAAATTCTTAAATTCTTAAATTCTTAAATTCTTAAATTCTTAAATTCTTAAATTCTTAAATTCTTAAATTCTTAAATTCTTAAATTCTTAAATTCTTAAATTCTTAAATTCTTAAATTCTTAAATTCTTAAATTCTTAAATTCTTAAATTCTTAAATTCTTAAATTCTTAAATTCTTAAATTCTTAAATTCTTAAATTCTTAAATTCTTAAGTTCTTAAATTCTTAAATTCTTAAATTCTTAAATTCTTAAATTCTTAAATTCTTAAATTCTTAAATTCTTAAATTCTTAAATTCTTAAATTCTTAAATTCTTAAATTCTTAAATTCTTAAATTCTTAAATTCTTAAATTCTTAAATTCTTAAATTCTTAAATTTAAATTCTTAAATTCTTAAATTCTTAAATTCTTAAATTCTTAAATTCTTAAATTCTTAAATTCTTAAATTCTTAAATTCTTAAATTCTTAAATTCTTAAATTCTTAAATTCTTAAATTCTTAAATTCTTAAATTCTTAAATTCTTAAATTCTTAAATTCTTAAATTCTTAAATTCTTAAATTCTTAAATTCTTAAATTCTTAAATTCTTAAATTCTTAAATTCTTAAATTCTTAACTTTTTAAATTCTTAACTTTTTAAATTCTTAAATTCTTGAATGCCACAATTTTTGAAGTCATATTTTATGTTAGAGATTTTGAAATTATGATAAGAAAATATTTAAAATATCGGAAATGAAATTTCTTTCGGAGTTAAATTTTAGCGAGAAAATTGGAATACAAACTGTATAAAAATTCGTAGATTCTGACTTTTTAGACCTTCAAAATTTAAAATTTTATCATATTAATATTTTAGATTTTGATTTATTTTTGAGCTTATAGTTTTAAGTAATTTTTTTCAGGTTTTTAAATATTGTATTTTTGTAGATTTTTTCATGACCCTTCCTTGACCGACTCTTGAGGTTTTTTTTTAAAATGGATTTGTTGCTTTCATTCTTTTGGAGTCTTTAAACATAAAACGAGTTTGTTTTTTTTAATCAAATTCTTTGTCAATTATTAAATGTTGGTCGCGATATTTTTTATATGGCGCGGATTTGGCGCGGTTTCGGGTTTGAGGTCGGCGCGGATTTGGCGCGGATTTTTTTTCGACTCTCCCGTAACAACCCTGCATAGGCTCTTTGGTCCCGAGACCTTCAAAACAGCATTTTATGTTTTCATTCAACCTTTTCAAATGTTGAGCTAGATTTTTGAAACTTCTTACTATTTTTCCCAAATAGCCAAACTAATCACCTTTTATTTGCGTCTAGGACAGCTAAAATCGGATGAAATGGCGCGGAGATATGATATTTTTTTTTTCGAACCACCCTAACACGGCGTAGGTCACCCTAATGGCCAAACAAAAAAAATACGGGTCGAATTATTTCGGCCAAGGATCCCCCAGAAAAATTTTGAACCCGATCGGAGAACTTTTTTTTCGAATCATGCTGTTTTCGTGGGGAATTGCTGTATACATATCATTTGCCGTATAATTCGAAATAATTCAAAGTTTAGTGTGAATAAGTAAGGCTGGTACACATTTTATTTAAAGTTTTTGTCACTCCTCCCTTCGAAGTTTGCCCGAAAAATCAGGAAGCAACAAAAAATTACATCCAAAATTGCATACTACTAACAATATTAAAACAAATCAAACTTTTTGGAAAGCCAAGTAAAAAAAAAAGCTTCGAAAATCTGTACAATTGAACTAAACAAATCAATAATGCACTGATTTATTTGAATTAGCCGCTGAAAATTTTCCTGGAATTCTAGCAAACCTATTTGAAAGTGTAGAAATTTGTAAATATTGTCAAGGCGGAAGCGTTACAACTGGGCTACGTGGCTCGGTCTTATACAAACATTTAAATTTATAAAATTCCCAAACAAAAAAAAAATAAACAAAAATATGGTCTTTAAAGGAAAGAAACTAAAAGATATATGCAATAGCCTTATCAATAAATAATGTATTTTAAGAATTTTATATCAATCTGTCAAAAGTCAATAATGTGTATTCAAAATCAGCATAAATAACAGAATGAAAAACTGAACTTTGCTAAACAAACATTGAAATGTTTGAAAGAATTTCTAAACTGAAGTGATAGGTTCACTTTGAAATAATAATTTTCGTACATACCTTGTTAATCCTCTTCCAATCCATCCAGAGAGCATATGATTGCAGCACAATCCATTTTTGCAGCTGATTGGTTAAACTAAACAAAATTCTAGAAGCCGAATGTCCAGAAAATGCCCGTTAGTAGATCTGTAAGAGAAAATAAAACACAAAGCATCAATTCTCAAACAAAATTTATGGAATAATTAAAAATTCAATAGTAAACAAAGAAAAAGAAAACAAGCAATACTTATCTGAGTTTTAAAAAATCGTCGAAAAATATTTGTCGGTTTGACTAGAAGAACCAACATCTGTAGCCGCTTCAGGTGGACTCATCCTCCTCCGTGAAACTGCTTTCGAGCCACTCAATTGAATCACCTCCTCCGGAATCACAAGAGGAAGGATAGAAACGATAGAAACAATGGCACAGTTTCACGTCCAGTCCCCAATCACCACCATGAACGCAGAAACGTAAACAATCACACGCACACTCGCGAAAACACACGGATCAAATACGGTTTCCCCACAAATCGCGATTCTGATGACGCGACGACAAAAACCAAAACAAATCGACACTGCTGTTTTCCTCCACCGAAAACTGTCAAAATCGCCAAAATCATTCGGCGTTGATAAACGTCTTAACAGCACCGGCAGGAGGAGGAGGAGGAATGATGACCAGCGGCATGTAGGCAGGAGGATTTCGATTCTGCGAACTGCGGCTTTGTCATGCATCCGCTAACGTAACTTTTTCTTCTCCAACGAGCCACAAAAACATCAACTTTCACATAAATTACAACATTTCGCAACTCTCACATAAAACGACACCAACGAACGCACATTCCCACGGCCAAAATACGCACTTACAACCCGCGGCGATTCGCGGGCTGTTGTTAAAACTACTGCACAAAAAACGTAAACAAACCCTTGTCCCTTGTCCTTGTCCTGGCGAACCCGCCAAAATCCTTTCCTCGGTAATCCACAGCAGCATCTAGGGCAAGAGAATTACTTTTCTGGGGCAGCGGCTTGGCCGAAACCTTCCTTGCACCCGTTAACACGGAGCGAAACTTTTTCTTCGCCCCCCGCCACAAAAACACAAACAATCACCTAACCACAACATATCACGGCTCCCGAACGCCACGGAACGAACGAACACACACTACCTCGGCCACAGAACGTACTCACAACCCGCGGCGATTCGCGGACTACAATTTATCCGCGGAAAACTACTGCGCGAAAACGTAAACAAACCAGCCCGCCACGAACGCAAAAGCTGTCTGTTTGCCAATTGCCGATTCCTGTCACGACATGTCGCGCGCGTTGCGTGCGAGCAGTGAACGAAAGAAGAGAAAAAAGAGAGAGTGAGCGAGCGCGTGGGCTCATTTTTGCGCTTTGCGTTGAAATTTTATATGCGGTAAAATGCTTTTTAATGTTATTAGTTTAACTAGTGTATTTAAAGTAAATTAATGTGAAAAAAAAACTCAATAAAAATGTCCATTAACAAAACTGCCATTTTAGCTAAGTCCCGCTTGAAAAAAAAATAACTTTATAAATCATCTCATAATCCAGGGTTTTCAAAAATATTCTAAGTGTATGAAAAGTTAAATTTTGTCGAGGAGTGAAAATTTTACTAAGTCCAACAAAAACAAGATAAAACTAGAAAATATCATCTCATGATAAAGAGGTCGAAATTTTTTCTAAGTCCCAAAATAATTTGGCTTTCGAAATTTTTCTAAGTCCAGCAAAAACAAGATAAAACAAAATAATATCATCTCATGATAAAGATTTCGAATTATTTTCTAAGTCCCAAAATAATTTGGCTTGCGAAATTTTGCTAAGTCCAGTGAAAACATGATAAAACAAAATAATATCATCTCATGATAAAGAGGTCAATTTTTTTTCTAAGTCCCAAAATAATTCGGCTTTCGATTTTTTCTAAGTCCGGTAATATCATGAGAAAACGAAAATTTATCAGCTGATGATAAAAGGTCTACAAACATAGAAAGGAACATAGATTTCGGCGCGCATTTTAAGAGTTTTTGGAACAAATATCAAACATGCCATGATATCAAAAACAACTCAAGTTATTTTTTTGTTCGTCCCATGATGCGACTTTCTGCCCGGGATTTTCAATTGAATAGCAAACCAATAACAGTTCCTGTTATTATACAATAAAATGTAAAAAAATAACTGAAACCGTTATTATGATCTTATTACATATTTCCAATGGAATATCAAACCAATAACAGTTCCTGTTATTATGGAATCAAATGGAAAAACATAACGTAAACTGTTATTATTATCGTATTCCACATTTCCAATTGAATATCATCCCGATAACATTGTTTGTTATAATAACAGAAACTGTTATTATTTTTTATTCCAAAATTTATTTGCAAGAATATTCAATAACAGTTTTTGTTATTTTAACAAAATCTGTTATTGAAATTACATGAATTTTGTTATTACCGTCTGCCCGGGTAGCCAGGTATTTTGCAATCATAAGTTTTCAAAATATCTAAGTACAGTCCAGACTCGATTATCCAAAGCCTCGATTATCCGAAGTTTCGATTATCCGAAGTTCGATTATACGAAGGTTTGTATGGGACTTCGGATAATCGAATCACGAACAAAAATTTTTATTTCGTTTTTAAACATCAAATTCGAGTTCTGCGACCCCATTTTAGTCAAATTTGAATAGTTGATTGCTTATTAAATAATAAAATGCATTTTTTCAATATTTCGTCACCGCAATGTTACTATGAAAAATATTTGCAATGGCCTTACGAAGACTGCAAATAAAAATACCTTTTACATATTATTCTTCAAATTGAAATTTAAATTATTGCACTTTGAAGTGTATTTAAGCACTCACTTGCTTTTATCTCGCCCATTCATCCAAAAGGGACTTACAACTCTTTTTCGCTTACTCGAAACTTCTTTCACGACCAATATCTCCTGAACTCGGTGGTGGCGCAGGGCAAACCCTTATCGCACGCATCTTCACACATACCAGCCCCGGTCGGTTGGTTGGTATCTTAATTTATGCACTTCCTTTGGTGCACACACACACACACGGGGTCAGCATAATTTGTTCACCCATGTGTAGTTGGTGCTGGCGTTCTTCGTTCAACAAAACCGACCTGGGCCTGGACGTGAGCGCAGTTTTTTGAAATAACGTTCCACGATAAAATCTTAGCAGCCAATAAAAGACATTAAATTATTTGTGCGATTACACCAGATTATCGGCGCAGACTCCGGGTGTGTGTGTGTGTTGTACCCGCGAGGACTTTTCACCACACATGACCACTCGGGGGGACTTCGGGGGAATTGGCATGGCCATAACGTAAATTTCCTTCGCCAGATTGCGGGTCTCATTCATTATTTCGCATCGTCTTGCTCTCCCTTGGCCATGTGAAGTCACAGTAGTGTCAGTCAGGCGCAGTGTTTGTCCCCAAGATAGGGAACCGAGACCGAGGACTCCAATATCTGAGGAAGCTGACCGACCTTAAGATGATACCAGCCGATGAAGTGGTGTGCCCTACGATATGGTCTGGATCCCGTTTTCAGGCGGAATCGTCGGGGAGTGTGGGGAGTCGAGTGCCGTATGGAAATAATTTTAAGTATGCACATAAATATATGTTGGTACTTGCCATGAAACGTATGTTAATTCGTTTCGTAAGGAGTATTTGGTGCCGAGGTTGGACTGGATTGGACTCCCTGACAACAAGTTGTCTGTGCGAGGCCCCGGAGGGAATTGGCGGGATTGGTTGCGATAGGAGAGATTGGTCAGCAATTGGAATAGCGTAACGTGATCAAAAATCCAAGTGTCATGAAATTTTACAAATTTAAACAAATTTGAACAAATTTAACAAATTTAACAAATTTAACAAATTTAACAAATTTAACAAATTTAACAAATTTAACAAATTTAACAAATTTAACAAATTTAACAAATTTAACAAATTTAACAAATTTAACAAATTTAACAAATTTAACAAATTTAACAAATTTAACAAATTTAACAAATTTAACAAATTTAACAAATTTAACAAATTTAACAAATTTAACAAATTTAACAAATTTAACAAATTTAACAAATTTAACAAATTTAACAAATTTAACAAATTTAACAAATTTAACAAATTTAACAAATTTAACAAATTTAACAAATTTAACAAATTTAACAAATTTAACAAATTTAACAAATTTAACAAATTTAACAAATTTAACAAATTTAACAAATTTAACAAATTTAACAAATTTAACAAATTTAACAAATTTAACAAATTTAACAAATTTAACAAATTTAACAAATTTAACAAATTTAACAAATTTAAGAAATTTAACAAATTTAACAAATTTAACAAATTTAACAAATTTAACAAATTTAACAAATTTAACAAATTTAACAAATTTAACAAATTTAACAAATTTAACAAATTTAACCAATTTAACAAATTTAACAAATTTAACAAATTTAACAAATTTAACAAATTTAACAAATTTAACAAATTTAACAAATTTAACAAATTTAACAAATTTAACAAATTTAACAAATTTAACAAATTTAACAAATTTAACAAATTTAACAAATTTAACAAATTTAACAAATTTAACAAATTTAACAAATTTAACAAATTTAACAAATTTAACAAATTTAACAAATTTAACAAATTTAACAAATTTAACAAATTTAACTAATTTAACAAATTTAACAAATTTAACAAATTTAACAAATTTAACAAATTTAACAAATTTAACAAATTTAACAAATTTAACAAATTTAACAAATTTAACAAATTTAACAAATTTAACAAATTTAACAAATTTAACAAATTTAACAAATTTAACAAATTTAACAAATTTAACAAATTTAACAAATTTAACAAATTTAACAAATTTAACAAATTTAATAAATTTAACAAATTTAACAAATTTAACAAATTTAACAAATTTAACAAATTTAACAAATTTAACAAATTTAACAAATTTAACAAATTTAACAAATTTAACAAATTTAACAAGTTTAACAAATTTAACAAATTTAACAAATTTAACAAATTTAACAAATTTAACAAATTTAACAAATTTAACAAATTTAACAAATTTAACAAATTTAACAAATTTAACAAATTTAACAAATTTAACAAATTTAACAAATTTAACAAATTTAACAAATTTAACAAATTTAACAAATTTAACAAATTTAACAAATTTAACAAATTTAACAAATTTAACAAATTTAACAAATTTAACAAATTTAACAAATTTAACAAATTTAACAAATTTAACAAATTTAACAAATTTAACAAATTTAACAAGTTTAACAAATTTAACAAATTTAACAAATTTAACAAATTTAACAAATTTAACAAATTTAACAAATTTAATAAATTTAACAAATTTAACAAATTTAACAAATTTAACAAATTTAACAAATTTAACAAATTTAACAAATTTAACAAATTTAACAAATTTAACAAATTTAACAAATTTAACAAATTTAACAAATTTAACAAATTTAACAAATTTAACAAATTTAACAAATTTAACAAATTTAACAAATTTAACAAATTTAAAAAATTTAACAAATTTAACAAATTTAACAAATTTAACAAATTTAACAAATTTAACAAATTTAACAAATTTAACAAATTCAACAAATTCAACAAATTTAACAAATTTAACAAATTTAACAAATTTAACAAATTTAGCAAATTTGACAAATGAGCATCTCTCTACGAAATCGGCCGATTTCGACCATTTTTATTTTTTGTATTTGTTTGATTTGGCTCAAACTTTGTGGGGGCCTTCCATATGACCAAAGAAGCTATTTTGTGTCACTGGTTCACCCATACAAGTCTCCATACAATTTTGGCAGCTATCCATACAAAAATTGTATGTAAATATTTAAACAGCTGTGACTTTTGAAGGAATTCTCTGATATTTTTTTGTCTTCGGCAAATTTGTAGGTATTGTTGAGATTTTTAAATAGCTTTTTTTTCACAAAAACTCAATTTTCCATAATAAGTATTTTATTATTTTCGGGATTTATTGATATGTTTTAAGGGAAAAAACCCGCATTTTTTAAGCCATAGAGAAACATGGTCAAAAAATCTGCTGCCGAGTTATAATTTTTTGAGAAAATAGTGATTTCAATGTTTAAACATGAAACATTCGTAAAGTTTTCCGATCTTGTCGAAAAAATTTGTTGAAATTTTTTAAATCAATACCAACATTTTAAAAGGGCCAATTATTGAATGCTACGCCCATTTAAAATGCTAGTCTTGATTTAGTTTTTTTTTTTCAAAATATTTGTTTTCAAAGAGATTGGAAAATTTTACGAATGTATCATGTTTTAACATTGAAAATTGGACCACTAGTTGCTGAGATATCGACGTTAGAAAATGGTGGGTTGGTTGGGTGAGACTTAGCAAACTGCAATTTTCCTGCTTTTTCTTTAAGCCGATGTATCTCAGCAACCAGAGGTCCCATCTTCAATGTCTCTTAGACAATTATAAAGCAAATTTTCTGAACATTACAAAAAAATATTTTTAGAAATGGTCACTGATGGTCACTTTTTTAAAAAATCGAAAAACTGCAAATATTTCGCTAAAATCAAATTTGTTTTTGCAATGAAATTTCGATTTTTCCAAAAATCACTATTTTTGCAAAAACTAATAACTGGGCGGCAGATTTTTTGACCATGTTTCTCTGTGGCTCAAAAGTTGCTGGTTTTTGTCCCATAAAACATATCAATAAATCTCAAAAATCAAAAAATACGTATTTTTGGAAATTGAGTTTTTGTGAAAAAAAGGTTGATTAAAAAATCTGCAATTTTTTTCCGTGTACCTATTTTGTTCTCAATTGTCCTCAACAATACCTACAACTTTGCCGAAGACACCATATTGATCAGAAAATTCACTCAACAGTTACAGCTGTTCAAAAATTTACGTACCATTTTTGTATGGACAGCTGCCAAAATTGTATGGAGACTTGTATGGGTGCACCAATGACACAGCAATAGCTTCTTTGGTCATAGGGAAGGCCCCCACAAAGTTTGAGTCAAATAAACAAATACAAATAAAATCCATTTCCGGATTTGGTAGAGAATTGCTCAAATTTAACAAATTTAGCAAATTTTACCAATTTTACTAATTTAACCAAATAAACAAAATTTAGTGAAATTCAGGAGTTTTTATTTCGTTTAAACAGTCCAAAACAAGATCAAACTGAAAAAAAAATCATGAAATTCTTGAGTTTTTATTTTGTGTAAACTGTGCAAAACAAGATCAAACCTTTTCTGTATCACATTATTTACCTCCTAGCTTTGGTACATCCCCCCTAATTCGGTGATTTTTCCAAATAGTTCCTCCAAACATCGCATGCCAGTGCTGCTGCTGCTTGGTTCCCCTCCAGACCTGTGTTTGTGTATTGATTTAATGCTCGAAGCTACATTATGCAAATTATTATAGATTTCTTTTCTCTTCTGGGATACGTTATCTGATTTCGAGTCTAATAACTTATAAATTGCCTGTCCGTACATGACGCTGGAACGCTCCGCCGCCGTCGCGTCGTCCCCTCAATTCCCGGCCTGTATTGACCAAGATCAGTACCCGGTTTCGGTTGTCCTCGGGTGCCGTGTTGGTACTTTTACGCGTTCACGGCAGGCAGCCCCTCGCTGAATGTCCAGAAAGCTGGCCAGAGTTTTGCATACCTTTGGAACATGTGGTTCTCGGCTACCGGGCGCAGGACTAGTAGCGTGCATGTTGTTGTAGATTTAATTTCGATTTCGAGGAAATTAATTGCTTGTAATTGTTGAGATGTGGTGCCGCGATCACTTGGCGAATCGACGGCAAACGTTTACATGGTGCAGGAATTTGAGAAAAAGCTGGTGCAGGAAATTGGCTGCAAGAGAAGAGATCGGCAATGATTTTGTCTGTTTGTTTTTGAATAAATTAAAAGACATCATATTCGTAAATCACACAACGAAATGGGAGTGTTTAAAAGGAGACCCCCAAATTAAGAATAAAGAATAAATAAAAGAATAGCAAAATATTATTAACAATACAATGCAACACGAAAAGAGAGATACACTTCAATGTACTCTCATTTACCGTCTCTGCTGCTCCTCCCTCTCATCATCTCTCATTGTTTCTCTTTTGCTTTTTCAAAATTTATGACGCCGATCATGTACGCCATAAATCTCAATTGATGTCGATTAAGGCTCACTTTTACATCCGATTCAGATTAAGCGCAATCATCGCGCACACCAACACACACATGCACACATACATTATGAGTTGCATGTTTTGCCGATGTCAGTCCCTGATGCTTTCGGTGAGTGCATGTTGAACTCTTAGTGCATAGAGTGATATTCAAGACTCGACACAATTTGTCTGTGGTTTGGATTTTTCATTTGTTATATTTGTTAATTAATTTTTAAAGATTTTTTTATGACCATAATTAAATTTTAATTAATTTATTTAATATACTTATTAATTTTAGCCTATAGTGTTTGTAACGTCTTGAATCCAACTATAAGCAAACTCAATGCTCTGCATATGTTTGGACGTTCGCCACTCATAAAAACCGTTTTACACTGATGGATTGATTCCGAGCTCAGAACAGGAGGAGCGAAGAGAGCAAACACAGCGGAGAGAAAGTGGTGGAGAGCAGCAGCAGCACGAGAAAAGAGTGAAAGTCCATTATGTGTCAAGTGTCAAGAGTCGCTTAATTCTGTTCTTCCGCTGCGCGTAAAGTGCTCATAATCGGGTTTTGCGCGTGCCACTGACGTTTGAGGGGTCCACCGATTTATTTTGTTAAGAGATTTAAATATTGAAGATTTTGAAACATCTTCGAATTTACTTTTTTGCAAAACTAATTATTTAAAATATTAAGATAGTTAATCATCTCAGAAATTCATGACTCTTCCTTCGGTGGACCCCTCGCTCCCCCTCCCAGCAGAACGCGTGCCACATGAACTCCGTCGGCAACTGCTCGAACGCATGCATCACGACAAGTGAAGCTAACGAGATTCAGCTACCGTGATTCGCCGCTTAACCCATTGAGCCTCGTTGATCGGAAGCCCGACGACGGAGGGCCAAGGGGAAGCAGAAAATTGATATTTATGGCTTACTTTGTAGCAGCACGGGACTCCCGAGTTGATGGGTTAACGAGGCCTGCCGCTTAATTACACAGTCCGGTCTCCCCCTGATTTCGGAAGCTGCAGCCGGGACGATCGCATAGTTCTGGTTCTTCTCCGCGGATCATCATCCTGCTGGCTCGTCGACGTAAATCAGGGCCGTTTGGGTCGGGCAATCTCCAAGAGCACAAGAGTTGTATTTTTTTTGCGGCTCCTCCGTAAGATCGTCGTACCTCATGTGGTTTTGTGTTAATTCTCCGTTTAATATCTTGTTAATGAGATTATTATTTAAGATAAAGCTTGATAATGAAGGAATCCCGCCGGAACGTTAATGGGTATTGCTGCGGTACGGTGTGGCTGCTTCGTGTATATGGAGAAGCAGATAGCACTCGTCTGGTACAACACACCAGCACATCGGTTTGGAATTCCTTTCCTTTTGGTTAGGAGGAGTGTATGTTGCTTATCGAATCCGTACAGCATAAAGGGCCGAGTTAAAGTTAAAAATTCTTAAAAGATTTAAAATAATGTGTTTATTTACCTAAAACAAGTTCCCAAACTTCAGAAAAGATTTAGGTCTTTCCCACTGAAATTTTTGTTGATCACTTTAAAATATAATTTTTAATTGGCCTCTTAGACCAGTGGTTCTCAACCTTTATTGATCAATTCCCCCCTTGGCTGAATTTCAAGAACATCATTTCCCCCCTTTAATATCCAACTAATGGGTATCATTGCACAATTGTCATAATTTTGGTATTAATGTTTGCAGAAACTTTACATTTTTCACGACATTACATTTTTTCTTCACTCGCAACAATTTACGCATACTTGCAGCATTTTTAAGTCGAATTTTCATTACCTGTTTATATTTAATGGAATGCTAAAGCTCACGAAAAATCTTTGTTAAACAATCTTTTTATAAATGTTCCTGTATGTTGCAATATTGCAAAAACTAACAGTTTTATTTTTTATCAATCACAGACAGAAATCATGACTGATATTTTATTTAAAGAAAAAGACAAAAAAAACGTCAAATAAATTTTAATAAAAATAATATTTGATGCTCGATTATTTTTCAAAGTAATAGAACTTTGCTCAAAAAGATGCGAAAACTTCCAGGAATTAATGTAAATAATGTTCGCAAAAAAACGAATCAACGCAAAACTTCACGAATATATTTTACCAAAAGCTTCCCAGTTCAAAAAAAAACCTGAACCTAACAAAACCAAAACAAAATTGACATAAAATAAAATATTTTCTAAAATTTCTCATTTTGAAATGAAATGAAAATAATGTGAAAATTCACAAAAAAATATATATGAAATTCAATTTTTCAAAAATTGTTCATGTTTGAGAGAATGCAAATATTAAAAAAAATGATGGTATTATTCAGAACAATTTCACGGAGTTTTCTATTCTTTTCGATAAACTATTTTGATATTTAGTTTTTGTCAGCTATATTTTTGAAACACCTGTTGTATCTTATCAAAGAAATTCACATATATATATTTCAAATATATTGTGAGCATTGATGGTTATAAAAATACAAACAAAGATTTATATTTTTTACAAAAACGCATTGGATTTCTATTACATCGTCATTCCCCCCCAAGAATGGCCAAATTCCCCCCCAGGGGGGAATTCCTCACCGGTTGAGAAACACTGTCTTAGACCCACTTACACGTTTACATTAGGATGTAACAAAATAAGTTAAGATTTTGCCAAAGAGTGCAAAGCTATTTGTCCACTCTAAAGAATGTAACAGAATGTATGTATTGTCCCTCAAAACTCAAACTTTTCGTCTTTACATTTTTTTAAATTATTTTTCTATGTGCAAATTTAATGATCAAAATGGTGAAATGGTAACCTCATTATCAAATTTGATTAAAAATATATTCTGAAAAATAAAATCATAAAATTATTAATGCAAACTCGGATAGTCTAGTAGAAGTAATTCCTGAAGCAATACCAATTTTTTTCTAAATTTTGGTTATTTAATGCTCCAAAGTGGTCTGGGAATATGTAATCATGGCTTGTAAACTTGTTTTTTTCTCCTTTTTTCGATTCTATTTTTTACCAAACTAATAACCAATTATTTGCTTCCAAGAGCGCTTAAATTGGTTTTAAAGGCAAAGAGTCATAATTTCTAGATAAAAATTTGTACTTCTGCATTTTTTTTTATTTCAGTTTTTGAAACCAACCTAACTTGTCAATCTAGGACCACCGTATTTTCGTGTTCTTTTTTTATTCAGCTGAAATATTTTAGGAAGCTTCCTTGCGAACAAAGAAGCTATTTTGCATTTTTTGGTTTGGCCGTAGAGTCTCCCTTAGGGTGACAAAAAAAAAAAAGTTTTAGGTGTATCCCTAAATCCCTAAATCAATTAGACAAAATTTATCATCTGCGTCAATTTTGAGCAAAATCGGTTTAATTTTAGGGGTCGCTGTAGATCGTTAAAGTTGATGAAAAAAAAAACTTTTCATGCAGAAACGTTTGCTTTAAATCTCTAATAATTTTTCAGGATCGACTCGGATCGCTTTGTACTCTTCTGCAAAATTGCAGAACGTTAGAATGTTGGTAACACCTTCTGGAAATCGAAATTTTAGCTTTTCTCCATACATTTTTACATAAAATCCGATACAAACTTCAACGCTCAAGAGCGATTCCACAACTTTAACCGACTTGACTCAAAACTGGCACAGATGCTTAATTTTGCCAGCGGGTGGTTCGCCAAAATTTTCATTTTTCGTTGTCATCCTGGTCTCCATACAACTTTGACAGCAATCCATACAAAAATAGTATGTAAATATTCGAAAAATCTGTATCTTTAGGAGGAATTTTCAGATCCATTTAGTGTCTTCGGCAAACTTGTAGGCAAGGGATCCAATTGCTCAAAACAGACCCTTTCACTCGCGAGCACAAGTCGAACGCGACGCCAAACTTCTCTGATCCATTCCTAACCTATGTCACTTCTACACTGTCCATAATTGGAAATTCGGCTATTATGCCAAACCAAGTATTCCGAGAAAAACGCGTTTTTGTGTTTGTCACCAAATCTCCGCCACCGCAATTTCAAAGGGGAATGGGATATTAGCCGTTTGGTTTTTCGCATCAGCAGCCAAAACTAAACACTATTTTAGTGAAATTCCAGTTTCAGGAGATGCGTTGGGACATCCTCTACAACCTGGTGCTAATATCTCGAATTTGCCAAAAGTGGATATTAGCCGTTTTTTCAATGATGGGCAAACACAAATCGCTACTGAATACTCTCTCTTTCGCTCTCCCTCTCACTTCAATCGGGTAGCACAGTGAATGGCTAAGAGAGATCGATTGGGCTATAAAGCTCAAAGCTGACTCAACACAGTCTGCGATTGGCTTTGTTTTGATCATTTATTAAATTGCTAAAAGTCATTCTTATCAGAAACATCAAAGAAACATTGGACTGCAATTTCCACCTTGCCAAATACAAATTTACGGCAAACTCTGATACTAGATACAGGCCAAAAGAGCGCCGCGCTTGTATTTTGTTGAATTCTTTTCTCTCTGAGCATATTCGTTTCGGACTCGGGTCGACGGACGGAGTAGGCAATGAAATTCACGAAGTATTTGTTGTGTGCTGTGTGAAGCGATTGACCAAGTCGTTGGCGAGTCGAGTTCACTCGCGAATGGTTGCGAGCTCCAGTCGGCAAAAAATCGTTTGGCGATGAGTGAGTGATTTCTGATCTGTTAACCGAAAATCAGGACCATTGATTGCAGGAATTTGTTAAATAATTCTTTATAAAACGACCCATTTTTTAAATGATTTTTTATGTTTTTTAAGTTGAATTCACAAAATTTGTATTTACTTTCTAAGTTTTTTTATATGTTTTGGACTAAAAAATGCATCTTTTTAGCCACAGTATTTGACCATATTTTTTATTTGAAATTGGCTCAGTAATTTGAGATAAAATATTTCTTTGTTTTCCCAAATCGAATTAAAGTTGGTTTTAACAAAAATTAGAATTTACATGAAAAATGTTACAAAGTTTGTTTTCCGTTTATATCCTTTTTTCAAAAAAAAAAATCACCATTTCTTCAAAAAAAATGTAAATCGTGTCATATTTTTTCTATGGTTTTAAATAAGTCTTTTTCGGTCGAAAAAAATGAACAAGATTTATGCGAAAATGGCCAGATAACTACACCTCAAAATTAGGTCCATTTTGCCCGTCGCAGTGATGAGATTTCCTAAGGAATCATTTTTGAACCTGTTAGTTCATATTTTTGCCATTTTTGACCATCCACATTTTCACTGTGCACCACAGAAAATATGTGTTTTTCTCTGATTATATTGCAAACAACTAAGCCAAGAAATGCCGACATCGTGAGATGCACCCTCCAAGCACACCCATTGCCCACCTGATGCGAGAAAATGAAGGCATTTATTTTCGGATTCAATCCTTGTTAGACTAATTAAATGTTTAAAATTCACTCAAAACCCCCGTTATCAACCATGTTAAGCATGCGCAAATGCATCTCCATAAATCCCAGATAAATTTGAAGAACTGCTCGAAAAGTGCATTTCAGCACACCTGATCCCGCCGCTCAGCCCAAAGTCACGCTCAGCAAATATGTCAGGCCAGATTTCCTCAACGAAATAACAATATAATTCCAGTGTCACTGTACCGAACGAAAAAGCAAAAAAAAAACGTCAGTAGGTTTCATTTCAAACAGCCCCAATGTTCTATTAATACCCGCGCGAATGTGGCAATTGCTCGATTCGAGACATGTCCCCCCGTTTCGTCTCGGGACAAATGGCCCAACAAACGACCGACATCTTGACACTCGGTTGCCTGGACCACGGGGGCCGTTAATCATGGTGCCAGCAGCCTGCGTTGTGGTGTTGTTGGTCATTTTTCACTGTTCCTAAAATTTAATGCTTCACCTTAAGCAATCCATTTTGGCGTTTTGAGGGCCGGGAATTGTTTGTTTTTTGTTACACGCCGAGTGATTGTTTTATAATCACCCTAGGGAGGTTCGGTTCAATTTTAGTTCAGTTTCATTTCTGCTTCAGTTACAGCTTCAGTCACAGCTTCAGTCACAGCATCAGTCACAGTTTTAGTTGCAGTTTCAGTTCAGATTCAGTCACAGCTTCAGTGACAGCATCAGTCACAGCTTCAGTCACAGTTTCAGTCACAGTTTCAGTGACAGCTTCAGTGTCAGCTTTAGTGACAGCTTTAATGACAGCTTCAGTCACAGCTTCAGTGACAGCTTTAGTGACAGCATCAGTCACAGCCTCAGTCACAGCTTCAGTCACAGCTTCAGTCACAGCTTCAGTCACAGCTTCAGTCACAGATTCAGTTCAGTTTCAGTTCAGTTTCAGTTTCAGTGTCTTAAATTCGTATGCTTTGTACCATTTATCTTCAAAGGTAAGTTTGTAATTACATTTTAACCCAATCTCGAAACTGATGACATGTCGTAGGTTTTTTGACACACAGACACCGCCTGTTTGCCACTTTCAGACAACCTTGTCAATTTGCCTCCGGATACCATTCCATAACCTCTCATTTTTATCAAATCGACCTCTCGACGTTCGCCACTTGCTGCCGGCTGGTGCCAGAATGATATATTCCAAAGTTAACGTGAATTTGCACTAAATGCACTTACGTGACACTTTGAGCCCGGCTGCCCACTGCAAGAAAAGGGGCCAGCCACGCTGTGACAAGTCACAAAGTCGAGTTTCCCACCCCCTTGGGCTGGCCAACCCCTTGTCCCGAGTGAGGGGACTAATTATTTATCACTGGGCCAGGTTGCGGTTGAAAAGTAGTGATAGGTGTCTCGAGAGGGACAACACAAAATAGCTGCGAACGCCACTAACGGAGTCTTTCGATACACCTGTTTCGAGAGGTCCCAAATGGAGTGCAAAGATGGCGCCACCACATTAGTGCTGGTTGCTAGAAGCTGTTGAGAAACGTTTTGTAGAGTTAATTTGAACCAATGTTTTGTTTTTTTTTATCACGAAAATCGAGCAGATACTCTAACCCTCAAGATTTTAGGATTTTGTTCCAAGGAACAATAGACAAAATAATTGGCGTTCAGCGCTGCACAAAGTCACCCCTCACAACCATCAACTGCACCGTGAGGACTCCTCCTAATTCCGCGCCTCTATCGAAGCGCCACCGTCGTCGTCGTTGGCTCATAAATTGGCCATGCCACGCGCCATCAGGTTTTCGGAATGGATGCTGTTGTTGTTTCTCTTCCGTGGGAGGGACTATTTGTTTTGCGCACCTAGTCTTCACCATGCAGACTTGGCAGCATGGCGGCGGCGGCGGCTAAATAGTCTGGCGGCTACTGCACAGACCACAGCCAGGCTCCGATCGAGCTGACTGGGGTTAAAAACAGGTGCAGAAGGTGTGATTTATTCGCTGCAAACTGGTTTTTACTAAAAGGCGGCTGACGCAGGCTGATGTTGTGCAATTTGCCACGCAGAAGTTTGGGAGCACTGAATTGATTAGAAAAATAATGGTTCCTCGCGTAAGTTTTGACCCCGTTGGTGCTTTAAGTGTTAACAGTGCTGAGAAGTTCATTATAGAAATCTATTGAGTACTGAAAAGTTAATCTTATCAGCACGTGCATCAATAATTAATACTTTTCGACACAGTTTTGGTTATCGACTTTACACAAGGACACCAAACTAAAGCCTGATCTACAACGGCAAATCGCAGAATGTTGCGTCTCTCACATTTGTTCTTGTTTACTTTGTTACTTCGCTGTCAGACAGGAATCGCAGTAACCGATGATTGATCCTCGACTGATATCTGGATCAACTTGGTGATTGCTTTCGCAAAAGTTTGCGTAAGTTTGATTGTAGATGAGACTTGATGCGGAGAAATTAAAGTTTCAAAAGTGTTTTTTTTTTGGAATTACAAAAAAATTGTGTAAGCAACTCGTTGCAAAACTCGATTTATTCAGAACTTGTCGTATTTATCCAACTCGATAAACCTCGTTCGATAAAATGAAAAAAACTTCTTTTTGCAACTTGTTGCATAAACTACAGTCTTATCTTGTTAAGATTGTTGTTCTAAATTATTAAATTCTCAAAAAATTCGCAATTCGCAATTTTCAGTGTAAGAACGGGCCTTGACCGATCTTATGCACTAGGTTCCCGACGAACACGCACTGCCCTTACACCTACATCTCACCCTTGCTCTGAGTCAGTACGAGCAGCACGCTAGAACACGCTTTTAGTGTTCGTGCCAGGCATGTACACCTTCTTCTTTTTTTTTTTTTCTTTTCCGGTTACACATTTTAACTCGGCCGGGGGTGGTACATTACGTAGGGTTTGATGTAAGTATAAGCGCCTAACCATTTATAGTGTGCCTATCAACTTTTATTAATTATTGTTATTTTACTGTGTATTGCTTTCTCCTGAAATCTTTCCTAGTGTTGAGTCGTGTTTATATGTTGCCATTTCTTTTGTCGCGGTGTTTTGTTACAATATTTTGGTCCTAAGCATGTTATAATAGTTTACCAAAAATATAGTAGTAATATTTGTGTTAATCCTTTAACCATTCCACAAATTGAGTAAGGGCTCAAACCTCACTTGTTTGAAAAAAGGGTGAAGATTGAAAACAATAGACAGTAAAAGAGAATTTATTTTATAAAAATCAAGTATCAATATCTTAAGAGAATGATGAGCGTATTTTAAAGAATAAATATGAGAAGCTAGATGTATTAGATGTAAAATTAGACAATAGTTCATAAATAGAGATACAAAACAAGCTTAGATTATAGTAATGATAATTTATAGGACAGATAAAGAATTATTCAAATAAATAAATTCGCAATAAAATCAAAAAAGATTAGGCGAATGATAAATAGACTTGATATTACTAGTACATTAAGGAAAAGTATATTTTTAAGGAAAAAAAACAAAACAAAGTTTGTTACAGCAGTATCAATTGGTAAAAAAGAGTGGAAAAGCTTTGAGAGATAAGAGAATAAAAAGTTAGCAAAATCATAATCAAATGATGGATATTAAATAGAAGAATCAGTGAAGAAGTGAGAATCAGTAGAGCAAAATAAAAATAGGAGAAAGGTGGTAGCTGAGAATGAAGAGAAGAGAAACCCCGTTGTGCGATGTTTCAGGTACATCCACAACAGTTGACTCAACATACTGCGAATCAAAACAATACCGTCTACAATCACAAATAACTTCCCTTTCCCACATTGTCGCGCCCCTTTCTTTTAGCCGTCTCGACTCTGACCCGCGGTGGTCAAAGGTTTACGATCCGTTTCCACAGGCCACCAGCTAGGTCATCATGAAAACCAAGCCAACGTGGAGGTAAGAAAATAGGACACTCGCAAGGAACCAGAGCTGTACTGTTCTGATCAAGATAATTCGGATGATCTAACAGAACTACGGATGTAGTTAGTTGCGCTCCTTCCAGGATGTTCCTAACGTGGACGTCAACCGAGCACGCAACAAGGTCAGTGCCATTGCATGCTCTTAGGTATCAATCCTTGGCCTGCTATTAAATTCTCAAAAAAGTAATAAAAGCGAATTTGACTGAGAACGAATAAAGCGTTAACAAGTATTAAACAAATATTTTTTTAGATTCAGGTTTTTTAATGGTCGAAAGAAATTTAAGCATTCTTATTCTCACCCCCTGTTTTTTTTAGAAAACTACGACAGTGAAGGAGGTACTAGACTATCGCAAACAAACAAACTCGCACATTTTTGTGTTTGACAGTTTGCCAAACTTTCAAACATGTTTGCGGCAAACTCGCAAACAAAACCAAATGTATGCAGGCTGACGTTTCTGCAAACAAATGCAGGAAAACTGCCAAACTGTCAAAAATAGTGCGTCCATCCCGGGAATTCCCGGTACAAAAATCCCGGGATTATTCCAAAACCGAGCATTCCCGAATCCCGGGATTTTTTTATAATTTGTCCTGGGATTTTCCGAAATTGAAGAAAACATCAAATTTTATTCTGGAAATTCATATTTGGTTGCGGAAAAAGATAACAAGTTGAATACTTAGCAATCGATAAGAATTTTTGAGCATTAAAACTTTTACTCGGCATATATCTTTCATTTGGCTTATTACGAAAAAATGTTAAAATTTTAGTTTACATATTGCCTAGCGCTTTAAATATTTTCTATTTAATTTTGTATATTTTGTAAAGACTGGGTATTATATTTACGTATTTTTATGATTTTTGATTTGAAAAAAAATTATATAAAATTATTTTTCATCAAATTAAGACAGCTATTGATGCCATTTTTTAAGGGGTTACATACATCGGCAAAAATGTCAGAGGTTGGTTTGAGCACACACTTACACTTTTTTTAAATCTGTTTTCAGGGCATCAAAAAATACATAAATTTAAATAAATTTGAAGACATTTGGTTGTATCATTGCCGAGATAAAGCTATTTGAAGTTAGTAGTTTAAAAAAAACGGGTGCCACGATATCTCCACACTGTTTTGACCAAATCGACTCAAAATTTTGATGAGTCCGGTCCCGTGTGCATGACGATGGTCGATTTTCAAAAAAAGTTATTTGAAAAAAATATATAAATATTTTTAAGGTTTTCATATAAAAAATCGACAGTTTTGGATTTTTGTAATTTTTTTAAATTCAATATTTCAAAATCGGGCTTCGTCATGCACACGGGGTATGTCTTGGGAGTCTTCATCCAAAATTTCAGCCAATTTGATCCAATTTGGTATCGCAACACCCGTAAATCAACTCGGTGTTCAGAGAAAAACGCTCACAAAGTTTGACAGTTTGCTTTGCGCATGGCAAATTTTTTAACTTAAATCGTCTCTTACTCAGTTTGATCAAGAAATATCTTCTTGAAACTTTCAGGAGGCATTGAAAATCATCTTTTAAGTGGATTTAATATTTTTTCTGCAATATGAAAATTTATGATTTTCTACATGTATGTAACCCCTTAATAATGTTTTGATTGACTTCGTTAAAACAGGAACAGAACAAAACAATAAGTTCATTAGTTAGTAAGTTTAAAACTAATCAGACTGTAGTGTCGATTTGCGTAGTAACTCAAAGATAACTTTTTAAATATGTTTTATTTTAAACATGATATTAAAAACCTATCTAAAATTTTACATTGACCGGAATTATTTTATTTGTTTTCGCTTCTTGTTTTTTTATCACATTTTCAATAGCGCGTCCAATTTTCCCGGGTTTTGAATTTCCCCGGGAAACGAGAAAAATATTTTTGAAATCCCGGGAATTCCCTCCCCCCCCCCACCGAACAGGGCTAAATTTGACCCCAGAAAAAATACCTTTTACAGCAATTTTTGGCAAAGTTATACGAAACTTGACTTCCTAAATATGTAGGTGTTTTACTATCCAATGCTTCTTGAATATAAGAAATTGGATTACATATGGAGTTTTCGGGAAATTTGAGATCGAACTAGACGGTCAGTTGGTTAACATATTGATGCCTCTGTGCTATATTGTACAAAACTTGTTGAGTTTCCTATCTAGTTAGCATATAAGAGAGCACAGAGGCATCGATATGCTAAAACAGAAATCCGAAAAAAACGCAGGGCCAGTTTATCCCACATAGGCTTTACGTGTTGAGTTTTAGCGATAAACTTGATTGATGGTTTTGTGCAACAAAGTACTGCATAGTTTATTTTCTTCTGAAAGTGCACACGATTTAAAAATAAACTGCATCATTGTCTAAATAGTGATGAAAATACATTTTGTACAATATGCGAGTTTTGAATCGAGTTTTTTACGATTTTTCGACGCGTCATATTTTTTTTGTAAAAAACTCAATCAAAATTGGAAAAAAAATAAATAAAATCTTGTGTGCTTCCGCTAAAAATCGTTATAAAGAGGTTCCTTTTCCCCACAGAGAATATACCATTTCTAAACAAAGCACCCTTAAAAAGATAAAATTCCAAGCATTCATTCTGGCCTGCCTTGTCCACTTTCCTGCGATTCCTTCTGGGATCAACCTGGCCGTTCCCGCTCTGATGCACGCGTGCGTGCCCTTTGAGTCTTGTTAACGCTAATAGCGCTATTTAATTTAATTTTATGCTTTATCTACGCTAGAGATGCCCTGCACTTGGGTCCTTTCTCTGCTCCGGATGATCATCTCGCTCACCCTAGTCTCTACCCAGATATGTGTGTCCCGTGCGTTGTCCGCGGAACTTGAACGCGGTCTTCGGGTCATGATCTGCCTGCCAGCCAACCAGCCACCAGAATGGGTAATAACAGTTTAAAGTGGCCGGCTACCGCGGCTTTTGCGCGCTCACACGCGACTCGTGTAAGATCTTTGCGGCGGCCGCACTTCGGTAGCACTGCGTTCGGTACTATCATCGCGCGGGGCATGTTTGTACTCCGGGGTGAGATTACTCCAGATTGCGGCGGCTGCTACTCTGATGATGGTGCTGCCGTACGCGCACGCGGCCATAAACTCTGAAGCCGATGCCGCCGTCGTCGTCGTGGCCAGAGAAGATTTATTTGAATTGAGCAGACCATGGGTTTACAGGAGCTCGAGAGAGTGAATATGGTAAAATTGTGACGAAAAATAACCGTTTGACTTTCCTCTCAGCTTTGAAAAGCATAAATATGTTTTTGATGTTTTATTTAAATCGGGTTAGGTACTGGAATGCTCCTCTGGTAGCCGTTGGAGCATTGCATTTCCACAAATAATGGAACGTGATTTATGCGCGCGTGTACGTATGAAATTTAATAAAAACCTTAATATTTTCTCGGATTTTCATTTGACGAATGTAGTCCTCAAAAGAGCTCAAACTCGGCTCAACTCCTAGCGCCATTGGATCAATCCCAATCCGTTCACGTCATAAATATTGACGGTTCCTTTTAAGGGAGGGGAGGCCTCTGTAATGTGTCACATTTGCAACTGCGGACCATAAACCGCGCGATCCGGATCGAATCTCCGTTACGGTGGACCTGGCACGTGTTATTTATGGGACCTCGGCGCAAGCCTAAACATCTCCGAAGCTGTCACAAATATGGCCAGGCTGGCAGGCTTAGCACGGTGTTTGGTGGCATTTTGATACCATTTTATGACTATTGGGGAGGCGCTTCCGTAAAAGGAAATATCAGTGTGTGCTAAATGACAGCGGCTGCTGGCGATGTGACGAGATTTGTGCGGTGTAATCTGATGCAGATGAGATATTTTGCATAGATTTTATGACTGGCAGCGACAAATTGACGTTATTTGCTCGAGATTCAAGGAAATGTTTACAGAGCAAATCTTTGCAGGCAATATTTCAAAGTCAATGCAATGCCTTCGATGTGTCAATCTTGATAGTTGAAGTAAATTTTAAATTACTTATTAACCATTTGTAGTTACTTCAGGTTCAAAAAAAAAACGAAGTTGACTTTATAGCTGTCGGCCACCATTGCTAGTACCAACCACTAGTGTCTTCCTTTTTAACTACAAGGACTTCGCCGCCCTGGGCTCCTAAGTGTACTAGAGTATGGCACGGAGCGACGGCGCCGAATACCCATATTTACACAAAGAATTTTAGAGCGCCCGCCGCGGGATTCGAACCAGCAACCTCTGGATTGTGAGCCAGTGCGCGGTCTGATTGATCCACACGGGCGGTTCAATGTTGTCATGAATTTTATGAATATAATAAATGAAGATTCGAAAGTATCAGTACTCGAAAATCAACCAAGCTATCAATCGAAATTAAAAATCTCGCAAACTAAAAGAAAATCCACATTCAAAATTTGATTACGAAGAACTCTTGGACTTTTGCCAATTTTAACAACTTAACATTTTGGATGGAAACAATTTTTCATTATTATTTTTTTCCATACAAGTCTCTTGAAATGAAAATATGTATCTTAAGATATCATTTTCTGATCGATGATCTGATCGTGTTTATTTTAATTAGGACTATTCAATCGAAAAGAAAGTTACCCATTTTTTGATGAAGTGCACCGTTTTGGAATTATAGTCACTTTCAGGTTATAATTTTCCGGAAATTAAAAAAATATATATATGTGTTTTATAGAGGAAAGCAATTTTTGAAAAACTGAAGAAGTTGCTTGGAATTTGCCTTCTGAGGACGCACAGTTAGTTTCTGAGACACAGCCTCACAAAGAATTCAAATCTATGAAAATGAGATTTTCCCAGTGAAATTTCTTGAACATGATAGTAAAAATAATTGTTAATTAAATTTAAATCGGACTATTTTGGTGAAAACTGACAAAATTTTTTGAAGAATGGGAATAAAAATAATTTGATTTTTTTTTTCTTTAATATGAAATGAAAAATTATCTACTTGCAGACATTTTAAAAAGCTATGCTTGATTTAACAATTTAAAAAAATAGAAGAAACCTGAAAAATTCCCAAAAATGTCATTTCTAACATTGAAAATCGAGCCGATTGATTTCAAAACATCGTCAGTTGCAAATTACTGGCTGATTAGGTGACATTTAGTACAACTCATTTTCGTCGATTCTAATTCTTGGTGAAACTGTAGAAAGAAAATTGTTGGAAATTTACTGAGCTTTTCAAAAATAAAAAAGATGCCCAAAACCAAAAATGGCTTTAACTAGAGAACGGTACATTTTATTTAAAAGAAATAAAGTAATTTTGTTGCAATCCAAAAGTCGACTCGATTTGATTTTTTGTTTTTCTAAATTGTTTTGACCGTTTTATTGATATCTTCAAAAAAAAAAAAAAACTTATTTGGAACCAGATATTTTTTCCGAAAATCCATAACCTGAGCAGTTTTGTACGGAATCGGTCTTTTTTCTTTAATTTTAATTTTTGTTTTTTTTAATTCGGCTGAAACTTTTTTGGTGCCTTCGGTATGCCCAAAGAAGCCATTTTGCATCATTAGTTTGTCCATATAATTTTCCATACAAATTTGGCAGCTGTCCATACAAAAATGATATGTGAAAATTCAAAAATCTGTATCTTTTGAAGGAATTTTTTGATCGATTTGGTGTCTTCGGCAAAGTTGTAGGTATGGATATGGACTACACTGAAATATAATTTTGGTGATTTTTAATTTCTCTTTTTGTCACTAAAACTTGATTTGCAAAAAAAAACACAATTTTAGTTTTTTGATATGTTTTAGAGGACATCAAATGCCAACTATTCAGAAATTTCCAGAATGGGCAAAAAATCTTTAATGGAGTTATGATTTTTTGAATCAATACAGATTTAAAAAAAAAATCGAGATATCGAGGTCGCAAAAATTTGTCAACTTCTTTTTTCGATGTAAAATTGAATTTGCAATCAAAAAGTACTTCAGTGAATTTTTTATAAAGTGCACCGTTCCAAGTTATAGCCATTTTTTTGTAACTTTTTTGAAAATAGTCGCGGTTTTTCATTTTTTCAATTAGTGCCCATGTTTGCCCACCTTTGAAAAAAATATTTTTGAAAAGCTGAGAAAATTCTCTATATTTTGCTTCATTGAACTTTGTTGATACGACCCTTAGTTGCTGAGATATTGCCATGCAAAGGTTAAAAAACAGGAAAATTGATGTTTTTTAAGTCTCACCCAAACAACCCACTATTTTCTAATGTCGATATCTCAGCAACTAATGGTCCGATTTACAATGTTAAAATATGAAACATTCTTGAAATTTTTTGATCTGCTCGAAAAAAATATTTTCAAAAATTTAAAATCAAGACTTACATTTCAAATGGGCTTAATATTGAATGTTTTGCCCGTTTGAAATGTTAGTCTTGATTTTAAATGTTTTTAAATATTTTTTTCGAAAAGATCGAAAAATTTCACGAATGTTTCATGTTTTAACATTGTAAATCGGACTTTTAGTTGCTGAGATATCGACATTAGAAAATGGTGGGTTGTTTAGGTGAGACTTAGAAAACATCAATTTTTCTGATTTTTAATCTTTGCGTGGCAATATCTCAGCAACTAAGGGTCATATCAACAAAGTTCAATATAGCAAAATGTAGAGAATTTTCTCAGCTTTTCAAAAATATTTTTTTCAAAGGTGAGCAAACATGGGCACTTATTAAAAAAATGAAAAAGTGCGACTATTTTCAAAAAAGTTACCTAAAAATGGTTGTAACTTGAAAACGGTGCATTTTATCAAAAATTCACTAAAGTTCTTTTTGATTGCAAATTCAATTTTACATCGAAAAATGAAGTTGACAAATTTTTGCGACCAATATTTCGATTTTTTTTGAAAAAATCTGTATGGATTCAAAAAATCATAACTCGGTCAAAGATTTTTTGCCCATTCTGGAAATTTCTGAAAAGTTGGCATTTAATGTCCTCTAAAACATATAAAAAAATAAAAAAAATAAAAAAGTGTTTTTTTTTTGCAAATCAAGTTTTAGTGACAAAAAGTGAAATAAAAAATCACCAAAAAAATTTTTTAGCGTGTAACATTTTTTTCAGTGTAGTCCATATCCATACCTACAACTTTGCCGAAGACACCAAACCGATAAAAAAATTCCTTCAAAAGATACAGATTTTTAAATTGATACATATCAATTTTGTATGGACAGCTGCCAAATTTGTATGGAAAATTATATGAACGAACTAATGATGCAAAATGGCTTCTTTGAGCAAACCGAAGGCACCAAAAAAGTTTCAGCAGGATTGAAAAATACAAAAAAAAAAAAACGAATGACCGAAATCTCAGAGAATTGCTCACCTATAACTTTTCCAAAAACATCAAATCGATAAGAAAATTCAGGAAACATTTACATACCCATTTTGTAAGACTAGACCCCACAATTTTATGGAAAAAATCATGATGCAAAATAACTATTTTGGCATAGGGAAAACAAGGACGAAGTGTCATCCAAATCAAAATATAGTAAGAAAAGTTGATTTGCGAAAACGAAGAGAACTACTTCTATTTCTTATGTCCAAAAGTGTCATTACTAGTTTCTCAATACAAAAGTGCCAAGAAAATATTCGGAAATAATTATCTTGAAAATTGATTTTTTGTTCGATATGGTGTCTTCAAAAAAGTTGTAAGTATGAATTTGGACTTACAAAAATGACTTTAAAAAATATCCTGATTTTTTAAATTTAACTTTTAATCATCACAACTTTGATGAATTTATTTTTTTATATGTCTTAGTGGACCAAACGTGCCAACTATGAGCTATACGGAAAAAAATGTTTTTGGAGAATCTGTAGATTTAAAAAAAAACTAGTGACGATGCTGAGTTTAGTTTGCTATCGAAAGATATGTTTGTGGAAGTGTGAAAGATATTATAGAAATAGTGCACCGTTTTCGAGTTATACATATTTACTGCAAAGTTTATGTATTGATATTTGAATTATTTTATTAAAGATCAAACCAGTTGAACTTATCGCAGCTAATTTAATGATTCAATTGAATAATATCGAACAATTTTATCAGTTGTTTTTCGTCAAAATAATATTAAGATAGATATGAAGTCAAAATCTTGTTAAAAGCAATATGATTCAAACAAAACACTCAACCCAAATCTCAAAATGACATGCTTAAATGCACCACAATGCCACAAACTTCCCGTTTCGTCCGATTCAGCCGATTGTGGGATAATACCGCGGGTGATGATGATGAGCATCATTTTATCGCATAACTCAAATGGAATTACACCTTTGCGGACAGGTCGTAAAGGTAGCCGCGCTTCTTTTGATTCCTCCCAAAAAAATCCATACTGTTTCCCATGTGGTGGACCATTACAATCCGTTTTTTTTTCAGAAGGGAAACTTTTTATTGCACACAACCCGGTGGCGGCACACGTGTGTGTCGTCAGCTCCCGAAAGGCGAAAAAAAAGAGGTGAGAAGTTGATGATGATAGGCTGGTGGCTTCTGGGTGTGATGTTTGCCGCCCCAACGGAAGGCCAAAACTGCATGTTTGTGGCGGATTGTTGCTACCGCCGCCAGCGGGCAGCTCCCGGCGGAGGAGAGATGAGACTTGGGTTGATGAGTCAAGATTTATGCCGTGGACGGACGGTGCTGGAGAAGACTGAAAGTGATGAACATAGAACGGAACAACTCGCGATCGCATAACCCACAAAAAATATGATGGACTGGTTTTGGTTGGTATGCTTAGGGTGACCTATTAACTAGTTACTAGAGTTGAAAGTTTTTTTCAATGGCAGAACGCAAACCATAAATAATTAAACGCAAAAATAGCTGTCGAGTAATATCCCTGTTCTTGAGCATTGGTACATGGGTCATTCCATGTAAACTGAGTATAACTTTGGAATCGATCTTCACCTATTTGGACCAAACTTGAAGGGAACGTTCGTCTATCGATAGTTAATAGAAATCTCAAGTTTGGTACCGATTGGTCTATCCCTCTCCCTCCCTCTCTGGTTGTTTCAATAAAAATCTTGATTTCAAAAAATATTTTTAAGTTTTATCTGGCCCATGATTATTGGGAATTTCTAAGATTTTTTATCATAGAGTAATAAATTGATACTGAGGGTCACCCTAGTTAGCTAATAGCAAAGTGAGAAAAGCCACCACCTAAAGAGGTGTTAAATGGCGAATCATTTTCTGATTTGATGATGGATGATACGTTTCGCGCCCCCCACCCCAAACTCCTCCCCCAACTAGCTCTTACATACTAGAAACGATAAAAAGTAAGGTAAAAAACCAAAATCGTAATAATAATAGAGTCGCGTGTGCTGCGTCCGCACGTGACGAGGGAAACGAACGGAACCTTTGATGAAAGCTTTTTTTTCTCTCTTCTAGTTTTCTTTCACTCTCTTTTGATTCTGGCTTTTTCTGTAATATGTACCTTTGACGCGCGGCGGGTCGTAAAAATATATGAAATTTTTTAACTACTTTTCTTGACGGCGGCGCTGCTCTTTGCCGTGTCAGCGGGCTTTATTTTTCTCACTCTCCATTTAAAAAGATTAAACACCGATTACAACAAAACCATTCGACGAATTCTGTCGGAATGTTTTGACATGAGTGATGAGCAGATTTCGTTCGGGCCAAGGGAAAAAGGGAATCCCTTGGGGAGTGGGAATTTGGGAAATGGAATGCAATGCTTTAATGTATTTTACAGTAATTAACCAAACATTATTGAATACATGCATTTTTTTAAACCATTCAAAAAATAATTAATAATCCCGTCAATAGAGTGATTTGCTCACATAAATAATCTCTTGAAAATGGTAGCAGGTAACACGCCCATAAGTACTCGCTTTACTCCTGAACGTGAATTAGTTTAATCAACTGTTGCTCAAATCCACTCTAAGTTGAAGAAACATCAAGAGACTGGCAGCAAATCACGAGCTCTTAACGCTTGGCCATATCGATAACGTGTCTAAACATTCCACCTTAAATGATAGACCCCTGCCAACGATTTGAACGGCGGCAAAAACTGGCAAATTAATGGTCAGGATCTAAATGAAAAACAAAGCATTACTTAGCCAGGGTTAGGTTACGTACCAGGCGAACCCTCAAGTTTTCTGCAGTCTTTCGCAGGTAAGATTACTGGTTGGCAGAGGTTCTTACTGTAGATTATAAATACAGTGATTACATTAGTACTCAAGTTTTATGTATTTTGTCATAACCAATTTTGTAAACAGTCCAGACTCGATTATCTGAAGTCTTCGGAAAAATGTCATTTCAGATAATCAAATCACAAAAAAAATATCTTTTTCGTTTTGTTATTTTGGGAATTAAACTCAAATTGACTCAAAGCTCCAAATTGATCGAGAAATCATTCGGCCAAAGTGTTGGTAATGAAATGTTGAGCAAATGCATCTGGTAATGTAACAGGCTTTATAACATTCAAATTTTAATATGGGCTGAATCAATTATCCAAAGTTCTTAATAAAAACTTCGTGTAATCGAACTAATCAAATCTTTGGATAATCAACTATTTTAAATATAGGCGGTCTTACAAAAAAGGTTTTTAAAAAAAAAAAACTGCAGAAGGAAATTTTAATGGATTTGGATTGATTTGATTTTATACATAAAAAAAGTTGGTGTTAAATCATTTTGTCCATTTTGTCTGCCTGTGTGGATCAATCGGACCGCCCACTCGACTCACAATCCAGAGGTCACCGGTTCGAATCCCGAGGCGGACGCAAAAAATTCTAAGTGTAAATATAGGTATTCGGTAATCTCTCCCCGTGCCATACCTTCACACTTAGGAGACCCGGGAGGCGGAGTCTTGTCACAAAAAGAACGATACACGCCTGTGGATCCGTTGACGAAACCACAAGGCTTAAGAGGGCCCCATTATAAGGTGTTACGTCGATTCCGTTCCGTTAAGCAAAATATCTCTGAAAAATAAACTTTCAAAATTATTTTGTTTATGATTCATGTCAAAGAACTGCTGAGCAATATCTTAAAGCGGTGGAAATCGCTGATTAGGAGTTATTATTTTTTGATAAATAAGAAAAGCATAAGCAGAATATACATTGATTCCTGCAACCGAGAGTAATTAAGTAATATTTTTCAAAAGTAATTTAAAAAGACTAAGCAATTTCAAAAGAAAAATAAACGATATTTGAGGTTTGGTTCAACTTGTAGTTCAAAAGAAAATAATATGCTTTTTTTTTCTTTTCCCCAAATATATTCTGCAATTTTTAATAGAGATTTGTATATAAAACCTTAAAATGCAAAATAGTTTTCATTTCACATGTGTGGATTTTTTTTTATTCGAATCTAAAATACACATGAGCAATTTTCTACGAAATCGGAGGATTTCGACCATTTTTATTTTTTTTGTATTTTTTTATTCAGCTCTAACTTTGTGAAGACCTTGCATATGACCAAAACAGCTATTTTGTGTCATTGGTTCACCAGTTAGTAATAATATAAAAAGAGGACCGCTTATCTGTTTTCAACGCCAAATTAACAATTTTATTTTTAAATAACCCAGAAGGGTAATTTTTTCATGTGGAACAAAAATTTTCATTTTAATATTTCATATTTATTTCTAACTTGCACGGTTATTACTCTGTGTGTAACAATGTTTTACAAAGTTGTAGAGCAGACAATTACAACATTTTTGATATATTAACATAGGGGGATTGCTTTTAAAAATCGCGAATTATCGCGATTTTACGAAAAAAAAGTTTTGAAAAAGTTACTTTTTGCGTTTCTCTTTGTTTCGTCGATTGTGTCTGTCGCGGGAGAAGATAAACGACCATGTCAAAATGAAAAAATACCCTACTAGGTTAGTGTAGATTCGAAAAGTACATTAAATTTCCCCTAAAATGTAACGTTCCAAAACATTTTACAGATACAGTTAAACAGCAAGATAAGCGTTTTGTATCCAACCGAAATTGTGTGATCTTTATTGCTAATGCTAATGCTAATGTTGCAAAAAAATACAGTTTTGTAACGAAAAATTGCTAAAACTTTTTTAGCTTTTTTTTTCGATGAAAAATACGTTTTTTTTCGAAATTTTGAAAACTCCATCAAATCGGGCGTCCAATTTTACATAAAAGTCGCTTTGGCACCATATTTCGATTTTATCATCATTTTTTGCTATAAATTATTGAAAAACGTGTCTTTTTTCGCATGTTTAAAAATGAAGGGGATGGAGGGGATCAGGGATATAGGACAAAGTTTCACGCAAATCAAAGAGGCGTCGGGGCAACCTTTACCGATTTCGTGTGAGTTGGATTTGGATTTCATAGCTGAGTGATAAAGACTTCATTTCAGTTGAAGAACCCCTGTCTTCCCTCGACCATATGTACTCACATCGGCCAGATTGTTTTACGCGATACATTGAGAGAAGCTTAGCCATCAATTACCTATGATTAAATGTCAATTTATCATTTTCCAAATGAGTCAAATGAATAACTGTAATCAAATCTGGGCCGGGGGCCCTTCCCCAGCAAACCTGGGGCGGGGCGGGCACGCACGAGTCAACGAGCCCACCGAGGGGCGACGGTATCGATTCTAACAGCTAATTTACCTTTTCACAGACCGCAAGCCTCGGAGATCGAATGGAAAATTATACAACCATCAGCGGCGATGGAGTGTGTCTCGGAGCAGGTAGCCCTATCCCATTACCATGGGGCTTCACCGATAGTGGTGATTATAAATCAAGCCCCCTCCAATGGAGTCTTAAAGGGTCCCCAGATATGGGTCTAAATGGCGCGGAAAACGGCGGCTGATGTGCCCTTTTACGGTGCGACGCGGGTTGCTGTTATCGATTTGTTTAGTTTAGAGCAGCGATTCTCAACCTTGTTCTAGGCTGGTACCCCCTACCATGTAAATCAAGTAGGCCCGGTACCCCCGTTGAGAATCGCTGGTTTAGAGGACCCCCTTCGGACGCACCTGCAAAGGGTGGTAATTAGACGGCAAAGGCGGGTGATCAGTCGTCTACAGGGGCGATGTTTATGATCCAGTTAATCAACAGGTTCAGGGTGAACGTTATGGATTAACACTGAAACATTTTTCAAAGTTTGGTAGCAGAACCAGGGCTGACACGTGGCATTCCTTGAAGTGCGGGAGTTGAAAGGTTCGTCAAGTAGAATGTTGAAACAACCAGCACAAGAAGAAGAGTGTGATTTTTTTTAGTTTCTTATAGGGGAGTGTGGGGTAATTTGGACACCCTAAGGAAATTGCTCTGTTACGGGCTGTATGGATATTTTAAAGGAATGTGGATGACACCAGAGGATAATATAGACCATATTTGATGGAAAAATGTCATTCATTTCGATAAATTTTGATGAAAAACCCATTTTTATCGCAAAAATTAAAAGGTGTCCAAATTACCCCCACATTTTTGTGTGGGGGTAATATGAACACCCCTATGGGGTAATTTGGACATGCCTTGTGGGGTAATTTGGACATGCCTTGTGGGGTAATATGAACACCTTTTGTGGGGTAATTTGGACACATGTTGAAGAATAAGTTTAACATTTGATTTTTTGAGCATGTTTTTTATCCTTCAACATGGTTTCGTAATTGCTTTATATTTTGAAGTGTTGCTCACAATATTTCATTAAAGGTTTAAATAATGATTTTGTGATAGAACTATAATTCAATAGGAAGATAACGAATAGTTCAGTGTAGTATACTTAATTTAATCATTAATACTGAAATGATTTAAACATTGATTCTGGATCAAGCACACTATACTTGTGTTTAGTGATTAAGGTATCGTTTATGTTTATATAAATCAATCTTTATATAGACTTTATTAGCCTGAAAATATTTTTTTTGAATTTTACATTCTGTAGCCCTTCAAATTTAAATATTATTGTAAACCAGCATAGAAATTAGAAATGTCAAAGAAATTAATTAAAGACAATCAACATTAGAGTCTTGTTGAACGCCAAATGTACAGTAATCAGATTTTCATCAATTCGAATATTGGAATAAATTTATCTAAATTAAAAAATAGGGGTTTTGTGAAAGTTCTCATTGCTCACATTCATTTTTGATTGTTTTGACATATTAAATCACTCTAAATTTATCTAAATCCCTTTAAAAATTCATCCATCCACGAAAGTTACTTTTTTGTTGCCTGACAGGTAGACTTTCAGGTATGTCCAAATTACCCCTCAAGCCATGTCCAAATTACCCCCATAGCATATTTTATCATAAATTGCGATTTTTGATGATAAAAATGGATAAAATGCATAATTTTTATACGTACTTATCTCAGGCATCGTCCAAGCAAGCCCCTTAAACAAAAAATGTCCACTTTTTTGCCATATAACCCCTGCAAAACCTTATTTCCTAACCTTCAAATATTAGAATTTAAGGCAGTGCCAACCAGCCTTTGGAAACTTTTACACATTATACCAAAACTACTTAACCTATTCCAACCTTTTTGGTTTGTCCATACTCCTAGGCCATTACTAGTACTAGCCTTATCACTTAAATTGCCGTTTTCACTTTATATCCGAAGAAAACGTGATTTTTAAAGGGGTGTCCAAATTACCCCCACTGTCCATATTACCCCAAACTCCCCTACGGACCAAAGTTAATGTTGTTATGTTATGACCCGATGTTGACCCGATCTTTGCCGGAGAACGAGCAACTATGATGACGAAGGATTTTTTTTAGAGGTGACTTTGCACTTGTGAGGTTCCGTTCAGTTGTATTTGCCTGCTGGAATAGAGAGAAGAGCCAAGACGAGTGGGTTCTACCCTGGCTTAACGCAATGGTGATTAAAATTGATTTTGAAATGTAAAATGGATATGAATGGATATATAAAAGTGTCTAGAAAGCTATGAGACATATTAAATAAGGAATATGTTCTTATATTTGGCCTACCAAACTTAATGTAACAAAATTGAGCTTTTTACTGATAATTTTCAAGAATCTGCCACTTTGGAATGCTATTTGCTGCCATTATTTTCATTTCAGTAGGTAAAAATAATTCACTTTTATACGAAAGCAAAATTTTGAAAAATCGCAATAAAAAATAAAAAATACATAATTTCGTAATAAAAACTATAAATAACTTTTGTCTTAACTCTCTAACACAATTAGCCTAAGAGGTAATAACCACAATCTTGTTTAAAATGGTAATTCAAATAAGTTTGAAAAAAGGTTGGGTTAAGTTCCCTGTTTTGTAAACCGGCTCAGGACTCTAATTTTAAGTCTAACTCCAAACTCCAAAGTGAATACGGTAGTTGGAGTTGGAGCAAGAAATCTTCCAACATCTTGTTTCGAGAAGTGTTGTTTGCCAGCCACTGAACTCATTGACGATGGGGAAACGCAAATAGAAACACTGTATTTCTGCTTTAGATTTTATTATTATTTTTTCGGAAGCTATTGGTCATTGCTAAAGTGGAATCACCTTGAGAAAACAGACCAAAGGGGTAAACAACCAAAAGTGTTGAAAGTGTCTTGGGAGGTACCTCCAAACTTGCCTTTTTATTCTATTTGAACAAATGTCGTTTCATAGCAACCTTCGTGGTCAACGACCATGGTCCCGCGTGAGAATCGAATCTCCGGTCTTTACGGCGAGATATTTTCTCACTTGAGGTCGTAAAAGCGCAAGCATATTAAACAAACATTCCAAACTCGATCAACACATTCTTTTCCAGGTAACAAGCCTCGAAAAGGCTCCGCCGGGGTCCACTCCCGGGACCTTCACGGTCGTGTGAGTGTGTACGAGACGTCCCGGGTCGAGAAGGTGAAATAAAAGAGTTGTAAGAATTTATGCTGTCAATTAATTACTCGTGTCAATAAATTTATTGTTATTATAGATAAATATTTTTATCTCCCGTTTTTTTTCTTTGGACCCTAAATCGAGACCACTCAGCACGACATCTCTCTCTGTCCCAGACGGTGTCATTTGGGCACCGCCGAGCGACGTGTCCTTTCCGTTAGACGACGAGACACAATCTCTGCGTCTGTTTTTGTCTGTCCCTTTCGTTTACGGCGGTTGTTCTCTGCGTGCTTCGGCGGGATAAAGAATGTCCACAAATTCTTCGGCGAGTCAACGGAGTCCCTTTTGTGGTTCGGACGGTTGAGTTGAGAGTACGAAAAAGGACTCGACATTGGACGGTTGGATGGACTTTCGAGGTGCTTCTTAATCGGGGCATCATGATTATAAATTCATTAGCCTTCGGCACAGAGCGTACTCCGACAAGGTGTCGGACAATGATTGTCATCGGGTTTGCATTGGTTTCGAAGATCGGCGCGATAAATTTATTCCAGCAATTTATGATCAGTGGTTATGAAACAATGAACTATTCATTTCTCGAATCTATTTTTGTTGTGAAAAGAAAACTGAAGAATTCTTGTATGTTTGGAAGGTGAAAGAATCAGCCCATTTTCCTAAAAAAAAATCAACAATCACAATCACTATTTAAACAACTTATTTTGCAAAACTTCTGAAAGAAACTAAATTGCTCACTTCCTATACTGAGCTTCTTCTAGCACAGTTAAAATATCATAATAATATAACAGCGAGAAATCATGCCAGATATTGTGTGCAATATTACCTCTTAAAAAGTGTAAATTTACATGTTTCAACGTGTAATCTAATCTAATCTAATCAGACCCTAGCGCAGCCAATCTTTCGAAGGGATCGTGGAGAGTGCCTTAGGTTAGATGACGCCTAGCACTCTTCTTGTCATTTATTAACATTTGTAGTGCGCCATTGCATCGGAATGCATTGAAACATCACAAGCGTTAAACCGGCCAGGCCTACTGCGTAAAGCCGTATCGCAGAGATGACTCGTAATTGGGTTGAGTTTGAGCACTGAGTGTTCGAACAACAACACAATTCTGAATCGACAGGGGAGGAAGAAGCGTGGGGACACACCACCATACGCTCCGAGATTTTGGTTGTATTCGTTGGGAGCACCATGCTAAGAAGGTTTGGTACTCCGGGACTCTCTGGGATGGGACATTGTATTTCCACGAATGTCCTGGACATTATTTGCCGTGGTTATAGCGCCACAACTCGCTCTCTGTAACAGTAGAGCAATTCTCTGAGATTTCGGTCATTCGATTTTTTTTGTATTTTTTAATCCGGCTGAAACTTTTTTGGTGCCTTCGGTATGCCCAATGAAGCCATTTTGCATCATTAGTTTGTCCATATAATTTTCCATACAAATTTGACAGCTGTCCATACAAAAATGATATGTGAAAATTCAAAAATCTGTATCTTTTGAAGGAATTTTTTGATCGATTTGGTGTCTTCGGCAAAGTTGTAGGTATGGATATGGACTACACTGAAAAAAAAAATGATACACGGTAAAAAAAAATTTGGTGATTTTTTATTTAACTTTTTGTCACTAAAACTTGATTTGCAAAAAAACACTATTTTTTTTTATTTTTTGATATGTTTTAGAAGACATAAAATGCCAACTTTTCAGAAATTTCCAGAATGGGCAAAAAATCTTTGACCGAGTTATGAATTTTTAAGAGCGAGTCCACGAACAGGGCATACCCCTTTGTATGGGACGTCGTTTGGACCTCACCAATCTGCCTGAAATTTTCAGGGGTTGTTTGTACATATGAAACTAGCATCTGGCCAAAATATGAGCACTCTAGGTCAACGGGAAGTGGGGCAAATCGGGACACAAAGTTTGAAGGTTCAAAAACGTCAAAAATCTTATAAAAGCTATAACTCAGGCAAAATTCAATTTATTTTCAAAATTCAAAATGCATCTGAAAGGGCTTAAAAAATGCAACAAAATGCAGGGAGAAGCATCCCAATTGGTTAAATCTAAAAGGAGTTATTGGCATTTTAGTGAAAAAATAGCATAATTTTCAAACTCAAATCAAAAAGTGTTCCATCCAGATATCAACTCGGTTCGAACTGCAGCTTGTAGGGAACATCTGGGACTACCATCTGAGACTGAGACCGCTTTGGGTAAGGCAGTTTAACATATTAAATAGACACTTTTACTTTTAGTGAATTTTTTGGTTGTACATTTTTGCTCGGGGGACCCCTTAGATCAAATTTTCCGGTGATAATTTTATCATATTCGTGTTCCTGAGACAATTTCACAATAGAAACATGCATAAAAATGTTTATTTTCATTCATTTTAACCCTTTAAAAAATGAAAGTTAAAAAAATCTTCGATTCACATTTATTAAAAATCAAGTTCGTTTCCAAGGATACTAGATGACACCAGAAAAAAGCAGCTTCTTAATTTTTTTTAACTTTCATTTTTTAAAGGGTTAAAATGAATGAAAATAAACATTTTTATGCATGTTTCTATTGTGAAATTGTCTCAGGAACACGAATATGATAAAATTATCACCGGAAAATTTGATCTAAGGGGTCCCCCGAGCAAAAATGTACAATCAAAAAATTCACTAAAAGTAAAAGTGTATATTTAATATGTTAAACTGCCTTACCCAAAGCGGTCTCAGTCTCAGATGGTAGTCCCAGATGTCCCCTACAAGCTGCAGTTCGAACCGAGTTGATATCTGGATGGAACACTTTTTTATTTGAGTTTGAAAATTATGCTATTTTTTCACTAAAATGTCAATAACTCCTTTTAGATTTAACCAATTGGGATGCTTCTCCCTGCATTTTGTTGCATTTTTTAAGCCCTTTCAGATGCATTTTGAATTTTGAAAATAAATTGAATTTTGCCTGAGGTATAGCTTTTTTAAGATTTTTGACGTTTTTGAACCTTTAAACTTTGTGTCCCGATTTGCCCCACTTCCCGTTGACCTAGAGTGCTCATATTTTGACCAGATGCTAGTTTCATATGTACAAACAACCCCTGAAAATTTCAGGCAGATTGGTGAGGTCGATGCGAGATGGGTATGCTTTGCTCGTGGACTCGCTCTTAAATCAATACAGATTTTTTCAAAAAATCGAAATATTGATCACAAAAATTTTTCAACTTCATTTTTCGATGTAAAATCGAATTTGCAATCAAAAAGTACTTTAGTGATTTTTTGATAAAGTGCACCGTTTTCAAGTTATAACCATTTTTAGGTAACTTTTTTGAAAATAGTCGCAGTTTTTCATTTTTTTTAAATAGTGCCCATGTTTGCCCACCTTTGAAAAAAATATTTTTGAAAAGCTGAGAAAATTTTCTATATTTTGCTCTATTGAACTTTGTTGATACGACCCATAGTTGCTGAGATATTGCCATGCAAAGGTTAAAAAACAGGAAAATTGATGTTTTTTAAGTCCCACCCAAACAACCCACCATTTTCTAATGTCGATATCTCAGCAACTATAGGTCCGATTAACAATGTTAAAACATGAAACATTCGTGAAATTTTCCGATCTTTTCGAAAAAAATACTTTCAAAAATTTAAAATCAAGACTAACATTTCAAATGGGCATAATATTGAATGTTTGGCCCGTTTGATATGTTAGTCTTGATTTTAAATTTTTGAAAATATTTTTTTCGAAAAGATCGGAAAATTTCACGAATGTTTCGTGTTTTAACATTGTAAATCGGACCTATAGTTGCTGAGATATCGACATTAGAAAATGGTGGGGAGTTAGAAAACATCAATTTTCCTGTTTTTAACCTTGCATGGCAATATCTCAGCAACTATGGGTCGTATCAACAAAGTTCAATAGAGCAAAATATAGAGAATTTTCTCAGCTTTTCAAAATATTTTTTCAAAGGTGGGCAAACAACTATAAAAAAATGAAAAACTGCGACCTAAAAATGGTTATAACTTGAAAACGGTGCACTTTATCAAAATCACTAAAGTACTTTTGATTGCAAATTCGATTTTACATCGAAAAATAAAGTTGAAAAATTTTGCGACCAATATTTCGATTTTTGAAAAATCTGTAGTGATTTAAAATTCATAACTCGGTCAAAGATTTTGCCCATTCTGGAAATTTCTGAAAAGTTGGCATTTTATGTCCTCTAAAACATATCAAAAAATAAAAAAAATTAAAAATAGTGTTTTTTTGCAAATCAAGTTTTAGTGACAAAAAGTTAAATAAAAAATCACCAATTTTTTTTACCGTGTATCATTTTTTTCAGTGTAGTTCATATCCATACCTACAACTTTGCCGAAGACACCAAATCGATCAAAAAATTTATTCAAAAGATACAGATTTTTGAATTTTCACATATCATTTTTGTATGGACAGCTGTCAAATTTGTATGGAAAATTATATGGACAAACTAATGATGCAAAATGGCTTCTTTGGGCATACCGAAGGCACCAAAAAAGTTTCAGCCGGATTAAAAAATACAAAAAATAAAATTAAAGAAAAAAGACCGATTCCGTAGAGAACTGCTCAGTATTCTTAATTCCAGTCCACGCTCACCAGGTCGTCATGGCCTAGTGGTTAGCATTTTTGCTTACCTATCCAAAGGACGGGGGATCGAACCCCGCCTCGAGCGACATTGATTTTTCGTTCATATTCATCATTTCAAATTTCTATGTTCTAAACTTTCTCGTTGGGAGCAGATGGGCATCGAAGCCAGAACCATTCGCTTACAAAGCGAACACCGTAACCAGTCAGCCACGGCCGCTCCCTAAATTTACATGTTTCAACGTGTAATATCATAAATTCCACAAAGAATGAGGTGGATTTTTATAGAAAAACAGGTAATAAACAACTTAATTGTGTTGTATTTTTGTATTTTTGTATTTTTGTATTTTTGTATTTTTGTATTTTTGTATTTTTGTATTTTTGTATTTTTGTATTTTTGTATTTTTGTATTTTTGTATTTTTGTATTTTTGTATTTTTGTATTTTTGTATTTTTGTATTTTTGTATTTTTGTATTTTTGTATTTTTGTATTTTTGTATTTTTGTATTTTTGTATTTTTGTATTTTTGTATTTTTGTATTTTTGTATTTTTTTAACGGCATATTTTAATCAAATCTACTAAGTGAAACATATCATTTACATTGTCATAAAAGCAGTTAGATAAAAAGTCGCACTTTGCTCATCAACTCTCGTATCAAACAATTTCCATTTCCATCGCCCTCTTCAAAGAACTGTTTTCACCGTACTCAAGTTGTTGCGTCTTTCTCACCTCATGTCGACCTGGATGTCAGAGCAAAATCCACATAAAAGCACGCGTTGAAAGCATTTACAGAACACAGAGAGCAGCCGTCGGTGTCCGGACTGTGATGCAGTTTGAATACCTGTCACTCCATTTCCATACGTCCAAATCCGGCAGCAGCCCAGCAGTCAGAGTCGGCGGTCGGTAGAGGAGATCCGGACAAGAACCGTTGGGAAACCGTTGTAAACCGTATCATCCAACTGGGAAAGGGAGGCGCGGAAAAGACTTGAGTTTTGAAATGGTCCGTGCCATGTCCAAGTCCACATGTGCCATGTTGTTGTTACACGTGCTAGCTTGAATCTGGCTCTTTGGTGCTGCACCGGCAAGATGGATTACCTCTTGCCGGGGACGCTGCTCTCGGATGGTCTCGGACTTTGGGGGAGAACATATCGTCACCGTCGTGCTAACTTGTCGTACGTGCATTTTGGGCCAAATTGAGTTAAGAACGCCATTTTGTGCAGCTCACAATGCCTCATCTTTTGACTTTACAGATCCCCAAAATTCGATTTCAATCCTGAGATATTCAATGAAAACCAAAAAAGCTACGAAATTTTTTGTCACTTTTCATATGAAAGTAGTTTCAATCTTGTCGTGCTATCTTGTCACTCCCTGAAAATTGATGTAAGTGCGACAATTGGCCAAAGGGAATTCAGGTCAGAACGCGTTTGACGCACGTACAAGTTAGACTACCGTAAACATTTGTAATTATAACTCGGGACTCCAGCAACCAACTTCAACCAAACTTCGAAACAATGCACAGAATTGTCAGCCAAACAAAACGTGTTTGTTATTGTTTACATTGCGTGCTCTAGTTTTTGTTTATTCAAGGTCAAACATTAAAACGCGTTTTTCTCGGAACGTCGAAATGGCGGGTGCGACAAGATAGCACGACGACGTCGATATGAACTGCTAGTTGAGAAGAATGATTCTCTGCTGAATCAATTACTCTTGCTTGAATGATATTGGTCCACTATATTGATTTGTATTTATTTTAAAAGTTTTAAATATTTTAAAAATCTTTTTAAAACTGCTAAAACATACCTGAAAACGGGTGCTGTAAAGTATACAATGCTTTGTTTTTTGATTTTCTAATAAAAATCATGGGGCAATCAATAAACCGTTTTACCGCAATCTCAATCAAAACTATAAAAAAAGTTAAGGATCATGAAGTAATTGAACTTGTTCAACTTAATATATATTAATAATAATCTCTAAAAAATCGTCAATGTGTTATTTTCCCAAAGAACCACTCTCAGAAGCAACACGGGGCACATTGATCCGGCCAGATTTGAACCTTTTTGCGGCCACGGCTCCAAGTCAGGTTACAGGTCCAACTATAAGAGTTTAAAGAAGAAGAAAAAAGCCAGATAAATCTTGTGATTGACTGATTGCACGGTATTTATGCCGCTTTCGTGCTTTCTCATAATGTTTTGATGTGCGGTGTTTTATGCTTTTCAAAATTTATAATTCATAATCATAATAATTGTTTTAACATCAGCATTTATAACATGGGATCGTCGTCGTCGTCGTTGTTTCAGAAGGAGCGCCGCGCGTGGAAAGGAGAAAATTGAATTAAAGTACACAACACATCACTCATTCAAGGGAGACGATTCACCCTCACGAGGTGGTGTGTGGCGGTGATATTCAGTGATATCTTTTGCGGGTTTCGTAAACGGACCGATGAATGGAGGTGAAAGCAGGAAAAGAGTGCTCGTTACAGCGATTTTAAATTCAAACCTTTAAACGACCGTCAGTTGGCATCAACTCAGTGGAATATCTCATTCAGAAAGAGTGGGGAAAAAAGGATGCGCTCTATAATTTAAATGTCAAAAGGGCGATAAATGGTTACATGTGAATGAGAGTTTAAATCAAGCTAGAAATGTAGCACAAAATTCATCAGGATTCTTTTAAATTGTTTTTTTATACTCACAAAGCATTATTTCTTCAAGTACTACAATATTGTTAAACCCTAGCACATTAATCCACCGAAATGCACACACATTAGTGACTTCATCAACCGTGCCCTAAAGTGCCGACAATCAACATATCATTCGCCACGGTCCCCCAGAAGAAGAAAGCTCGTCGAGGAGGCCCCCTTAGGCGGCCCAGTTGATGAAGTTTTAAAGGCTTCCTTCCCATCCCTGGAGGGGTCTATCAGCAACGGACATCTCAAACAACATTTTTTCCAGAAACAAAAAAAAATAATAATAAAGATCAGAAGCCGGGTTCAGCCTTTACGCTCGCATTTCCCCCTGCGGGCTTTTAATTAATTTTAAATAAATAAGAGCATTATTAAAAATCGTTTAATTTATTCATCTGGCCGCAGACGATCAAATCATCTTCCACCAGTCACAGTCCACGGATTGTGCACGTGAGACAGCTCAATACGGGAGCTGGAGCAGGTTCACCACTGCTTTTGGGGGGAGGAAAGCAAAATAAGTCGTGATGACCGTGGCGTCTAAAAATTTTAAACTGGTGATAACGTTTTATGGGTTTGATTTTTTTTCAGACCGGTATGCAACAAGTGTAGAATTTCTCTTACTTTCTGGGCAAACTGATGTTTTTAAAATCTTTATCTATTCGATCTGAAAAATAAAATTTCGGAATTCATGAAATTTATGTTATTAATTGTCACAAAGATTTCACAAAGACAAAGATTCCAAAAACATCATTAATTGCACAAGTTTACATTAGAAATTCATCAATTAAGTGATTTTTTATATTTCAATAGAAACTAGTTTAATTTTTCAGTGGCTGCGTATCTGAGAAATCATTTATCGGAGCAATATTCATATTAGAAAAGTATTTTTTCTAAATAACTATCTGATTGTGAAGCATAATATAAAGCAATGATAATACAGTCTGGACTCGATTATCCGAAGTTCGATTCACCGAAAGTTTGTATGGGAATTCGGATAAACGAATCACGAACAAAAAAAAAACGGTCTTTTTTATTTTCTAATTTTTAACATCAATTTCGAGCTCTGCGACCCCATTTTTGTCAAATTTGAATAGTTGAATTCCTATTAAATATCAAAATACATTTTTCAATATTTCATCACCGATATTTTGGCTTAGTTTGGTGGTCAAACTTAAGACCAACAATCAAAAATAAGTCGGAGAAAAAAATATTTTTTTGTGATTCGATTATCCGAAGCTTCGATTCTCCAGAGTGAAATTTTTCCAAGGCCTTCGGATAATCGAGTCTGGACTGTATTCGAAATCTGTGTCGTTTGAAGAGTTTTCTGATAGACTTGTTTTTTTTTAAAGGGGGTTTGCCAATGATAAAGCTGATAGATTTGTGGTCTCTGCAATTAAATGAGTTTTGATCAAAAGTTTTCCTATATAAAAGAAAGAATTTAAAAAATACTTAGCTTTTAATTAGCTTAAAATTTTAACGAAAACAACAAATTATTTTTTTACGGATTTTTTCCTCTCAAAAATGCATATAAAATCCGAAAACAAAAAATTATTTATTTTAAAAACTTCAAATTTTTAGTGGAATCTAGTGGAATCACCTGAAACCAGATTGAAACAGATTTTTCTGCATTATTATTTGTTTTCTAGCATTTTTGAACCCGAAACAAATTATTTGCGAAAGCATAGAATTTTTAAAACTACTTATGGAAGACTACTTTAATGGTGGATAATACATTTTTCACCCAATAATTTTCCAATTGTCAACACCATGGATTGTGAATTAAGTTAAAATTTTGTTTTATTATTTGCCCATTACCTACAGAGGTAAGAGTCAAAATAGGTACATTAACTTTGAAAAATATGAACGGCGGCATTATGAATGTTTAATAATAAAAAAAACGATTCAGTTTTAGGTATGTTATTATAAAACATTCTCTTTTTTTCATCCCAGAACATTTTTCCTCAAAGTTTAGAAAATATTCTAATAAATTTATAAAATGCTAAAAAAGAAAATTATTATTAAAATTATTTTATCAAATTTAACATCTGTTTGTCAAAAGTGATAAAAAGACCAATTTGAAAAATAAATTGCAAAAAAAAATCAACGACACTATCAAATTGCGTTATATATTTTTTTTTTTGTTTTACTTCTAGCCCTTTATTATTTTGGGAAAATTTGAGAATAATCTGACATTATGGTAAAATATTAGGGGAAATCTACCCATTTTAATCCTAATAAGCGGTCGTGTTTGAATGATGCTGGATAATCTAGAGTCTCCCTTGAATTTTACTAAAACCAAGTACACCAACGAGTAGAGCAAGTTTTTGTGAACATTTCTGTTTATTTTCACTTTCACTAAAAGTTATTCTATTTCTTTACCAAGCATTTAACAAAAAAAATTCCCAGGGGTATTCTAATCGAGGCGAATGCATTGGGCCACGCCCATTTTTCTAATATCGGCTTAGTTTTTTTTTTCTTCCAACACTCTGTCGAGTGTTGCCATTTGCGCTGACAGTTCAACACTCACGAAAAGTGGCATTTATAGGGAAAGTTTCCTGGCATCGCTGGCTGTGCTGCTGGTGGTGTTGACGGCCAGCCTTTGTTCTTTTTTGCCTTCGTCTCTCGCTCGGTTTTCTTCAGCCTTCGATTAGAATGCAAAGTGAAAATTGAAACGTCAAACGACTTGGCGCGTTTGTTTTTTTGATGGCGCTTGCTAATTTATTACATTTTTCGGGATTATTCTTCAAGTGAGTGCCTTACTAATGATCAAAAGAACATGTTGCCGGTAGTTGGAAGCAATTTCATATCTTAAGCGCCGTGAAAAAGTAAGCGAAAGTGAAAAGTAAATTTTGGCGATATTCATTAAGCGTTTGAGGGATTCTCGTGTGTGTCACTGTGTGTGCCAACAAAATGATGAGAAGTGGTCTCGCAAAATACAAATTATGATCAAAAGTGCATTAAATGTGATCTTTTTGGCCAGTAAGTGGCATACATTTGCGTGCTTACTCGAGGCGGTGCTGTTGCTGGTAAGTTTATAGCCCAAATAGTATTTTTGGAGCTTTAATCGAGCATCAAAATCTCCATATGACGAAGATAGGTGTTTGATTGGAAAGGGTAGATTTCCCCTAAACTTGATTTTTTTTCTGATTCTCATGTAAAATTAAAAAAAAACTAACTTTTATGAACTTTCGCATAAATGTATTAAAAAAGGATTTTTGCCATAATTTCGTAGGTTTTCTCTTGATTTGTATTCCAAATCACTTATTTAATTTATAATGAGTAATTATGTTCAAAATAGCCTGAAAATAAAAAGGTGCAGTGGTAATGTAACAGGCATAACCAAAATGACGAAGAACGAATAAAGAAACATTTAGCTGAATTCTAGATTAAATTTTCAAAACAACCTATCCCTTATGGGCTTCCTAGCCAGATAGGGCCTTTTGAAAATGTAATCGAGAATTCTTGATTTTTTAACTTTATGTGAGGAAGGTTAGGTGGTATTTAGAGAAGGCATCACCTTGAGGTACTTGCTTTTTTATACGTCAGGCAGCTACCACGTGGTTGAAATATTTGCAAAAAAAATACAAATTTGCTATGCAAAGATTCTGAATACAACTAAATAGTATTAGGATTACTCGAAATGATCATTTTCTAGTTAAAAGAAGGTTTGCAATTAAATATTCCAGCCGTTTCTCACCCACGTGGTAGCTGTCTGACATATGGCGTCGCGGTGTTCATCAAGCTTTCATAGCATGCTAAGGAAAATTTGTACTTTTTGAGGGAAATCCGTTGATTCCGGAGACATCGGATTGTTTGCCGATGCGCCAGGTCTAGGGACAACGAATCCATATGCTCTCTTCGGGAAAAGTGTTCTCCAGACCATTCCCCATAGGCCTGACCATACCAGAAGTTGGCGCGTTACTTTCTCAGACCTGTAGGAGCGTTTGAACAAAAAGTTCCAATTTCCCATAGTAATTCCCATGTAAACTTTAACCCTGATGCGCGCAGCCAGTTTACAACCAAATGAGCTGATATTTGGCATGAAAGTCCCTATGGGCATGCCCTACAAGGGGAACCATACTAAAACTTGATCCGAGAACTTTTTGAAAAACGTACCCACCCTAATATTTATATCAAAACCGTCGGCCGCGCTGCTTCTGTGATTTCCCCTCTGCTTGGGGAAGGTGTTTCATTTTTCGGTTTCATTTCGCTTCGCGAAATTTTGGATTGCTACCCTGTATAGAGCCCTAAGACGAAGTTCTTCGTCAAAAAAGTAAATAAAACATCTGAAAAAGAAAAAAACGAAGTTGACTTTATAGCTGTCGGCCACCATTGCTAGTACCAACCACTCTAGTGTCTTCCTTTTTATCTACAAGGACTTCGCCGCCCTGGGCTCCTAAGTGTATGAAAGTATGGCACGGAGCGATGGCGCCGAATACCCATATTTACACAAAGAATTTTAGAGTGCCCGCCGCGGGATTCGAACCGGCGACCTCTGGATTGTGAGTCCAGTGCGCGGACCGATTGATCCACACGGGCGGGACGAAGGTAAAAGAAGGTATATTGAATTTAGCTTATTATTTTTTTTTTTGAAAATATCAAATCCAAACAGTTGAATAATATTTCTCAAAAACACACACAGATGAATACCTTCCCGTCGCACCTGTAGTGTTATCACAGAACCGCAGTCAATACGAGCCACAAACATTAACACCACCAGTCGGAGCACTGAAACCCGAAATCTGGATGTCGCGACAAACGGCGGCTAATTTAATGAATGATTTTAGTTTCTTCCAACCATTCACAACCATATTCCGACTAAATGAAGTTGTTATTCGGTAAAAGCTCGCCACCCCCCGCCCTACCCTTCCTTCCACGATAAGCATTTGAAATTGTTTTAATCTCACACTTTATAGGTTATGAAGACCTTTAAGTGATTTCGAGAGACCACTTGCCAGGGGGCCATGGCCATTGGCTACCGGGTTTCTAATGTGACTCGCATGTCGAAATTAATGTGGTGCAAAATCGTCTTAACTCTCCGTGGCTACCGGCGGCGGCCGTGAGTTTTACGCGGGCATCTGCATAAGCATCTTTATGTGGTGCGGATTTGCCGCCCGGAGGCTGCTAATTAAGCAATTGCCCGTGACCGAAGCTAATGGGCTGCGGCAGATGAGCCATTCCAGGTGTGTTATCACTTTTGGCACACGGTTGTGCGAGGTGCGGAAGAAGCTGCGACTTTTTGCGCGTTTCTGTGAGATTGTTTATTTTGTCTCTTTGAATGGGTTTTCCACTGAAGAATTGTTAAAAACCACAAAAAGGTAAATTTTTTATCATGATTCGTAGACTGCTTTTAACGCAGACAAATTGACTCAAAAAATTAAGCATTGACAAAAATCTTACTGGCTTTCGCCATAGATCCGACGAGTTGTTTGAAATTTATTTTATTTTATTTATTTTTTTGCAGAAAAATTTTCAGTCTACAATAACTTGAAACCAACACCCTTTTCGGCGACTGTCAAATCCGTGTAAAAGGCGACTCATTTTCCGCCCTGCAAGTCCACGGTATGTTAATCATTGTCGAGTAACAACAACAACACTCTACAGACCCCATGATGCCTCACCAAAGATGGCTTTAATGGGTTTCCCATTTTTAACATTTTTAACAGGGAACCTCATTATTACTGCCGTTGTTGCGGTTGCTGTTATTATTAGTAGTATTATTAGCTGGTGGACAAACAAACCACCATAAATCAGCGAAGACGCGACCATTTCGAGCACTAAATCTGCACTGAGCAGGCCTGTCGGTGGCGGCAGAAGTTGCAGTTGCATTGTGCATTCGCCATGCCCGGCCCCAAGTGAGTTGAGAGCGCAAGCTGCCATCAGGTACCCTTTTTTGCGTGCTGCAATCACACTAAAAGGACTTGTTTTTCAGTCCGGCCGTACGTCCGCTGTCGGTTTGTAATGCAGGTTTTGGGGCGCACAGTAAGATGCAAGAGTTTAAATTGTTCGAGATTCCCTGACATAATTTTGAAATTATTTCAATGTAATCCTCTTCATCTCAACCCCACCTAAGGCGGGTTTCGATCTAAAAATATAATACAAATAAATTTTATTAAATTAAAAAAAAAGTAAAAAACAAATTACAGGCCACGATTGCAACATTTGAATGAAAAAAGTTGTTCAAAACGCATTATACTGCCCATGTTCGCATAAATGTCCCATATGCAAAAACAGCTAGCTGAGAAAAACGCTAAACAAGTTTGTCCCACACATAAGTCTACGTGTTAAGTTTTCACGAAAAAACTGGATTTCCTCCTGATTTCTTGAACAAAGTACTGGATGTTATAGGCTCTTTTGAAAGAGCACACGATTTTGAACCAAACTGCATCAATAACTCAAAAGTGATGAAAATGCATATGGGACATTTATGCGATCATGGGCAGTATACACATGTCAAGTTGTTTTGCAATCATAAGTTTCCAAAATATCTAAGTATTGACGAAAACAATATTTTTGGGATAAAAATAAGTTTTTATCAATGTAGGAAAATGCATTTCAGATTGTTTTCAGTTGGATAGACTTCAGTTTCCATTGGAATTATTAAGTTCTTTGGAGAAAAAAAAAACCAACAGCCTCAGGCATTTTTTAACAAATATATTTTAGAAAAATAGATCATAGAATGGACGTGACACCTGAGGTTTATTTTTCATATGATCATTAATATTTTACAAATTTGTGATAGTAGCATAATCGTTTTGAAGAATAAAGACTACGATTTTACTATTTAGTTAATGATCTAAATTTCATAACTATTAAAAATATGTTTCAAATTGCTTCTTGAAGTACTTTAAAGTACTATGAGCAGTGTTGCAAATGAGTGATAGAAAAGTTATCAATTGATTATCTCTGCAGCAAAAACATCCGAGAGTATAGCGGCCGTCACTATAGCTTATGAGATCTCTTCATGTGTCTCGTAATCAGGGTTGCCAGGTTGCCAGATAAATCTGGGAATTCCAGATTTTTCAAGTGTCAGCCAGAATAAAGATTCATCCTTCTCAGTGCCAGATATTGACAGATTTTGCCAGATTATTCACTTTATGCCGATTTTGTAAATTTTTTTGATTAAAATGAATGATTTTAATTGAAAATCAAAAATAATAGAATATGTTTTTATTAAATAAAAAGTATATTCTACCTTTTAAGGCCTTAAAAACATCTGAATTCTACAAACTTTTATATTCATTCATATCCTCCCCAATTTTCACCATTGAGATTTGTTAGATTTTCGTCTGCCAGATTTTTCCAGATTTTTGATCGATACTTTGCCAGATTTTCAAAATTTTGACCTGGTAACCCTGCTCGTAATGGAACATTTCCATTCGAGCAGTTTTTGCTTTTTTCTACAATGTATTACTTATGGGAGAACTGTCATTTCTACCACTCGAATCGGGTACTCCATTCCCAGCGATGTCATTCTCTCTCTCTATCACTCCTCCCCTTTTCCTAGACTATGCGCTCTCACCGCTGAGTCTCTCAATCTCTCCGAAAACTGCAATGAGAGAACGCGAGATGGCGATTAGGAGCCGACCACTCATGACGTCCCGTTGAACTACGTTTGCGAAATTGGTTTTGTGGCGGCTTTTGAGGTAAAACGCTGTTGCGGTAGGATGATCGTTGAAGCGGGAATGAGAGAGAAAAGGAAAATGTGAATCGCGAGTGTGTAAACACGAAAGAGCTATGTTCGGCACTGAGAGTTTCAATAAGAAGAGAAGAGCAGTTGTATTTGAGGCATGAATATTCAGGCGGGATAATTGTAGTTCCTGAGAGCTGATCAAGGATGCCAGATACACAGATTTGTCTGTGTTTCACAGACATTTGAGCTTGTGTCAGACATTTTTTGAGATGCTCAGACTTTTAAAAAACTTCATTAAATTATTGTTTTGTAAAAATATCAACCGAAACTTATTTCGCTTGTCTTCAAATGCTCAAAAATGCAATATCTGATGGATATCTATGACTGTAATTTGGTATATTGGAATTTTATACAATTACACAGACATACATAGACTTTTTCACAGACATTTTTAACAACCCTGACTATGAGTACGACTTCATTACATTCTGTTGGTATTTTACTAATTTTTTACCTTCCTCACCCTACTGAGGAAAGGCTACAAAATCACTCGAAAAATGAACTTCTTAATTCAACCTCGTAGACCCACCTTCACTTATACCTATCGACTCAGAATCAAATTTTCAACAAGTTAAACATCATATCTGATAACCCTATCCAAAGTTATGAGCACTTAAGTGATATTTATACACTTTTTAGAGACCGGATCTCAGATATTTCAACCAAAATGATGTCCGGGTCCATAATGCGACCCGTCGTCAGTTAGATAATTGAAAGACCTTTCAAATGAGCCTAAAACATCGAAGATCTGATAACCCTATCAAAGCTAAGAGCACTTTTAAGACTTAATTTGCCCAATTTGCCCAGTTGTTCCAATTACTGTTTTTGGATACACTAACTCGAATGCAGTTCCATTCGAATTAGCGAATGGAAAATTCGTCATTTTCCATATTTTAAGAAAGATATATCAAATAAAATAGTAAGGAAGTTTCATAAATTTTGAAGTACTCAACAAATTTCAATAGGGGACCTATGGAACCCTAAGCGAGCCCCAGAAAATCTTTTTATATAACCTACATTTCTCAAAACATACCCATTTTTCACTCACTGAATAGGGGACAGATTCTTATCGATAGCAGAACAATTCTTCACATCTTCCGATTTCATGTAATTTTTTTTTATATCGCTAAAATTTTGAAGGGGATTCCCTATGACTTAAGAAGCTACTTTTCAGCATTAGTTTGCCACTATTCAGAGAAAATAGCTGCACCATTAAAAAAAATAACCCATTTTTATAAATATCTTTCACTACTAAGGCCGATGCAAATATTTAAAAAAGTTTTTGTCCCTCGGCCCTGGCCGAGGTCAAGGGGGCAAAAACAAAAAAAATATAAAAATTTAAATAACAAGCCATAGTCTTCACATTTAAATGAAAAAGGTGTTTTAAAATGCATTTTACACTAGTTCAGTTGTTTTGCAATCATTAGTTTTCAAAAAATCTAAGATCTGACAAAAACAAAAATTGTATCGAAAAAAAAGATTTTGAATCGAAAATTTTCAAAAAATTTTAAGATTTTTTAATAAACCCAAACATGCTAAAAATTATTTTAAACGCAGAAGAATGTATTTTAATTTGATTTCAGCTGGTTGCACTTGAATTTTCATTGACATTTTGAAGTTTATTGTAAAAATATTTTTTTTGCCCCCTGATTTTTCGGGACAATTTTCGCTTCGCTAGGAGACGGTGATTTTAGCGGATTGCAGACTGGATTTCGCCATGTGATGTGATGATTGTCTAAGCCCAAGTTGCCTAGGATTGATAATTGGGAATAGAACCAATTCCACCTGAACCAGATTCTCACCACCATGACAGCCGTCCATTGCCGGCCGCTCCCATCTCCACCGCGCACCAGGGACAAGGAAAGGGATTTGGAAGACGGGAAGTGTTGATGCTCCACTTTTTTCAGAGTATTAAGGGAAAATCTCCACGGTATCCTCAAGTAAGTTTCGCTTGGAGTTGGACGGTTTTTGGGAAGGTATAAGGTCTAGGATACACTCTAAGCAAGCGTTGCGACCATTGGCATAGTGTGTTTAAAGGTTATAGTTTTATTCTCAAGGCAAGCAATCGGATGCCACTGTCGAGACAATTCCCGTTTAATTATTGTGGGTTTTAATTATTATTCTCAAGGCAAACATCTGATGTTGCTGTAGAGATAATTCCCGTTTAGTTCTAAAATTTTAATTTAACAGTTCAAGCCTAGACAGCCGGCTGTGGAAAGCTTGAACTAACCGAAAGAGAAAATAACTAAGTAAAACACATAAATTAATAACTAAACGCGCCCGTTGTTTATATGACTTTTCATTGTCTTTCTCTCTCTAAAGAACCATATATAGCGATTCTACTAATTCTAGTTAATATAGAATGCATGCAAGTCGCGATCATAAATCAAACAAAAGGAAAAAAAAAACAAAAATTCAACCACGCGACGTCGTTCCTTCCACAGAAATTGTTCCTATTTTAGACAGCCGTCTGTGGAAAAATAGGACTAGAAATAATAACAATAAATAATAATGATTACAATTTATCACAAAACGGTGAAGCACGCGATTTTTCGGGACAATTTTGAACAAAAACTTTTAAAAATATTTGTACCAGCCTAATACTTTATTTCCCAAATCCATATTTTTTTATATTTAAATATTTTGTATGTGTTTTAGGAGACTAAAAAGCGTATCAACCACAGAGACACGCCGAGTTTGGATTTATATTTATATAAAGATTAAAAAAAAAATGAAAAAAAAACATATTATTTTTTAATTTTTCTAAAAATAGTGCCAATTAAAAAAAAATTGCTGTTAAATTTTAATTCTGCAAATTTATTTGAAATACATTTGTTCCTGAGATACAGTCACACAAATATAAAAAATAATAATAATAATTTTTGAAAGTGTGAAGTGTAGGGTTCACAGTAAAAAAATCATGAAAATATTACATATCGTCGCCATCGTGCTAACTTGTCGTACGTGCATTTTGGGCCAAATTGAGTTAAGAACGCCATTTTGTGCAGCTCACAATGCCTCACATTTTGACATTCACAGATCCCCAAAATTCGATTTCAATCCTGAGATATTCAACAAAAACCGAAAAAACTCCGTGCATTTTTGTCACTTTACATTTGATAGTAGTTTCAATCTTGTCGTGCTATCTTGTCACTCCCTGAAAATTGATGTAAGTGCGACAATTGGCCAAAGGGATTTCAGGTCAGAACGCGTTTGACGCACGTACAAGTTAGACTACCGTAAACATTTGTAATGCAACCAATTTCAACCAAACTTCGGGACAATGCACAGAATGGTCAGCCAAACAAAACGTGTTTGTTATTGTTTACAATGCATGCTCTCGTTTTTGTTTATTCAAGGTCAAACATTAAAACGCGTTTTTCTCGGAACGTCGAAATGGCGGGTGCGACAAGTTAGCACGACGACGTTGATATGTTAATGTAGACAGATTTTGTGTTAGAAAAAATGGGTTACCTCTAAAAATGTGTGCATTTACATCTTTTGCCTTTCTTACAAAAGAAAGGTTTAAGGTTTGCTTTTGGAAAAACGCTTTTCTCAGAAATCTAAAAAAATCGTGCACGGCGAGGAATCGTCCCAGAAAAAAAATTCTATGTCTAATTTTAAGGTTTTGATGTGCTTTTTCGAAAAGCTGATTTTTGAGAGCTCTTTTTCTGTTTCATCATTTTGTTAGAAAGGCTTTTTTCACCTCTGGTGATATTAAATCGGGTTTTTTGATGTATTAGTCTTGTTAAAATGATGTAAAATTTTAAAATTTTGATCATTTCAGAGGAACAAAAATTCAATATACGACCTTTTGGAAAGCAAACAAAATGAACCGTTTATTTTTACATTGAAATCGGACTATTTGTATCCAAGTTTTGGTGAACCTTTAATACTATTGTATTACTTTTGTATATGTCAGTGGCTGTATCTTAGGACAAAAATTTAAAGAAATATTAAAATTCAAATTACAAGCCAGAATTTTAACAAGCCAGAATTTTTTTCAAATTACAAGCCAGAATTTTTCAGTAAAAAAAAACCATTGGAAAATATATAACACACTTTCACAGTTGATATGCAACCATTAGTTTCCAAAAAAAAAAAATGTAAGATTTGACGAAAATAAAAATTATTGCGAAAAAAACTTTATGCGGTTTTGTAAACAAAATAAACAAAATAGTTTTAAGTTCAAAAAAACTCAAAACTTGACATATTACTCACATTATACATCATGCCAAAAGTTTTAATATATTGTCGATGAATTACTGAGGTGATCGAAAATTTACAAAAAAAAAAATACAATGAGGCCCTGATTTTTTTATAATTCCAAATTGATCGTTTAGAATAATTTAAATTTCCAATCTAGATCATTTTCACTAGAGAACTTTCATTTGTATTTTTTTTTCTTTTATTTAAGAGAGAGATGACCAGCTTTTCCCCTCAAAATTTCCCACAGTGATCCGGTGAGTGGTGGATGCTTAATGTCTACCCGTCAGGCCAGTGCCAGTGTGGAGGTCGCGTTGCGGAAATCAACGGACAACGACGTCGCGAAATGTATTTAAATGCATTTGGACGTCGCGGAATCGGCGGCGGCGCACACGCCAGCCCTCCTGCCACGGGGACACGCGGCGACTTTAGGTGGCCAAGGAGCGCGCGACACTTTGAACGACATACAACACGCGACAAGTACTACCAATCATCAGGCAATAAAAAGTCAAAATCAAACCGGCAGCGTATACATCATTAAATTGCCTTCTTTTTATAATGCACCCTCCTCACGGCCGCGGACGACCTGCAGTGGCCAATCCCCGGATGACAGATCAACGAGTCTCTTCTCATTGGCAGTCGGGCAAGAAGTGGTAGCGACTTGGGCGCAGAAGTGAAACATGTTCTCTGCCACTTGCCATGTTGGATTTAAAGTGGTTTCGTCGTGAATGCTTCTTACGCAGAATTGGCGCTGCGCCGCGTGAAGCGATTCGATGGGTGACATCCGTGGCCACACTTGCCACCCGTTGAATGGAATTCTTGAGTTGGTTCTCTTGATAGCTGACACATTCCTAAATAGATTGAGATATTTTGTAGCGTAGTTTGGCGCTACCAGTATTGAAACAAATGTTAGCATTTTTGTTTGAAATCATATTTTGGTAATTTCTTTAATTTTACCTTCCAAAAATATCACCATCCAAAGAATACTTATTAATGACACTATAATAGACCAAGCCAAAGGCCCCAAACCCAAGTGAACCAAAACGTCTTAATCACCCTCCCTAAAACGCGCTAAACGGCTGCCTAACCATCATGAACCAACTAAAACTCCCATCATCAGACTCGGGCTCGCCTTTCGACAGGCTCGTGCGTGCTTAAATTCAATTAGCCCTAAGACCCAATTATCACACTTTGGGTCGAGAGCGCGTGGCAGGTTTCTCGGGTCTTTGGTTCCTCTAAAACCAGACTCTTGGGAGGGTTAAAAAATGATTAATTAATAGGGACAGCACGTGACGTCCGCGGCACGTCCAAAATAGAGTCCGCTTTGATGGGTGGCTTGAAATTGGTGTGAAACGAAAAAAAAAAAATAACCAGCTCACCATGCCACATTTCAAACGGATTGATGGAGTTTGAGATGGAACGGGGGGTTTTCCCTTTTATCTTTGGGAATATCGGTTTAATTGATTTTGGAAGATCAAACAATGAATTAACACAATTAGGGTTGAGTGCCCTAAATGGTCATGTCCAATTAATCTGAAGCTTTTTGACACTACTGAAAAAATGCCATTAGGTTGTAATGTGCAAGATGAGTTTCTTATCACCATTTACTATTTGTATATGTACTTAAAAGCTTGTCTTTTAGATTACTCGTTTTTCGAAAATTTACTGAAACTACGTGAACAAAAAGTTGCCTTTTTATGGCTTTAGTTGAGCCTAAAGCGTTTCATGAGCAACTTTTGATCAAACATTTATGGAAACTTCAAAATATTTTTTATGTTGATTATATTGCTCAAATTTTGCTTTTTTAATTTGTTAATGTTTTTCTGCCTGTAATTATTTTTACTACAGGTGTAATATTAAAAATTTGGCACATTTAAAATCTGGATTACTCTTTCAAAAATACCAATACGACATGGGTTTCCTATGTTCCTATGAATTTTTGAAAAATTTCCAATATAAGCAAATAATAACAAACAAACAATTGGGTAAAATTTGATCAAAACGAACAAATTTTTCAAAAAATCATAATCGTCATAGTTTATCTCTTTGTCTCAAAAGATGCTAGTTTTTGACCTCAAAAACATATCAAAATATTTCAAAAATAAAAAATGCGAGGTTTCAGAAATTGAAAAAAAAATAACAGCCGAAAAATTTCAGTGTACCTTTTTGCCCTCAATTTAAAATGCAATATGAATCAAAAATTTATAAAGAAAACTAGTTTCAACGAATTTTAGGCGAAATTCTGACTTTTTAATAATTTTATCTGGAATTTATTTGGGTAATTCTCCGCCAACTCACACAGCAGTTGCCCCGACCCCTCTTCGATTTACGTGAAACTTTGTCTTAAGGGGTAACTTTTGTCCCTGATCACGAATCCGAGGTCCGTTTTTTGATATCTCGTGACGGAGGGGCGGTACGACCCCTTCCATTTTTGAACGTGCGAAAAAAGAGGTGTTTTTCAATAATTTGCAGCCTGAAACGGTGATGAGATAGAAATTTGGTGTCAATGGGACTTTTGTGTAAAATTAGACGCCCGATTTGATGGCGTACTCAGAATTTCGAAAAAACGTATTTTTCATCGAAAAAAACACTAAAAAAGTTTTAAAAATTCTCCCATTTTCCGTTACTTGACTGTAAAAAAATTTGGAACATGTCATTTTATGGGAAATTTAATGTACTTTTCGAATCTACATTGACCCAGAAGGGTCATTTTTTTGTTTAGAACAAAATTTTTCATTTTAAAATTTCGTGTTTTTTCTAACTTTGCAGGGTTATTTTTTAGAGTGTAACAATGTTCTACAAAGTTGTAAAGCAGACAATTACAAAAATTTTGATATATAGACATAAGGGGTTTGCTTATAAACATCACGAGTTATCGCGATTTTACGAAAAAAAAGTTTTGAAAAAGTTGGTCGTCGTTGATCATGGCCGTTCATGGTCACCCGCGACAGACACGGACGACGAAACAAAGAGAAACGCAAAAAGTAACTTATTCAAAACTTGTTTTCGTAAAATCACGATAACTCGTGATGTTTATAAGCAAACCCCTTATGTCTATATATCAAAATTTTTATAATTGTCTGCTCTACAACTTTGTAGAACATTGTTGCAATCTAAAAAATAACCCTGCAATGTTAGAAAAAACACGAAATTTTGAAATGAAAAATTATGTTCTAAATGAAAAAAATGACCCTTCTGGGTCAATGTAGATTCGAAAAGTATATTAAATTTCCCATAAAATGACATGTTCCAATAAATTTTACAGTCGAGTAACGGAAAATGGGATAATTTTTAAAACTTTTTTAATGTTTTTTTCGATGAAAAATACGTTCTTTCAGAATTCTGAGTACGCCATCAAATCGAGCGTCTAATTTTACATAAAAGTCTCCTTGACAACAAATTTCTATCTCATCACCGTGTCAGGCTGCAAATTTTTGAAAAACACCTCTTTTTTCGTATGCTCAAAAATGGAAGGGGTCGTACCGCCCCTCCGTCACGAGATATCAAAAAACGGACCTCGGATTCGTGATCAGGGACAAAAGTTACCCCTTAGGACAAAGTTTCACGCAAATCGAAGAGGGGTCGGGGCAACTGCTGTGTGAGTTGGTAGAGAATTACCCATGAGCTACTTCTATACAGCGATTCCAAGTCAAACAAGAAGTCTCCAAATCAAAAGTGCTCCAATTTGGTTCAAATTTGGCATGAGAGTTCCTTGGCAAAAATCATAAGACCCATTTTTTTGCGATTAGGGTGCTCCTATCCAAAATAATTTTTTTTATCGATTTTCGCAAATAGCACATTTAAAAAAACATATCTCCGGAACGCCTGAATTTTAGAGCGCCACGTTTCAAAAGATAGGCAATTAGTTGAGCTTTTAAGGAAAAACTAATCTAACAAACAAACTATCTTTGCATGATGCCATGAAACTAAAGCTTTCCAACAGCACCCATTACGAACACTCGCACAAATCTACAGCTCCGCTAGAACAGTACACCCCGCGAAACGATGACAAACGATCCAGCTAATGTGACACCAAATTCATTCTGTTCCCTTTAGATCTTGCGCCCAACCCCAGACAGTAGGATTTGCGGTGATCCTTTCCGCCGGGACCAGCAGCAGCGGCGGCGGCATATAATCACCGGTTAACGAAGTAACGAAATATTCAATTTAGAAAAATCGCTCCCGATTCGTCCCGGCGAATAAATAAAGCAGCATTAGCCGAGCTGGTCAATGCTGCCGGATTCTGCACAATCACGTCCAATCCCGGACCAAAAGGACGGAAGAGGGGGCCCATAATGAAGTGCATTAACCGGTTGACCATGATCCATGGCCGCGTGTGTGTGTGTGTGTCCACACCGCCGGCTATGGTTGGGGGGACATTCCGGTATTTATAGATTCAGTAACTGCGAGGAATGTGTGCGGATTCATTGTGTTGTATGAGGGGGGCCTTTGCTGGTCGGTGGTCGATAAAAGGAATTCACCTTACCCCTTGAAAAGGCCAAAATTGGACCACAATTTGTGAAACATGTTCAATGGTCAAGTTAGAAGTCCGATATCGTGTACGAACAAACTAATATTACAGTGGTTCCCAAATTTAGAAACTTTAAAGATGAAAAAAAAATACTAAGCATGAAATATTAAATTTTTAATGTCTACAGTGTCTTAGACAATAAAAAAAAATGATTTCAGTATTTTGTTAAGCTGTGCTTGAATCAGTCGAGAACCACTGCAATAGAAGAGTAGTTTCAATGCTCAAACTCGTGAAGGCCCTTTTGAAATTGTCAACAAGCTCGGAGCAACCCAGTCACGGGGAGAGGTATTCAGGAAATTTGAAAAATGCCTCGATAGAATTTATTGCTCTATTAACGACCGTAAATCTTGTAAACTGTTGCGTTGCCCTTAGCAGTAGGACCCGCAGCAGTGCACCGGAGGTCGCTTTCCCAGGCGGGAGGTTTCGTTCGGTGACCACCTCGACTCGTCATTACTCGGACTTTTCCGGTGGCTTTTGCTCTGAAATGTTCACCGACATCGTCGCACACACTCCACACGAGCCAGTTTGTTGTTGCTGTTAACAAGGCCTCGTAGAACTGTGATACCCGGCCTAATCCGAGTGCCTCTGAATGGTGGAGGTTTTACCGGTGGTCACATACAAATCCTTCTCCATGCCACTCCAGACCAGACTAGTTTTAATTATGCGGCAATTAATCAACTCGCGCAGTCTCGTGGCAAAGGGTATCCCAACACAAAGCTGTAAATCAATAATCCGACGGACATTGTACGGGGAAACGAGTGAAACTTACCAGGTGTTTGTATGTTTACAGCGTTTTTTACAACAGACTGACAAATAAAACGTGGATTATGCTATATTGTTGCCAATTTTTGCTATACACGGAGAGACTGTGGCCAGAAATTCTAACAATTAAAATTGTTGATTTTACTTTCGTAAATTTTAACAAAAACGTACTTGTTACTGCCAATATTCCGTTAAAATAACTAAAATTCAGTATTTATTTAATAACCTGTTTGTTGAAAATGCTAGAGGCAAAAAGCTAACAGATTTCCCGAACTCGAATGAACGTGCTCGACTGTTAGCTTTTGTTTTAGGAAAATCAAAAATTTTGTTGGTTGAATATAATTTACATTTGGTTGAATATTTAGAAGATAAACTTGGGTTTGTTTACATCTGTCATTTGAAGTCAGGATTCGAACGAGAGCGGTCGATTTGTTGAGTTTGTGTTGTTAATTGTGAAGTAAGAGGATGTGAAAGGTGAAAATTACACTATTTGGCTAAGTTGAAGTGGCAAATCGAAGTGCACACTGCTGCAACTGTGAAGGTGGAATTGGTGAGTAAGTTTGTTGATGATTTCTTTGCAGGTGATAAACTATGAAGAGCAAAACGAGGGCATTCGCAATGGGGACCTCTGATGCGAGGGGACTTTATGATAATGTTTGGAGGAAAGAGAGGGGCAGTGGAAGGAAGAGGCGGGCCAACTTTTGCACGACAATACTTGCACGGGCAAATTTAACAAAATGTTGGTTAATCTTAGTAAGTATGGGTTTAATTTTACACAACAATTTATCTATTGTGATTTTAATTAGAAAACTGAATCATCAGGAACCTTCGTGCTTACGATGGATATTTCAGAATCATCAACCATAAAATACATGGAAATGCGTACACATTATATCAAAATAAAAATTCGATGGTGGGAAATGTCTAAAAAAATTAAATTTATAAAATATATAAAAAAGAAGATATTAATATTTTAAAAATGCTGTTGAAAAAGACTGCTCAATAAACTGGTAAGTAAAACTCAAAATATTGTTTTCAGGAATCGGAGTACGTTGAATAAATTGAATCAAATGCAATGAAAGTGTGTTGCCAAAAGTAGTTGTTAAATTAGTGCAAACTGGGTAAGTAGCATTATTGATATTTCTTGTTAATAATTACATTTATTTACGTTCCTTTTATCAGTTTAGAGCCGGAATTAATTTATTTATTAGATTAATAATAAATTTCATATGTCTATTTGCAGCAAAAGGTTCGCCTTGGTGTAAATTCTGTGTCCAACCTCAAGAAAAATAACTAAACATGGGACCGTTGTAGATGATGACGACTTATCGGATGATTTCTCAGTGATGGTAAGTGAATACAACACTTAATTGTATACAACATAATAAAAATATAAGCTTAAAACTTAGTAAAATTTTTGCTCGGTTTCTACTTTTAAGGAATTTACGAGAAATTAAACATATTTTTTGAACATGTTTACCAAAATTTGTAAAATGCTTTTTTTATTATAATTTTTTTTAACATTAATCAAACTTAACATGTTTTATAATAACAATTAAAAAATACAAATAAGTACAAGTACAACAAGTTAATTTGTGAGGCATTATTACAAAATTTACTGCAAATTAAATAAAAATATTGCTAACTACAGCTAATTACTGACTACATGTACGAATATTTTTCTGTATTCAAGTAAGACATTAGTTAAAAATATAGCTAGAAATTCGGCCCAGCCTGTATCGTTAAATAATTAAAGAAAATATATATAGACACTAACATAAATTATGTTTTATTAAGAATAGTTTTGTTATAAACCACTAATAATTTGCTGCATGCAAAAATATTTCAGTTGATACAACGAAAAAAGTTAAAAAAGTTGAAAAATATTGTCCAGCCTGTTTTTTACAGAATATTTAACAATTATTCAGCTGAAAACAAAAAAAAATAGTTAATTTTCTGAAAAAAATATTCTAGCAGTCGACTGCTAGAATTTTTTTTCGGTCATTTAACCAACAAAAATGGCAATTCTAACTATTTTTTGTTACTTTTACCTACTGGTGGTCAGCAATTTCGGGTTAACAAAATCAACAATCGATTGTTGAAAAAAAGCTGTGTAAAAAATTAGCCCATACTTTTAGTTAAATTAACCAAGAATTTCTTAGATTTGCCCTGGCCGGTCTCTCCGTGTATAGTTGAATTTGTTCTGGAACTAATTTGCCAGGGAATTCAGTTAAAGCCGTTTGATTTGATTTAGATTTTTTTTTGTATTTTTAATATTTTTAAATGGATGAAAATTTGTGTACCTTTTCTATAACTAATTACAAATTTTGCATCACTGGTTCGTCCATACAAGTCTCCATACAATTTCGGCAGCTGTCCATATAAAAAAGCTATACAAATATGCAAAATTCTGTGTCTTGAGAATGTTTTTTTTTAATCAAGAAAAGGAAATTTTTAAGATATTTCTTAGAAATGACCATGATTTCTAAGATAAAAAATGTCTTTTCATTTCTAGTATCTTCCAAATTTAAAAAAAATATCTCAGATTTGAAGCTTTATACTCAAACAAATTAATGTTGATATTATAGCATGTTCATAAGCTCGGAGTACTCAAAAAAATTTAAAAAAATATATTTTTTAAGCGGTAAAATAATTACTAATTTGAGTTTCAAACGACAGAAATTTGTATGTGAATAACTCAACTTTCTACTTTTGAGAGCAATACTGTTTTTTTTACAAAATACAAAATTATTACCGTCATCTGGGGCGAATCGAGACTACAGTCTGAATAGGGACAGCAGTGTTTAGAGCACTTAAAGGTTTTAAATTTGGAAATGGATGAACACATTTTGTTGATCTGAGTCTGTTCTATCTGAAACCTACCAGAAAAATCAAAACATTGTGCTCTAACATGGTTAAAACTGCTGTCCCAATTCGCCTCAGTTGACGGTATTTTATTTGTAATTTGCAATACATTCCAGACTCGATTATCCAAAGCCTCGATTATCCGAAGTTTCGATAATCCCAAGTTCGATTATTCGAAGGTTTGTATGGGACTTCGGATAATCGAATCACAAAAAAAATCGCTTTGAAAACTTAAATTCTCCAGTTTGTATTTCTTTTATCCGTTCTACTTTAGAGCAATTCTCTACGAAATCGGTATTTATTTTTTGAATTTTAATTTTTGTATTTTTTTAATTCGGCTGAAACTTTTTTGGTGCCTCGGTTTGCCAAAAGAAGCCATTTTGCATCATTAGTTCATATAATTATCCATACAAATTTGGCAGCTGTCCATTAGAGTGCCCAGGAAAATGACCCCCAGCTCCACAAGCGGAAACAGTTTTTCGGGTTATTTTACACGGCGTGTTTTCTGGGCAACTTTAAGGAGAAAAAATAGTCATCGCTACTCTCAAAAGTGTCTTATAGGAAATTTTCTCAGCTTTCCAATGCTTCTAAGAGCGAAATGTTTCATCGGGAAATTTCAGAGAAATCTATATTTTAAGTTTTTTGTTTTAAAATCCTTAATCTTTTATTGGAAACTTTTGTATAACAGTCCAGGAAACTTGTCAAATGATGTGTTTTATGTGTCATTTACTCATCAAAATGTGAAACAACTTTGCGGAAGGTTGCAAACCGCTAAACAATTTGAAAAGGAAGTTTTAACCGAATTTTTGAATATGTGGGATTTATTCAGAAATTAAAATCATAAAACCGCATTAAAATATTATTTTTACAAGAACAAATAGATTATTACACAATTGTTTTGTACAAGTAACACCGGTCTGCTCTAATTCAGCTGGGAATTAGCTGATACAACCGAATTTTTTATAGGTTTGAGATTGATAGAGTATTTTCAGATTTGTATGAATTAATATCATATTTTCTTAATCAAACATTATCCAGTTGCATGGATACTAAACATGTTTAATACTCGAAATTGAACTGCAAACTACTGTTGCAAGAAATACTATTTATTAGTATGAAATAATAGTTTTAGTTTTTTTGTATTAAATGATCCAGAAATTAGCAATATTTTAGAAGTTTATAATACTGTTATCTTTATTTTCATCTTTTTTTAAAAAAATCTTTATTTCTTGATTTTTGTTGAAATAGTTTGGAAAGAAAGTTTCTGTAATTTTTTTTTATTAAAATAATATTTAATGTTTTGTTTAAAGTTTGTGACGTTGTTTTCAGCATTCTGAATAGGAAGACTCGTGTTTTATTGCTACTTTTAAGTGCATTTTCAACAGTAATCATTTTTTTTTCAATTTTATCTTTATTTTATTCTAATGAAAATATGACTTTTGAAGCTTGCAACAGTAATATGTAGTACATTTTCCATTTTAAATCATATTTATATTTATGTTCCCGGTTAATGTTTGCTTAAGAAAATATCAAATTTATTCATTAAAATTCAATAATACCATTAACAATCACAAACCTGCCAAAGTTTTGGAGGAAAAAGCTATGTAACAATCTAATAATTCTTGTAAAATAGTAGTTTATGCAACAAGTTGCAAAAATAGGATTTTTCAGCACGAGTCGTACATTTATAAATACGAAGAGTGCTGAAAAAATCAAGTTTTGCAACGAGTTCCATACAACATTTTTTGCAATTCCCAAAGACACCCATTGAGTGAATTTTTAAGTCAAATTTTCATGTTTTTTGTCAATAAATCGTTTAAATAAAAAAATATTGAAAAGTGTTACTTTTCGAAACAAGTGCTGAAAAGTTCAACTTTTCAGCACCCATTTCAGTGCTGAAAAGTAGAACTATTCAGCATTTATTTTGAAAAGTGTTGCTATTCGATTCTGTTATTTTTGGTACAGAAAAGTAGGCTTTCGTCGTTCATGAATGACAGGAAAAGAAAGTAGTTTCACGACGGAATTGCAAAAAATATATTTTGACACTGTTTAATGATATTAATTTCTGAACAAATCCCATACACGGAGAGACTGTGCCCAGAAATTTTAACAATTAAAATTGTTGATTTTACTTTCGTAAATTGTAACAAAAACGTACTTGTTACTGCCAATATTCCGTTAAAACAACTAAAATTTAGTATTAATTTACAAACCTGTTTGTTGAAAATGCTAGAGGCAAAAAGCTAACAGATTTCCCGAACTCGAATGAACGTGCTCGACTGTTAGCTTTGGTTTTAGAAAAATCAAGATTTTTTTTTGTTGAATATAATTAACAATTGGTTGAATATTTAAAAGATGAACTTGGGTTTGTTTACGTCTGTCATTTGAAGTCAGGATTCGAACGAGAGCGGTCGATTTGTTGAGTTTGTGTTGTTAATTATGAAGTGAGAGGATGTGAAAGGTGAAAATTACACTATTTGGCTAATGTTGAAGTGGCAAATCAAAGTGTCGCAACTGGGGAGGTGGAATTGGTGAGTAGGTTTGTTGATGATTTCTTTGCAGGTGAAACTATGAAGAGCAACAGGACGACCTTCGCCATGAGGACATCTAATGCGAGTGAGCTGAACACGTTATAAGAATGTTTGATGGAAAGAGAGGGCAGTAGAAGGGAGATGCGGGCCAACTCTTAACGGATGGAGCAGCCCGGGCAAATTTAACAAAATGTTGGTTAATCCAAGTAAGTGTGGGTTTATTTTTGCACAATAATTTATCTTATGTGATTCTTATTAGAAAACTGAATCATTGAAAAGCTTTACGCTTACGACGGATAAAATCTTAATGAAACATTTTTTTTTCAGAATCATCAATTATAAAATACATAGAAATGCGTACACATGACAACACAAAAAATAGAGATGAAGTAAAATATCAAAAAAATTTAAAAATATATAAAATATAGAAAAGAAGATTACTATTATCTTGAATGTTTTGTTGCAATACGACTGCTCAATAAACTGGTAAGTTAAACTCAAAATATTTTTTTCAGGATTCGGAGTACGTTGTATAAATAGAATCAAATGCAGTGAAAGTGTGTTGCCAAAAGTAATTGTTAAATTAATGCAAACTTGGTAAGTAGAATTATTGATATTTCTTCTTTCCTCATTATAATTACATTTATTTACGTTCCTTTTTACAGTTTATAGCCGAAATTAAGAATTTTGTATTAAATTACCAATAAATTCCAAATGTTTATTTGCAGCAAAAGGTTCACTTTGGTGAAAATTCTGTGTCCTGAGACCGTTGTAGATGATGATGACTTATCGGATGATTTCACAGTGATGGTAAGTGAATTCAACACTTAATTTTATACAACATAATACAAATTTAAGCTTAAAACTTGGTGAAAATTTTGCTCGGTTTCTATTTTTAAGGAATTCACGAGAAATTTGTAATATGCTTTTTTTATTATTTTTTTAGATTCATGCAATGTAATTTTATAAAACATTAGTCAAACTTTACATGTTTTATAACAACAGTTAAAAAAAAATGTTTTGATGCTTTTTAACAGTAATTTAACAACTTAATGCAAAAAAACAAATTAGTTTATTTTGCCTAAAAATTTAACGTTTTTTTTAGGCAAAATAAATGCGAAAATAAAAAAAAACTCACCATTAATTTGTGAGGCATTATTATAAAATTTACTGCAAATTCAATAAAAATATTGCTAACAACAGCTAATTATTGACTACATGTACGATTTTTTTTTGTATTCAAGTAGACATTAGTTAAAATATAGCTAGAAATTCGGCCCAGCCTCTATCGCTAGATAATTAAAGAAAATATATATCAACACTTACATAAATTATGTCTAATTAAGAAATGTTTTGTTACAAACCACTAATAATTTGCTGCATGCAAAAATATTTCGGTTGATACAAAGAAAAAAATTGTTGAAAAATAGTTGAAAAATATATCCCAGCCAGTTTTTAACAGAATATTCCACAATATTTCAGCTGAAAACAAGAAATGTTTAGTTAATTTTCTGAAAAAATATTCTAGCAGTCGACTGCTAGAATTTTTTTCGGCCATTTAACTAACAAAAATTGCAATTCCAACTATTTTTTTTGTCAATTTTAGTTACTGGTGGTCAGCAATTTCGGGTTAACAAAATCAACAATCGATTGTTGAAAAAAAGCTGTGTTAAAAATTAACCCATACTTTTAGTTAAATTAACCAAGATTTTCTTAGATTTGCCCCGGCCGGTCTCTCCGTGTATATTCAAAAAATCATACAAAACATAAATTCCAAAATGTTTAGCGCTTTGCTACCTTCTACAAAGTTGTTTCGTGTCTTATTTTGCACATTTTGATGAGTAAATGACACATGAAATACATCATTTGATAAGTTTTCTGAACTGTTAGTTTAAAGTTTCTAATAAATAATAAAGGAATTTATAACCAAAAATTTAAAATAGAGATATCTCAGAAATTTCCCGATGAAACATTTCGCTCTTAGAAGCATTGAAAAGCTGAGAAAATTTCCTATAAGTCACATTTGAAAGTAGCGATGACTATTTTTTTCTGAAAAGTTTGTTCTAGAAAACACGCCGTGTTTAAGCATTTGTGTAAATTTGGAACGAAATTGGATTTTTTTGGTTTTTTTTAAATTTTTTTATTTTTAAAGATTTACCCAAGCTGGTGAAAAAAATATTTTCCATACAAAAATGACTTTTTTAAATCGCTAATAACTTTTAAGGATCAAGTTTTACAGATTTGATATGTTCAACTTTGTAGAGCATTGAATTTTTAATAAAAATCATATTTTTGAGCATATTTGGATGAAAGTAGCGTGTCCTGCAGACAAAAACGTAAGAAAATTTGGATTTCCATACATTTTTTTCCATACAAACTTCACCCTTGAGAATCAATGGGTAAATGTTGACCGATTTTGCTCATATTTGACCCATAGTTCTAAAATAGATCAAGGAACAAAAATCAGCTTGTAAAGCGAGGTTTTGGAAAAAAGTCTCATATTCTGGGCACCCTGGTGTCCATACAAAAATGTTGTATGAAAATCCAAAAATCTATATCTTTTGAAGGAATTTTTTGATCGATTTGGTGTATTCGGCAAAGTTGTAGGTTTGGATAAGGACTACACTGAAAACAAAATTTATACACGGTAAAAAAATTGTTATTTTTAATTTAGCTTTTTGTTACTAAAGCTTGATTTGCAAAAAAAAAACATAATTTTTAATATTTTTTTATTTTTTTTATGTTTTAGGGAACATAAAATGCCAACTTTTCAGAAATTTCCAGATTGTGCCAAAAATCTTTGACCGAGTTATGCATTTTTGAACAAATACTGTTTTTTTTCAAAAATTCGAAATATCGATCGCAAAAATTTTTCAACTTCATTTATCGATGTAAAATCAAATTTGCAATCAAAAAGTACTAAAATTTTGATAAAGAGCACCGTTCTAAAGCCATTTTTGGGTAACTTGAATTGATTTTTTTGTGAAAAAAGTTAAATAAAAAAAATGTAATCTTTTTTATCATTTACCTATTTTTTCTGAATAATCCTCATCAATACCTACAACTTTTCCTCAATCAAGAAATTCCTTGAAAATTTACAGATTTTTGAATATTTACGTACCATTTTTGAATGAACAGCTGCCAAAATTGTATGGAGACTTTCATGGGTAAACCAATGACGTTACATGACTTATTTGGTCATAGGAAAGGCCCCCACAAAGTTTGAACAAAATTGAAAAATACAATAAAAATTCAATTTATGCATTTGCATTGGCCAATATCGAAAATAAGCAAAGTTTCTTCCAAATGATTCTTTTTTGTTACTTTTCACATTTTCTGGACCCATTCCCAATCTCAAGCAGTAAAACCAAATCGCATTACCATCGCACCAAGGTTTGGCAAAACGTTTTGCGGCGTTTTAAGTCTCACTTAATCAATCATAATCCCTATCTTATCAAACGTGATAATTAATTCAACTCAGTGGTTTACGTTCAGATGGTTGGACGGACTTTAAGTAATCTTCTAACTGACTCCTTTTTTTTGCATCAGAAGCTCCAGCAGAAACCTGGCACTCATAATTCGAAGTCGTAAACTGCTAAAAGCTTGTAATTAAAATTCAGTAATTAATACTATCGAACGATCGAAGCAAAACGGATCATTTCTTGATTATGGTTTGAAAATGGCTTAGATCGAAAATCTGTTCAAAAATCCTATTGGAATTTCAAACTTTTTCCAAACATTAGATGAGAAATCTACGATCCAGATTATCTTGCATATTTGATAGTCAGTTTTTTTAAGGCTTCCGCGATGATCTTCACCCGTTTACTCCAAGCAGTTCTTTATAGTTTTACAGCTTTTCACGCAGCGGGTCCCGCCTCTACACGTATTGACAGGTGAGAAAACTAAACTCCGTTTTGGCGCAATCCAGATTAGACTGGTAGTGGGGTTAAATGAACCTTTGGAAATAAAAAAAAAAATGTTTCTAAATTGGCTTACTGAACTTAATTTTAAATATTTGAGTAAAAAAACATTACAAATACTGCTTAACCCCCAAAGTTTCCATCCTTTCTAAGTTGGATTATGACTCCACCAAAGTCAAACTTCAGTGATGGTCACTATATTGTACAAATTTGTTATACAGAATAAAAACTGGAAGTTGGTTTTATAGACCGAGGACAAAGCTTGGATGCGCCACTTTTCAAATTTACGATCTAATCAAAACACGACTGCAGAACCAGGGGGATACCATCCAAATTGGTTGTAAAAGTGAGCAATTAAAATAATAAATTTCCGAAACAGTATTCCTCGAGAAAACAAAAAAAACACAAAAAGTCAAGCTGCGTGTGACACCTTTCTGGGTGCTGCTGCGTGTGCCCTCTCTTGTGGCGGACCAATTTTAATAATTTACAGCTTACGCATCGCTAGACAAACAAACACAATAAATATTTCCGGAGCGGTTCGTACAAATATTTTGATGGTCGTCTTAAATTCGAGGCTTAACTCTTTCTCCGTGAATGGCCCGAGGGATTCTTTGCCGATTGTCACTTTTTTATGGGTGGTTGCTGCTGAATTTTTGTTTGCTTATAGAGCTAGTGTCATTAGTGTGGTAATTTATGTTCGATGGTAAATGACAATAACAGTTTGTTTCAGTCACTTCCACCTAAATATACGCGAACAAAATTAAAACATATCTAATCAATTAGTAAATTCTTTCCCAAGTTAAATAAATCTAAGCAGAATTTTGCAAAATATATTTTAACTTGAAACCAAACTTTTAAAAAGCATCTCGGTTCACAACTTTCTATCAATTCTTTATAAATCACATCCGCAGCCAAAAGCACCGGATACCATCGTTGGATTGCCATCATCCTTGCTCCCAAGTTTCCAAGATTAAGACATTGACTTCTACTTCATCTTCCAAAATAAGAAGTAGTACCAAGAACCGATCTGCATCTGCGCTCCGCGGCCAAAAGTGCAGTTGCGACAGATGCAAAATATTATCGTTCCATGTATAATTAATCTCCTGCAAGATAAATTAATTTATATCAATTACACACGGATCTGGAGTGGGGCGCACGATCCTGTATGGTCAGCACAAACGAAGAAAACAAAAAAGGACGAAGCGAAAAGCTCGATCAATTATTTTCCCTCGCTCATTATATTTCGCAAACGGGGCGCGCTGTTTTTAGATATGAATTATAGATAAGCAATCGCGGGCAAGTTTATCGGCGGCCGTGGTTGCCCCTGCAGGGTCACAAAACTGAGCTTTAAGCGATGGTGTTTTTGTCGCACTTTGGTGATCGGACGGTAGCTACTGGCCAGATTCAGAACCTTCTCGGGACTGGTGGTTCTGAGTATTTTAGCAAATTATTTTCGTGAATTTTCAAGGGTTTTTCTTTCATTATTTTCAAACTAACTTTTTAAAAGATCATTTATTGTAACACCCCCTCTATCAGATGTAACATTGGTCAAATCCCTAATTTTGTAACAAAAAATAACATTTATAAAACTTTCTGATCATTTAAAAATGTCTTTTTTTAAATTTATGAATCATGTTTCATATTCTAACATTGAAAATAGGGCCATTAGTGTCTAAGATATTGGTACTAGCTACAAGTTTTCGTCATTTTCCCATTTTTGCGCGTGGCGCGTCGAAAAACCCAGTTTTTATTTTCAAAAAATCGTATCTCAGAGTATTGAAAACATAACTTCACCATTTTGTAATATGTTATGTAAAATTTTCCGAGGAATCTGATAAAAATATTTTCAGACATAGGCTCTTTGGTCTTTGGTAAATTTCATCCATTAAATATATATGGATGTTGTTCAAAGATCGCGATCAAAAATCGAACGCGACGCAAAACTGCCATGACCGTTTGTCACTTCCACACCAGTCGCTACTGAATACTCTCTCTTTGCACTCCCGCTCACTCCAATCGAGTAGAACAGCGAATGGCTCAGAGAGGATGATTGAGCTTCATTATGATCACTTATTAAACTGCTAAAAATCAATGTTACTAAAAAGGATTTGCAATTTTGTTAACAACAGAACATCAAAGACTCATTTGACAGCAATTTTCACCATGAGCAATTCTCTACCAAAACCTCTACCTCTACCAATTTTGGCATATGTTCATACAAAAATGGTACGTCAATATTCAAACAGCGGTAACTTTTGAGTGAATTTTCTGATCAACTCAAGACACCAATTCGGCAAAGTTGAAGGTATTGTTGAGGATTATTGAGAGAAAAATAGGTACACGGAAAAAATGCCGATTTTGTTTTTAACTTTTTTTCACAAATACTCAATTTCCTAAAATACGTACTTTTTGATTTTCGAGATTTTTTGATATGTTTCAGCGGACAAAAACCCGCAACATTAGAGCCAAAGAAAAGTATTCAGTAGTTATATTTTTTTGAAAAAATAGTTATTTTTGGAAAAATCTAAATTTCACACAAAAAACTTTTGGCCTAACTTTTTAATGTAAAATTGAATTTGCAATCGAAAAGTCTCACTCAAACAACCCACCATTTTCTTATGTATATTAGGGTGCCCAGAATACGGGACTTTTTCTCAAAACCTCGCTCCACAAGCTGAATATTGTTCCTTGAGCTATTTTAGGACTCTGGGCCAAATATGAGCAAAATCGGTTAACATTTACCCATTGATACTCGGGGGTGAAGTTTGTATGGGAAAAATCGAAAAAATGTAAGGAAAACCCAATTTTCTTACTGTTTGGTCTACACAGTGCGCTACTTACATCCAAATATTCCCAAAAGTGAGATTCTCATTGGAAATTTAATGCTCTACAACTTTGTAGAACATACCAAAGCTGTAAAACTTAATCCGGAAAAGTTATTAGCGATTTAAAAAAGTCATTTTTGTATGAAAAACATTTTTTTCGCCAACTTTAGGCTCGGGTATCAATGGGTTAATCTCAACCAATTTCGCTCAAAATTTGCACAGATGCTTAAAATAACCCAATAAACCGTTTTCCGCTTGTGGAGCAGGGGGTCATTTTTTTCTGGGTACCCTAATGTATATATATCAGCAACGAATGGTCTGATTTTCAATGTTAAAACATGAAACATTCGTGAAATTTTGCAATCTTTTTGAAAACAATATTTAAAAAAAATCAAGGGCAACATTTTTAAAGGGCGTTATATTAAATGTTTGGTCCTTTGAGATGTTAGCCTTGATTAAAATTTTAAATTTTTTTATGGAAAGTTTTCTGAATTTTCCAAATAGTTTTTTTAGAAATGGTCGCTCATGGTCACCAGTCTTAAAGATCGAAAACTGCGAATATTTCGCTTATTTCAAACTTTTGGTGGCTATATCTTGAAAACGGAGCCCTTTAACAAAAAAAATATTTAAAGTACTTTTCGATTGCTAATTCAATTTTACATTACAAATTTTGGTCAAAAATTTGATGTTAAATTTAGATTTTTTTCCAAACATCACTATTTTTTTCAAAAATTAATAACATGGTGGTAGATTTTTTGACCATACTTTTCTATGGCTCAAAAGTTGTGGGTTTTTGTCTACTTAAACATATCAAAAAATCTCGAAATCGAAAAATACGTTTTTTAGGAAATAGAGTTTTTATGAAAAAAAATTAATTAAAGATCCGCAAATTTTTAATCCGTGTACCTATTTCTTCTATAGCCCTCAACAATACCTACAACTTTGCCTTAGACACCAATTGATCAGGAAATTCACTCAAAAGTTACAGCTTTTTGAATATTTACGTACCATTTTTGTATGGACAGCTGCCAAAATTGAATGGAGACTTTTATGGGTGAACCAATGACACAAAATAGCTTCTTTGGTCATAGGGAAGGCCCCCACAAAATTTGAGCCAAATCAAAAAATACAAAAAATAAAAATGGTCGCAATCGGCCGATTTCGTAGAGAATTGCTCATCATATAAAAAGTGCATAAAATAAAGTAGGGGAACAGCATCTAATTCCAGCGTGCCTCTAATGTTGGCAGGTCCAAACTTTGATATTCAATTAAAGCTAATGAAAAGCGCTTTCAACTGAAATCGAGTTATAAATAGCTCAATAAGAAGTGAGCAAGCAAGTTTCTATCAAAAGTTTTGCAAAATTAGTTCTTTAAATAGTGAAAATCAGCAAATTGGATGAAGTTAAGAGCGAGTGCTTAACCTGTCTAACATACGAGAATCTCCCCTAATTTGAATATCGGACACTTATTTAATTTAAATCACAATGGTGGCTGCTTCAAATTCCAAAGCAATTTAATGTTTGAAGTAATGTCTCTGTCCGGATTATTTCAAGATTATCTCCAGTTAATGGAATAGTAATGAATTCTATGATTTCAAGCATTGAAAACTTATTAAAAACTAGTTTTCGTTGGCAATTTGATATATCCCGAGATCCCAGGAATCTCCGACGTCCTATTTTTTAAATTGAAAATCAGATAAATACTTACAGAGTTGTCAGCATAAGAAAATTTAGTACCATTTGAGTGATTCTGAAAACCCACCCCATTTTTCCTATTTCCTCTTAGACAAAAGTAAAAAAAAAAGAACTTATTGAAAAAATATATATATTTTCATGCTTGAGCAACCAAGGATACCTTTGAAACATTTAGAAAGAGTGCAAAATATGAATTTTGTAATAAAGAGTATAATAATTTAAAATGCTCTTTTTTGAAACATCCGTTCCGAGAGGGCCACTCTCGGAATCCCAGATGATTGCGCGTGATTCGCGTGACAAAATTTATTTAATTTTAATAGCTGGCTGGCTTCGCTCCAAATCAAATAATGATTATCGAAAGTCCATTTAGCTGACCACTCTCCGCCTTCCAGGCTGAGTCATCTCCGGCCCAAGGGTTTCGTCCAGCAGGATCCTTCTACCGAGGAGCACGCGTTCAACGTTGAGAGGGTGGAGAAGCTGCAGCAGATGTCGATCTCACTGGCAATGCCTCTCTTGATTGCCGATTGCTTCCAGTGTTTTCTGTGGATCGAGTTGTACACTGGCAAAAATAATTCCAGTATTTTTTTTTCGAAATTTCTATTGAAATAAATGCTTTAAAATTTGGTGGGTTCCTGTTTTTGGGCAAATTTGAAAAGATGATTTTTTCACAGTGTATTTCCAACCAGCATGGGCCGATACTGCTATCGCGGTCTTTAATCTTTCACCCGAGCGTGTGGTTTTTATCTGTCTAGATGGCGTTAAAAGTAAATCAGGGGGCAGAACCCGACGTTTGTTTTTGCGATTTAATTGCGTTAATGAATTGCTTTTCGATGAGTTTTAGCTGCGTTGCTCGCGTTCAGCAAAACCGAAAAAGAGCGACAGCTGAAAATTACACGATTTGGGCTTCCAGGTTGAAGCGGAAGGTGGGACTTGAAGATAAGTGGTGTCCCGAATAGCCGTAAAAACTTTGTGACAGCTGTCAGCGAAGGAAAATGCGCGTTGAAAAAGTGCGAAAAAAGGAGGAGGGTTGCGAAAGTTGTGTTTTTGCTGTCCGATCTGACAACACTGTTGCTTATCGTGATCAAGTGGGTGTTGTAGAACGCCGATGAAATTATGATCACGCAAAATCTGTTATTTCAGTTTCAGTTCTAGATTTAATTTTTTGTAATGTTTTAGCAATGAACAAATAATCTTAAATGCTGTAATGTTAGCTCTTGACTATTTAACAATCCTAATAACTCTCACCGAGTGGTTCACCGTCCTATGAACCCCCTCCGAAATAGAAACTCGGAAAAGGAAACCCTAACGCTGGACCACTAAGCCGTCACTTTGACCCGGTGCCGGCCGCGACCTCGACGTGTGTGGCAAATCTACTTTAGACGATGGTGTGTCCACTTCAATAAAAAAAAAACGCTCCAGAGGTCCCAAGGTTTGACGACGGTACCCGAGGAGGTGGAGCAGGAGGTGTGACCATATTTTCAACGCTTCTCATGTCACCCCTCTTGGGGACCATTTCGAGGTACTGGTCCCAAACCAAATCGCACGGGGTTCCGGTCAATCGTAAATTATCCACGTTGTTTTTCCGTTGTTCCGTCGCGCGGCTTGCGGCCCGTGTTGGCTCGCGAGGGGTCTTTACGGGGACGGATTTGGGTCGATATTGAATTTGTTGGGACCGCGGGTGTGACAGAAAATATGCTCTTTAGACAATTGATCGATCAAATCAGGGGGAGGGGAAGCATAAGCTCTTAGGGTTACCGTCACGTTTGATGTTTAATCAAAGGCATTACATCTCTTTTTTTATATTTTACTTTCAGGTTAACTGAAAGAATAGATGTTTATCCTAGAATTCATTCTCCGCCAACTCAGTCAGAAAGCGGAACCCTTTTCATTGTTTAACATTTGATAAAACTTGTGTTTTTCAATAACTTGCAACCTGCAATGGTGATGATTTTGAAATTTTGTGTAAACGGGGACTAATTTGATCTTGAATTTGATGGCATTCTCAAAATTCCAATAAAACGTATTTTTTATCGAAAGATTACAAAAAATAGTAATCAAACTTCAGCCGTTTTTTGTTTCTAAATTCCTTCCAAACATTAGAAAAAAAAACACCGGCCTCGATTGGAAAATTTTGGAAAACGATGCAAAATCAAAAAGTGCTTCACAGGAATGTTAATAAAGTAGAGTAAACCGGGGCAAGAGGCACAATTTTTTTGGATCCTCCTCCTCAATTGTATTAGATTAATTCAATAGTGTCCAAGGTTGTTAAAGTTTGAAAATATTCGAAAAGTTCACAATATTTTCTATAAACTCTATAAGTCTTAGAAAAAAATAATAAAATTTTACCTTTTGTTGCTAAATACTAATCTAATTTATTCTAACCTAACCTAACCTAACCTAACCTAACCTAACCTTAACACAGCCAGAAAAAAAACTCCGGAAAAAGGCAGAAAATCCGTGGAAAAAATTAAATTTCCTGATTATCACTAGGGCTCACTAGTGATAGTGATGAATCTAAAAACTGATAAAAATGAAAGTAAATATGTGTTCTTTAAGCAGCACTTCAAGTTACAAAATCAAATCCTCTGGCACAATTTATTTGAATAAAAATGAGTTTTATTTGATTAATTTTGGGATATTTTTGAGAATTTCCGTCAGCAGAATTTATGATTAAGCTATTTTACTTTAATGACATTTAAGAAAATTTATATGCTAAAATATGAAGCAAATCCTAAACTTTCATCAAAAGTAGTATCAGTAAAACAAGTCTACTAGAATTTTGTTCCTATTCCTAAATTTCAGCAAAAGAGAAATTGGAGTATTTTGATAATGTTAATGGAATACTTCATAAATAGCAGTTTTTTACTTAAATTGATCATTCCAGGAAATCATTATAATTTTATAATTTTTCATCAAATATTCAGAATTATTATTTCTTGTTTTCCTCACAATAAGAGCTACTTGTTCATCGTTATTTAAATAAATTTTACAAAGAATAAAAAAACTACAATCTAAAAATTGTTTAAGTTTTCTTTTAGGCTGGTACAAATATTTTTAAAAGTTTTTGTCACCCCCTTCAAAATTGGCCCAAAAAATCAGGGGGCAAAAAAAATATTTTTACAATAAACTTCAAAATTTCAATGAAAATTCAAGTGCAACCAGCTGAAATCAAATTAAAATACATTCTCCTGCGTTTAAAATCATTTTTAGCATGTTTGGGTTTATTAAAAAATCTTAAGATTTTTTGAAAATTTTGGATGCAAAATCTTTTTTTTCGATAAACTTTTTGTTTTTGTCGGATCATAGATTTTTTGAAAACTAATGATTGCAAAACAACTGAACTAGTGTAAAATGCATTTTAAAACACTTTTTTCATTTAAATGTGAAGACTATGGCTTGTTATTTAAATTTTTATATTTTTTTATTTTTTTGCCCCCCCCCTTGACCTCGGCCAGAGCCGAGGGACAAAAACTTTTTTAAATATTTGCATCGGCCTTATTGTGGTGTTGCACAATGTTTGTTTTATAATCTTTTGGGATTTTCGCGTGGTAAATAAATTTTGCTGGAAATGTACACTAAATTATCTGCATTTCGGACAAATCTCGCCTCGAAAACTGCCACCGGAACCGTTTGGGATCGAACCCAGGCCGACTAGGTGAGAGGCAATCACGCTTACCCCTACACCACGGTCCCGGCTAATCTTTAGGCTTCCAAATGTTTGTTAAAAATCTTGAAAATTAAGAGAAGTGGTTTTTGAAATAGAATATTTCAAATTTCGTTGCATCTGGGGACAACATCGGGTCTATATTTTATTATAAAATATTTTTTATGTTATGTTTATTTACCATTTTTAATTAAATTAAAAATTATCAGACTTCTTTGAAGATGCCTAAGCATTATTTTAGATTCTTAATTCTAAATGTAAACATTCACTGATGTGAGCAGGATAGACCTATCATTTAAAAATTCTAAATGGTCCATTTTCATTGTTTTGGTTGATACCATCGATCATAAATCAGATATTTAATTAATCAATTTGATTGATTATTGTGTTAAAACTGTAATATTTAACACAATAATTAAGCAGAAAAAATATTTTCCCGGTCACCCTTTGCCTATATTCGATCAGTTTATCGAAAAGTGCCGGAATCGAAGCCTTTGCAGTGAACTCGACATCACAGCTAGCGATTTGAATAACAATGGTCAGTTCCCGGCGGGACTTTGGCCCCGGCTGAGGTGAGATGCCCGTTCAACATTGAGATAAGCGGTTCCACCCGCACCCGCTTCCCCCCACTATCAAGCACCACCCTCGACTTAAAAGAGTCATCTTATTTGCACGGACAAATGGTGATAGCCGCGGAAAGAGTTCGATGATTCAGAAAGTTGTGTCGAGAATGTGTCACTTCGGGGGAGGATTAAAGGCCAGGCCTTTTTTATCGCGGTGGGTGGCATCGGCGGCGGTGGTTGTGGAATTTCTGGGCTGGGATTGCTCTTCACCCGGGTGAGATGGCCAAATTGATTTCCTGATGATAATGAAATTTGAATTAGTGGCGGATCATCACCCGGCGACCCGATCGGTGGTAATATCAGCAAACGTTTGAGTCATTTCTGATTGGTTTGTGAAATATGCAAAACGCAAATTGAATTTCTAAATTGCTTTAAAATTAAACAAAATGGTTTGTGAAAAAAAAAACTTTCTCAAAATCTTAAAAAGTTTCATTAGTGGAGGCTCACCAAAGAATCACCAACAAATCATAACTACTTTCAAAGCATCCCATCTATAAACAACTTTAAACAAGACCATTGTACGAAAAGTCGTAAATAACACTCAGAGCGCGGCGTATAAAAATACCAGCACAAATTCACTTTCAAAAGCGCATTCTTTAAGAAACTTAAGTGTTTGATTCTCACACACCCCTCTCCCTCTTTTGTTATGTTTTTCTTTTTGGGCTTTCGTTTGGGTCAAATCCCGTTCTTGCGGTAAATGGGCATTTCGGAGATCTGGACCAGCTGGAGAAGGACCACACACCGTTTGATGAACCCCTGAGAATATTAACCCTGTAACTGGATTGCTGACCACTGGAAAGGAGATTTTTTGTATCCAATTTTAGTCCAAATGGTTACAGTTTTGAATACATCCTATTGAAATAATGATATGTAAATAATGCGAAATTTGTTAGTCATTGTCAAATCGACGTTGTCGTCCTATATTGTCGCATGTCGCTTTTTGACGTTCCGAGAAAAACGCGGTCTGACCTTGAATAAAACAACGAGAGCACACAATGCAAACAATAACAAACCCGCTTTGTTTGATTGACCATACTGTGTATTGTCCCGAAGTTTGGATGAATGTGGTTGCTGGAGTCCCAATTTATAATTATTTTTTTTACGGTAGTCGGGAATATACGTGTGTCAAACGCGTTCTGACCTGAATCCCTTTGGTCAGTTGTCGTACGTACAGTTATTTGCAGGGTGTGTTAAAATAGCACGACAAAATTGAATCTTCTTTCATATGAAGAGTGACAACAATGCACGGAGATATTTTTAAATAAATTTGGCCCCAAATCAACTTGCGACACGATAGTGATTTGCACGTTATTGGTTAACATTTTTGATTGGCAACCTAAATTATCATTTATCATCATTTATTTATTTAAGAAATATCCTCCAGAAAAAAAACACATCTTAAACAAATTTGTAGTAATTTAGACATTTCCTTAATTATTATCTCAGAAAAATATTTTCATAGCTTTTGTCTCGCATCCTTCAACATTTTAATTGCAAATCTAGCGATTTGCCAAGAAAAATGTGAAGAGTGATATGGGTCATTAGGGTGTAATAACAAAATCGATTTTCCATCACAGCAATTTTTCAGTTCCTTTTGGGGTCCTAAACAACTCCCCAATGTTTCAAAGTTTGAGAACGATTGGTTCAGTCCTGACATTGCGCAAAACGATTCAATTTTCCAAATAAATTTGTATGGGAAAACCATTTTTTTGTAATTTTGATATTTAAAAAATCCACGTTTCACACTGTACTAAAACCGGATTCATATTCGGATGCATTGGAAGATGCTCTACAACTTTCCCGAAGAGAGTATGTTGCTAACTTGCTCCTGAAAGAAGATACAGCGTCCTCAAAACTCGTCTAAAACGTGATTTTCGAGCAAAAAACACGTTTTAGACGAGTTTTGAAAACGCTGTATCTTTTTATAGGAACAAGTTAGCACCATACTCTCTTCGGGAAAGTTGTAAAGCACATTTCAGAGCAATCAAATATGAATTCGGTTTTAATATAGCGTGATACGTGGATTTTTTAAATATCAAAACAAAAAAAAAATGGTATTTCCCACCACAAATTTATAAGGAAAATTGAATCGCTTTGCGCAAAGTGGGGACTTAACCAATCGCTCTCAAACTTTGGGGAGTTGTTTAGGACCCCAATAGGAACTGAAAAGTTGCTGTGCTCACTAAATTTGAACAACTTTGCAACTATTTGAGCAAAAGACTTTCTACAAGTTGCATTTTATAGAAAATTGTCCAAGGAATTCAATACAAATAAAATTTTAACCCTTCAATGCCCACTAATATTATATTTTAACGTTTTAAGTATTCAAATTCAGTTTTGATCAATTTCTTATATTTTTATTTGTTTTATTTTATCACCATCGTGTTCCTCGGACAATGTTACAGAATAATCAATGTAGACCTCAAACTAAAATGATCTATTGGCGAGAAACAGCGATTTTACTGAAAAAAGTTTGATTTTGCACTGCACTCTGTCCTATGAATTCAAATCCGAAATAAGTTTCTCACATATAAAAACCGAACTATGCGGGATTCATCCCTTTTTGTTGAAAAGTACACCATGTACTTCCGAGTGCCTCGCAAAATCAAACTTTTTTCAGTAAAATCGCTGTATCTCGCCAATAGTTCATTTTAGTTTGCGGTCTACATTGATTATTATGTAAAATTGTTCGGGGAACACGATGGTAATAAAATAAATCAAATAACAATATAAGGAATTTGTCAAAACTGAATTTTAATACTTAAAACGTTAAAATATAATATAAGGGGGCATTTAAGGGTTAAAATTTTATTTTTATCGAACTCCTTGGACAATTTTCTATAAAATGCAACCAGTAGAAAGTCTTTTGCTCAAATAGTTGCAAAGTTATGATAAAAAGAAAAAAAGTTTTTTTGAAAATCGTCAAAAAGAGGGCGGTTCCAAAAATAGAGGGATGGTCCAATCAGTACTAAACTTGGGATTTCTGTTAACTATCCATAGATGAACGTTCCCTCCAAGTTTGGTCCAAATCGGTGAAAGTCGAGTCCAAAAGTGTACTCAGTTGACCTGGAATGACCCATATATTTTTTGCTTTATTTTTAATTTAGGAGGAAAAAGCGAATGATCCTTGCCCACCAAAATGAAGATAATGACTGCATGTCGGTATCATTCTGAAGTGGCAGATTCCTGCCAGATTTGGCGAAATGCACAATTTCTTTGAATAAGGTTTGGTAGACCCAAACTAGGTACTAGGCCCAAAATAGGGACAAATACCCTATTTCATAGAAATCTAGAAATCTAAGCCGTTTTGTTAAATTGACAATTTTGGTGGATATTTTAGGAACATCGCACAAATTAAATAGCATGTATCAGGCTGACACTTGGTGACACCGACACTGACCTGACATGAGTAAACATTTCGATGAAACGAAAAAAAAATCTACCAAAATTGTAAGTTTAACAACAACACGGCTTTGGTAAATTTGGATCGGAAACTTTTCGTTGTAGGTCAAATATGTCTCTCAAGGCATATTTATGAAAAATATGATGGATATTTATTTACATGAAGCCATCGATTTTCAGCAACTTTTCAAACCTAAAAAATTGAAAAAAAAACTTCAAAAATTGTTTTTTTTAGACCAGGCCTGCGCAACCTTTTTGGCTTAATTTTTGCATTTTTGATCGTCAAAATAAAATTGGCCGTTTTCATGGTTTATTTGATGGAATCGGTTCTCAGATGACAGGCTCGTAGCCAGGGGGTGGGCTTCGGGCTGAAGCCCCCCTCCCACATTTTTTTTGGAAGACATATGGGAAAGATGGAGGAAGAAAAAAATTTCTTCCTTCAGACCACAAGGAATCACAAGAAGCATATGAAATCAATTCTAAATAAAATTCCTGGAAAAGCATTTTCAATTATTCAAAATGAAGAATTGTGAAGAATTTCGGAAAAGTGCTAATTATTGCTCGTATATAGTGTTCTTAGTTTGTTGCATTAAGCCATGCATTTCAATTTGTCATATCGTCTTTTCTATTTTAACTGCCTCGACCATCCCAATAAAGTCATAAAACATTATCACAAATGGATCTATTTCTCCCCACAGTTAAATGACCCAAAAAGCAATGATTTAATAAAACGAATGCCTAACTCTGAACCACTGAATCTTATCACTTGCGTTGCATTAATTCCCAAGCCCCTTTACGGTGTCCCGCTCCTCAGGGCAGGGCGTCATCCCCGATTTGCCTCCACAGAGAGGTGCTTCCAATAATGGTTTCGTCGCGTTGCCTAAGCTTGCTTACGTCTTAATTAAGATCAAAGCGACCCAGACCCGCCTGCGGCTCCAAACTCCTCTCACACTTGTATTTGGAATCGGAATAATCCTAAAAGCTTTTTAATTCTCAATGACTAGGCGCACGCAGAACCTCCCGAGATAAAACGTGGTCCAAATTGGCCACTGTTGAAACGGAAGGTGTCTCTCGGTCGCCGTAATCGCATTCAACACATTCCAAGGCCCCTGCTGCTGGCGGGATTTGGTTCGGTTTGGTCTGCCCCGGAAGGTTGATGCAAATTCCTGGAGGCGGGAATTTGCACCTGCAAGTGCGAATGCCAAACGGGTGCACGCCACCTTTTTTTTAGGGGATGCTGGGTTAAATAGATTCATCAGCAATTTTTTTTAGTCATTGCCTTAAATTAAAAAAAAATACGAAAAAATTTGATATCTGTGAAAAGAAACAATAATATCTAGTAGCAATTGTATTGTGAAAACTTTATTAAAAAAAATTCTCAAGATTTTTAATGCTCTCTTATTGAAGTCCAGCAGCGAAGTCCTGGAGCCCCACAGCCCTCAGAGATGACCAACTCTTCCCTGTGGCCCTTAAACATCAACCAGTTCCAGTTTTGCAATCCCAGAGAGAGGCAAAACCCCGATCGAAACCGCACGATGAAGTGCAATGATTTATGGAAAGGAATAACAGATTCGACAGTGCGACGCACGGACGCAATATTTCATCCTGGGAGCGCACCATCATCTCCAGCGTGGATTTGCAACAATTTGCTAACCAGGTTGTGGCCTTTCTGCTGACCAACAACTCGTGCATGTTTACCCTACTGTGAGAGCTGCCGTACTTACTACTGTCAATGCGGTGTGGAAATGCACAATTTGAACTCTAAACTAGGGGCTAGAGAAGTGTTGCCAGAATCAGTTAACTTCTTCAAACTTGTTGTCAACAAATTCTCTGTTGAAACTAGACTTTTTTTATTTTTTCTATTTGATGTTGATGATTTTTGTCAAATTTAAATTTAAAACTATGATAGGATTTCAAACTGCATAAACTTATATAAAATTTCAAAAGTACTAACTTTAACGAGATTCGTCTGCCTGATCTGCCAGAGAGGACACCTCACCTTGACGCTGCTGCCGAAGAAGCTGGCCCAGCAGGACATTCCGGTCCGGGTTCAGCAGGGCTCCCGTTTGGCCATTAATAATGAAATAAAAATTATTTCCGATGCATGTCGATAAGAAATTAGTTTTGCTTTGTCTTGTCGCACAATTTTCAAGCTTTATTCCGAGTCACATTATTTGCAACACTTTGTCCGGAGGACGGAGAACGGTGGCGGGCAACGGATCATGCAGTTGGTCTTCCCAGCCTTCTTGCTGGATAAAATCCACTTTTAGTCAGTTTGACCTGTTGGGAGTTGGTCGGAACGATCCGTGGATGTTGCTAGTTGTTGCAAATTTTCATAGGCTTTTCACATGATAATGGAGTTGAGTTCGATTTCTGTCAGCTCCTAACGAGAATGATTTGGACGTTAATTTGTTAAACGTTGAAATTTAACAAAGAAAATAAGTAGCTTATGACGAAGTACGATCCCCATTCCCCATCATTAAAATTGTTAGGCAAAAATGCTACGGTCTTATTTATATAAATATACAAGCTTTTCCCGGAAAACTTCGTCCTGCCTTTTATTGGTTTGTTGTATGGTAAATGAAGAACTGTGCACTCCAAACATCTGTTGTTCAAGTTCTTTGTGGTTTTATTGTGAAGGAATAAATTGTTCTATCTATTTTATCTATTTCTCATTCCGAAATAGGTCTTTTTTCATTCTTCCCATCTTTGTTTATATGTTAATTTTTTCATTTTTAATTGAGATTCTTATGCTTGTCATCTTTTTTCTGCTATTATTTTCTCTTTTGAGATTACTATCGCAAGAGTTCTGGTACCTTATGTTTGGATTTTTGGATTTAGCAGTATTTCTTGTTCCATCCTTTTTCTTTATTTTTAAAAGTTAGGCATTTATAAGTTCTCTTTTTATTTTCTTTGCATTCCTTTTTGTATTTTGTGTTTGTTTTTTTATATTTGATATCCTGTTGTTTCTTAATAAAATAATAAACTAAATGAATTCAGTCACTGTCAAGCAAAGTTGATTATGCCACGAAAAGACTCACAACTTTGCAACAACTAGTCACATCAAATACTTGTATTTTTTCCGAACAGATTTTTTTTTCTATTTTCCTTTTTTCTCACTTTATAAAACAGCATAAAACACTAAACCTTTTGACATCTTGTTTTTTTTTTTTTATTGACATAGGACTATGTCTCTACTTACTATATTGGGGTGCCAGTTCAGAAATTCGATCCAAAGCGTCACATTTAAGCGTTCAAAAAAAGGGGACATTTCGAATGCTTATATCTTTTTTCCCTGTGAATTAATCCAGACGGTTGAACCACCAATCGAAAGGGGAAGACTTCAGCTATCGTTTAACTACTTAGAAAGTTTGACTAAACATAGTTAAAGCACTTAAAACATGCAATCAAAATGAGTAATTTTTCAGTACAAATCGGACAGATGACCAATCAGAGCGAGCGTATGCATTCGAGGCCGCGCCCCTTTTGTGCCGTTCTCCGGCTGTGCCGCTATTTAAGCAGAAAATTTCGCAAAAGCAAGTCACTTTGAAACGAGCACTCGAACTGTGCACATCAGGCCGGCGCGGAGCAGCAGCAGCAGCAGCCAATAGAAGAAGAGGACCAACAACCAGAAGGAAGAACCACCAGCAGCGGAAGGAGGAAATTCGAGCGAAGCGGACCGGTGGAAGTCGCTGTGATGCAGCGGTTCTCATGAAAAATGGCCATTTCGACTTTCGACATTGGTGGTCAAAACCTGGAGTGGCCGCTGCCCTCAAAGAAGGCTCCCCCGGGGCCCGGAGGGCCTTTTACAGAACCATACGAGTTGTGGCAATAGGGGTATCAAAATTCATGGTTTTTGATACTGAACATAATAATGGCCATTTCGACAGTAGTGGCCACAACCTGGAGTGGCCGGTGCCCTCAAAGCAGGTTCCCCCGGGGCCTGGGGGGACATTAACCGAAACATACGAGTTGTGGCAATATGGGTATCAAAATTCATGGTTTTTGACACTGAACATGAAAATTGACATTTCGACAGCAGTGGCCACAACCTGGAGTGGCCGCTGCCCTCAAAGCAGGTTCCCCCGAGGCCTGGGGGGACATTAACCGAAACATACGAGTTGTGGCAATATGGGTATCAAAATTCATGGTTTTTGACACTGAACATGAAAATTGACATTTCGACAGCAGTGGCCACAACCTGGAGTGGCCGCTGCCCTCAAAGCAGGTTCCCCCGGGGCCCGGAGGGCCTTTTACAGAACCATACGAGTTGTGGCAATATGGGTATCAAAATTCATGGTTTTTGATACTGAACATGCTAATGGCCATTTCGACAGTGGTGGCCAAAACCTGGAGTGGCCGCTGCTCTCAAAGCAGGTTCCCCTGGGGCCCGGAGGGCCTTTTACAGAACCATACGAGTTGTGGCAATATGGGTATCAAAATTCATGGTTATTGATATTGAACATGATAATAGCCATTTCGACAGTGGTGGCCAAAACCTGGAGTGGCCGCTGCCCTCAAAGCAGGTTCTCCCGGGGCAGGCCCGTAGCCAGGGGGGGGGGCTACCGGGCTGCAGCCCCCCCCCCCCGAAATTTTTCCAATTTTTTTTAAATTGTACTACCTTAAAAAATCTCAAATCAATGATTGTGTGTTCTCTTCCCAGAAATAATTTGTAAGATAGTAAGATAGAGAATCAAGAATTGATTGATCTAACTAAGTAATTTGCCTGCCCATTGCCGGGCTCAGTTTTTGTAGATTATGGATCCAATAATTAAAAAATGAACTGCAGATTTGAACATTGTTCCATTCTGTAACATCTCATTTATCTTGTAGTTTTAGCATCACATTGGTTAGGGTGGTCCAAATCTGGACTTACTTGGGGCTATCCCCTGAAATCAAAGATTTACCTATCACTAGCCTAAGTTCCAAAATTTGAGCTTTTTCTGACCACTGACCACCAAGTTTGGGCAAAATCGTCAAATTGTATGGAGAAAAGCAACTGTTTCAGTTTTTGACCAATGGAAGGCGCAATAACTATCCGGTTCTTACCAATTTTCAGAACTAATATCTTCTTTAAATTTGGAAAAACTTTCCCGAAGACACCTTATTTTTTTGGGTTTTTTGCTAAAAAGTTATTGACCTTCGAAAATAGCAATTTCCGAGCGGACTGCTCTAAGGGGCTGCATAGAAATAATTACCGTCATTTGGGGTGAATCGGGAGTACAGTCTGAATAGGGACAGCACAAATCCATAGATCTCGTTGTCGTTTTTGATTGTAGAGCTTAAGTATGACCCCTGAAGAATCATAAAATAATTTAGAATTTTTGGATTCAATGTGGCGGCCAAAATGGAGGTCAAGAAATATTTCTGGTGTTTTTTAAATAATCAATAAACCAAATTTCAGTTTTGCTTTTGGGTGCTTTTAAACCGCCTTGAGTCAGGGGTATTAAAAACACCCAAAAGCAAAAACTGAAAATTTGGTGTATTGACCTTAAAAAACACCAGATTTGTTCATATTTAACTAAAATGTGGTTGCAGATGCCGAATTTGATGTTAAAAACAAGCAAATAAAACATGCCGATTTCATTTGTTTCGATTATCCGAAGTCCTTCGAACTTCGGATAATCGAAACTTTGGATAATCGAGGCTTCGGCTAGTCGAACTTGGACTGTAAAATTAATAGCCCTCCTTTATTTGCATTAAAACCATTAAACTGTTAACAAATGTTTTTTTTTTCTACATGTTTCAAAATTTATCATAATTTCTCAAAAATATTTAGATTTTGTTTTCAAAAACGAAAGCATTTAATATGAGAAACATTTGAGTGAATTTTGACTATTATCAGAAATACAATTCTTATTTTATCGTTTTGGTTTTAAGAATATGGTTAGTTACATATCTGAGACCTTAGAGAAAAATGCTTGAGAAATATCTGTGTGTATTTTTTTATTACTTTTTCGTAAACCTTTTTTCCGAAACCACTCGTCCAAAATGCTTTCTTTTGGTCACATTTTTTAGTTTCCACCGTGGCCAATCTCCAATTTTTATTTAATATATCAAAAATCGGAAGATCAACTAAGTGAATCCTTATTATCAACTAATTTTCACTTTGTGCATGAGCTTGCGATTTTTAAAGGAAGAAATAAGATGATAAAAATATTTAAAATGTAAAAAAAAATTTAAGCTCGGATTCAAAAACTCTGAAATTAAATTAATTAAACATCATTTTCAAATTGTATAATTTCTGATCAATGATTCATTTTTAAACAATTTAATTTCTATTTTTTGGATTTTACGGATTAGAATTCGCATTTTGAAAATTTTGAAATTTCTTTATTATTTTTTTTATTTTTTATTTCTGAATATCAATTGTAAATATTTTCGAAAGTTTATGTTGCCACCTTTTCAAAATCGACCAAAAAACAGAGAGCAAATACAATATTTAAAAAAAGAAATAGCTTCACAATTTTAATGGAAATGGAAGTCTAATCAACTAAAAACATTTTTTTTTATTCATAACTTATTTTGATTAAGGCTTTTTAGGACCAGCGACCAGGTCGGTTCGGAAAACAAATTTGAAATGTTTTTCCTGCTTTGATAATCATATACGACATGTTTGGGCTCATTTAAAAATATTTAGAATTTTTGTAACATGTCGCGGAACCGCGGAAAGTTTTTTTTCACGAAAAAAGCATTTCGCCTTCAGCTAGATATTTTGAAAACTATTGATGCAAAACAACTGTACTGATTTAAAGTGTGTTTTAAAACACTTTTAAAATAATAAAACCATAGCTTGTAGTTTTGATTTTTAACCCTCTCGACTTTGGTCAGAGTTTAGTGACATAAACTTCAGAATAATATTCGCAACGGCTGATTAAAGATTTAAAAAAATTACAATTTCAAATTTCTAAATTTTCATAATTTTTGATTTAATTTTTTTTGGTATAAGACAAAGAAAAACATAAAAAAATTAAGATAACAATTCAACAGAATAATATCAAAAAGTCTGAAATTCCAAAAATTTAAAAATCTAAAACTGAAAAATTAATAAAATAATTAATACTTAAAAAAACCTAAACTAAAAAAAATATCATTTTTAAATTTAGTTATTCAAAATTCAATAAATTATTTTTTTTCAATCCTAAATTTTTTATGCTTTAAATATTTTTATGTTTGAATTCTAAATAGTATTCCTAAATTTATTTATTTTTACCAGAAAATTAAGTGATTATTGTAATGGCTTTTCCCTTTTTTCAGCATTTTATGATTTGACAGTCAGCTTCATGAGGCAATTCTTCAATATTATTTAAGCGAATACATTATTTTCAAACGTTATTTTCAGTCGCATTCAAATAAACAAATCAAAATTTCATCAACACATATTGCACCCGAAGAAATATCAAACGACGCTTTTTGTTTCTGTTCCTTTTCAGCTGCATACCGCTTAAGAGAAGTCTTTTCGTAAACCTTTTCTGGGCCGTTAAAATTTTCGTTTAAGTGTAAAATATAGTTCTTGTAGCAACATTCAGACTAAGATTTGATTTACAGGAAAAATCTAATTGATTTAAGAATTCTTACATAAAGTTTAAGATAATAATTACACATGGTAATTTCAAAAAAATCAGAAATTCCAAAAATGAAAAAAATCAAAAACTTAAAAAATTATAAAATAATTACAACTAAAAAAATCCTTAAATTATAAAAGAAACATTTTTTATCATTTTTAAATAAAGATATTCAAAAAATAATTTTCAATCATTTCAATAAATTATGTTTTAATAATCTAAATTTTTTGATGCTTCGAATATTGGTATGTTTGAATTCTAGTGCAGACTAAGATTAGATTTACAGGATAAAACTAATCGATTTATGAATTCTTACATAAAGTTTTCTTTATTTTTAATTTAGCAAGGTTTCGTAAATATAAAATATCTAAACCATAAAATGTGCAGGATTTTGTTCCCAGAGTCAAGATATTGCTTGAACAAACATCGATTTTAATAAATGGTTACAATACTAAATTGTTAAACATGATTAGATCCCAGAAGTAGAAAAAAAGGATTTCATTTGTGTGTTTTTTTGTTTTGCTTAGAAATATTAAGAGAGTCTTTTCTAGAACCACCACAGCCAATTTACATTATTTTTCCCCTTTATCTTGTAAAATCATATTGGCTATTAAAACTTATTTTAAAAATAATATGGTTTTGACAGTTATTTCATAATAAATAAATGAGTGAATTGAAGATTTTAATTTGTTAATCGTGTTCGCATTTACAATTTTTATCGTATATTTTATTTTATTTCAAGAAGATGTGTCTCAGAACTAATAGATCAATCTCCAATGGTTCTGAGTCTTTACACGATAAGAACAAATCAAGTTTTGCTTGATGTTGCTGTTATATCATTTTCATTGAAATACTTGTTAAACAGTTTGTACACTATTTTCAATCAATTGGATAATGTTATTTTTTGTGTTTTAACGAAATATGCACTTTAAAGCTTACTGTGGATTTATTTTTTTATCGATAAAAAATGAATGATTTCTATGAATTCATAGACTTTTAAATATTTTTACTCTGGATATCTTTAATAATGTCTTTTTGATACTCTTTGGTTTAAATTTAACCGTTTATTCGATCAGAAAATTTTATTTTTAATTTAATTTTTTTTTAAATTTCGAATATAAGCAGCACTGCAACGATCGATTGATTTTTTTTGTCATGTTTTAAAATTTTATTTTTGCTCAAATTCTGGACTAATTTTTCAGAGTACAAATAGTAATGAATTTGAAAATGGCATTTAGTTGGAATATTAAAGTTAAACATGAATCGTTTTAATGTTTGATGCAATCGAGGAAAATTTTAACGGTTACATATGCATTTTAAAAAGGTTACATATGCATTATTAACAATTCTTCCAGTGAATATTTTGGCGTTAAATATTAATTGAATACATTTTATCTAAATTGTTTAACACATTAAAATTAAACACAGGCACTGATTTTTTTTCTTCAAATCTATTTATTAATAGATATCCATTATAGGCCTATAGGGTCGTCCAATTACCATGGAGACACTTCAGAAGCTGAAATTTCAACGATTATATTTTTTTTTGTATTTCATTAAAATTATTTATTTTTGAGAGCACCAGGAGCTTCGCAAAATATGAAATTCAATAGCTTAGAACAATTAAAGTAAAACATTGTTTAAGTTTGTTTATAAAATTTTAAGAAAAACAAATATTCCAGTTATGAGTTTTATGTTGTGCTAGAAAAAATGAAAAATGTCAGATAAACCATCACAATTATCACACAGCCGAAAATGTAAATCCAGACGGTTTAAAATTTGATAGTTCAAATTTACCAGTTTGTTCGTGGGTTTTTCTCTCAGTATAAAATACAGAAAACATAATACTTATGGTTAGATAAATCGATATTTCTTTAAAAAAAATTTTTTGCTTTCAAAAATTTGATTCAAGTTAAGTATATTTAAAATTTAGCGACGTTTATCACGAAATTGGATTCCATATCAACAATTCAAGAAAATGTAAAAAAAAACACTTTCTCTACTCCTTTAATACAAACTAGCTGTTAAAATAAAGAAAAAAAAATGACGAAGGAGTTTCTTCAATAAAGACATTGAAAACTTAATATAAAAATGTTTGAAAACTTTTTTGCATACATTATATTACAATTTTACAATTCATCTCAATAATTATACCACAAACCAAGTGATGGTATAAATGATTTGCTGATTTTTATACTCCTTGAATTTTTGCACCCAAGCCCCCCCCGAACAAAAATCCTGGCTACGGCCCTGTCCCGGGGCCTGGGGGGACATTTACAGAACCATACGAGTTGTGGCAATATGGGTATCAAAATTCATGGTTTTTGACACTGAACATGAAAATTGACATTTCGACAGCAGTGGCCACAACCTGGAGTGGCCGCTGCCCTCAAAGCAGGTTCCCCCGGGGCCCGGAGGGCCTTTTACAGAACCATACGAGTTGTGGCAATATGGGTATCAAAATTCATGGTTTTTGATACTGAACATGATAATGGCCATTTCGACAGTGGTGGCCAAAACCTGGAGTGGCCGGTGCCCTCAAAGCAGGTTCCCCCGAGGCCCGGAGGGCCTTTTACAGAACCATACGAGTTGTGGCAATATGGGTATCAAAATTCATGGTTTTTGATACTGAACATGATAATGGCCATTTCGACAGTGGTGGCCAAAACCTGGAGTGGCCGGTGCCCTCAAAGCAGGTTCCCCTGGGGCCCGGAGGGCCTTTTACAGAACCATACGAGTTGTGGCAATATGGGTATCAAAATTCATGGTTTTTGATACTGAACATAATAATGGCCATTTCGACAGTGGTGGCCAAAACCTGGAGTGGCCGGTGATCTCAAAGCAGGTTCCCCTTGGGCCCGGAGTAACATTAACCGAAACATACGAGTTGTGGCAATATGGGTATCAAAATTCATAGTTTTGATATTGAACCTGCAAATGGCCATTTCGACAGTAATGGCCACAACCTGCAGTTGCCGGTGCCCTCATGGAAGGTTCACCTTTTGAGAACATTTATAACAATTTTGCCGACAAATCTATGAAACAAAATAAAAAAATCTTATTCCAGATTTCACTAGCAATCCAAAAACTTAAATTGTTTGGTCCTATGCCTTTCGGTTATGTCTCTGACATACCATCTTGAACTTTTTAACTGATCTTGACGCCTCCTATCATCATTATTTGTATTTTTGAACCGTTTCCCATACAAACGACAGGTGTTCCAAAATCGGCGCCAGAGTGGCCAAAATGACAATTTGTTAGCGTATAAAGAAACCTTCCTTTGGATTTTGGCAGCAAGTGGTGCAGGTCTCGCCCAAAATTGTCCGAGTGTGAGATTTTTGTAGGAAATTCAATCTGGGTCAATGTAGATTTGAAAAGTACAATTATTTTCCCATGAAATGACATGTTCCAACATTCAACAGTCAACAGTCGAGTAACGGAAAATGGCAGAGTTTTCAAAACTTTTTTAGTGTTTTTTTTTTCGATGAAAAATACGTTTTTTCGGAATTCTGAGTACGCCATCAAGTTGGGCGTCTAATTTAACATAAAAGTCCCTTTGATACCAAATTTCTATCTCATCACCGTTTAAGGCTGCAAATTGTTGAAAAACACCTCTTTTTTCGCATGTTCAAAAATGGAAGGGGTCGTACCGCCCCCGTGATACGTGATCAGGGACAAAAGTTACCCCTTAGGACAAAGTTTCAAGCAAATCGAAGAGGGGTCGGGGCAACTGCTGTGTGAGTTGGCGGAGAATTACCCAAATATGGTTACGGATTCATTCTCTCCAAACTCACACGAAAGCAAAACAAAAATTACCCGACCCGTATCGATTTCCGTGAATCTTTGGGATAATTTTGGTACCAGATTACGAATCCGAGATCCATTTTTCGATATCTCGTAACGACCCGTTTCATTTTTGTAGCCTGAAATGGTGATGATTTTGAAATTTTGTGTCAAAGGGCTTTTGCGTGAAATTTTACGCCTAATGTAATGGGCTACTCAAAATTTAAAAACAGAATTTTTCATTGAAACAATAAGTCGGTGCATTTGCTGGGTGAGTTGGCAGAGCATGAAACATGTTTTTTTTCAAATTTGTAATTTTTGAGCATTATTTATTGCAACATTAGTCTCGACGTGTAGGCCAGATTGTTGCGAGAAAATTAGTTTTAAATCATTAAAATAAATTCATCTCGACAATTGTGCAAAACATCCCTCGTTGATCCAGCGTAGACCACTTTAAATAACAAGAGTGCAAATTGATTCACAAGTGAGAGATTCCACATTTTTTTCTGCATTTGTTTGCCTTCGTGTGGTACAACATACTTTTCGCAAACACTCTCTCGTTTGCCCTCTTCCTTATTATTGCTCTGATCGTTCGCAACTGTAACCAACATGCATGAAGGGAGATTCTTCGCACCTCTTTTTTTCCGCGGAGGACCTCGTCGCGTAACATTGGATCAACGGCGGCGAGCGCGCGCGATCTCGGCTCGTTCAGGCAATAAATTTAGCATATTTTTTAATTTGCGACTTCTGTTTCCATTTCATTTTCATTTCTTTCGGGGTGTCTGCGGCCAGTTGCTCCCTCCCCACCACCACTCCAGACCCCCTTTACTCAGATTTATATTCATATTTTATTTTTATAATGCAAAGACGGTGTTAGATGACGACCCGCGAGGCCGCAGCGATCGTCCCCCGGGAGTCAAACCACGTGTCTTCTTGGGCTGTGGTTTTTTTTTCGGTGGACGACGACGACGACGATGACTTACGATTTGTAGCGTTTGACCCCGGCTTGGTGACACTGGTTGGTTTTGCGTTTGCCGCTGGTATTTGACGGGAAGATCAACGTTGGAGTAGTATGATCTGGAGAGCGTTTTTTTTTTGTATTTTAGATAAGATAAATATGATTACTAAACAAAATGCCTTCCATTTGAAATTTTGATTGCTGGGTGAAAACTCTAATCTGAGTTGTTATTTCGCAGTCAGAAATTGTATACTATAGCTTTTAGTAAACTCAAAACGTATTTTAATATTACATACATTTTTGCGACGTTTTCCATGCAAACTTTAACGCTCTATAGGGACCCTTAAATCGTAACTATTTTTTTTTCAAGACCCTTAAAACATTCTATTGATTTTGATAGCATATTGAAAACAAAATAAAAAATTTCCAACTTTAATTTGGCTTATTGTTACCTAAAAAATCGAGTCAGGGGATATACCTCATTACGGTGTAATAACAAATCGATTTTCCAGCATAGCAATTTTTCGGTTTCTTTTGGGGTCCTATACAACTCCCCAAAATTTGAGAACGATTGGTTCAGTCCTTACAGTGCGCAAAGCGATTCAATTTTCCGTATAAATTTGTATGGGAAAATATTTTTTTTTTAATTTTGATGTTTATTAAATCCACGTTTCACGCTATATCAAAACCGGAAGTTTAAAATTTCAAACTTACGTCAAATTTTCCAAAGATTCCAAATTGAGACCAACAAGTGCCGCTATGGAGGCCTACATTCGCATTCGCATTCGCATGAAGATGGTGATCTTAGCGGGTTGCAGACTGGATTTCGTCATGTATGTGTGATAAGTGCCGCTATGGAGGCCTACAGGGCAGAAACTAACGTTGTAAAAACTTTGTTATAGAAAAATCGAAAAACTATGAGAAAAACTGCGATTGGCCAAAAAGTTAATACCTTAGGCTTATAGTCCATGAAACACCACAAGCGCTGCTGGTGGTGTTGGTGGCCACCCTTTGTTCTTTATTTGCCTTCGCTTCTCGCTCGGTTTTCTTCAACCTTCGATTAGAATGGATGGTCAAAATTGAAACGTCAAAAGACTTAACGCGTTTGTTTTTTTGATGGCGCTTGCTAATTATTTACATGTTTCGGGATTATTTTTCAAGGGAGTGACTAACTACCCAAGTAACCGCGAGGCACTAAACAGCGGCATTAAATCAGCATTATATTGGCATTTAATACCAGCAAATAATGCTTCAAAACATTAAATCAGCACTTTTCCCTTGAGAAATATTTCAAGTGGCGCACAGTGATGCCGATTTAATGCCTCACCGAAAGCTCGAACAAAAAAAAACTGCTTTATCGACGTCAAGGCTGGGGGAAAAAAGGACAGCTAACTGCTCCACACACTTGGTGGTGGGCCTCCTTTGTTCTTTCTTTCTCCTGTTGCGTTTCATGTGTGAGTGTGACACTTTGATGTTATTCTTGCATTTTCTCGTCGATTTCAGGATGCGCGCCAGCCAACTGATGTATTTTGAAATGAGTGTTTGTTTTGAAAGTTTTAATCGATGTGGTTGATGCATCGAACATTATGGAAGACTTTCTTTCTGCTGTTTCGAGTTTCTGGTTCATGAGAAAAAACCGTTGTCATTTTGTTGGACGAAAATTATTAACGAGTCACTCAGCAAATTGCGGCCATCCAGTCAAGTACAGTACAATCAATTACGGAAGGCTTGGGGTTAATAGGGACAAGTAATGGCTAACGGCTAACCTAAACTGTTTTTCCGAGGAGTGCTTGGTCCACGGTTGGCAAAATTTCACAAAGTGTATCAGACTTCCGGAAAGCAGCTTTTTGCTTGCGAGAAAAGTCATTCAATTTACCAGAGAACTTTTGATAACGTCGTTTGCGCTATGGGCATATGTTTTGAAAAATTTGGCTTAATTACAGGCTGCAGTTTTCCACAAAAAAAAAAAAAAAATAAACAAAAAAAAAAACACTTCAGTCAGCGGGAATTGAACCCAGTTCACGCAAAAATAAAACTGTTGCACACTGGGGGAAATGCGCCTTAGCCCGCACGCTTATTGGAACAGTATAACGGGAGAAGGATAAAAGTCAATAAGAGCGTGACTGGCTAAAATGTTTCCCGTATGGATGGGTTACTTTGTTGATAAACATCAAATGCTTTGAAGCACATTTTCAAGGTCGTAAATGGTGATTTAATGCCAGTTGTAATGCTGCAAAGTTTTGGTACTTTGAGGCATTCGCAAAGCTTATTTACTACTTCAAAACATTCGAGTGCTGATTTAGTACTGAATTAATACTTCAATTTAGTGCTTGTGGTTACTTGGGTAATGTGTATAAGAACATGTAGCCGGTAGTTGGAAGCAATTTTATATCTTAAGCGCTTTGAAATCATTAGCGCAAGTGAAAAGATATTGATGGCGACTTTCGTTAAGCAGTTAACCTCTCACCTTGCGTGTGGATGTGTGTGCCACCAAAATGATGAGAAATGGTCTCGCAAAACAGAAATTATGATCAAAAGTGCATTAAATTTGATCTTTTTGGCCAGTAAGTGGCATACATTTGCGTGCTTACTCCAGGCGGTGCTGTTGCTGGTAAGTTTACAGCCTAAATAGTATTTTTGGAGCTTTAATCGAGCATCAAACTCTCCATATCGTCAGTTGTGTGCTATCTTGTGACAACGACCATTTAGTACTTTTCGAGAAAATCGATTTTTAAAGTTTGTTGGTGAATAATTTCAAAATTATGAATGATAGAGCCAAACTTTTTGAAGCAATCGGTTCGTATACTATCGCTTAACAATCGCTCCAAGTTTCAACTAATTTGGTTTCACCAGTTAAAAGATACAATACATGATGTAAACAAAAATCTGAAAAGCACGTGTCACAAGTGTGTTTCGAAAGTAAAATTGTACTACGTGTCACAAGTGTGCACAGAATTCCCATACAAACGAAAATAGGCTTAAATCAATAGTTTAACCGACTTAATCAGTATATTTTCAAAAACAAAAGGTTGCATTGCCTTTAGAAAGTATGTATGGACAAAAATTTGTGAAAAACAAGACAAATTTTCCACATTTTCCAACAACATGTATGACGTGTCACAAGTGTGCACAATCATTTTGATGATAAATTGGTCTATGTCACAAGCGTGTACTGCGATATCCGGGAAACGGAAGCGAATTTTCAAAATCGGGCTAAAACATCTTGTAGTGTTTGTTAAATATAGCAAAACGTCATCATTAACTCATTTTCGACCAAAATGGTCTATGTCACAAGATAGCACACAACTGACGATATGACGAAGATAGGTGTTTGATTAGAAAGGGTATATTTCCCCTATAAAATTGCTTCCAATTACCGGCAACATATTCTTTTGCACATTAGTTAGTCACTCACTTCATCCCGAAAATGGAAATAATTAGCAAGCGCGCCAAGTCTTCCGACGTTTGAATTTTGACTACCCATTCCAATCGAAGGCTGAAGAAATCTGAGTGAGAAGTGAAGGCAAATAAAGAACAAAGGGTGGCCACCACAACCAGCAGCGCCTGTTGGAGTGAGCCAGTGATGCCAGGAAATTTTCTCTATAAATGCTACTTTTCGTGAGTGTTCGCTTAAAATTTCATCAATTTTGGTAGCACTAAGCAGACCCAAAAGAGCACTGGAAGAAAAAAAGAACTAAGCTGAAAATAAAAAAATGGGCGCGACCCAATGCACTCGACTGATAAGAATGCGTTTGGGAAATATTTTTTTTAAATGCTTGTAAAAGGAATAGTATAACTTTTAATAAAAGTGAAAATAAACAGAAATGTTCACAAAAAGTTGCTCTACTCGTTGGTGTACTTGGTTTTATAAAAATTTCAAGGAACACTCCAGATTATCCAGCATCATTCAAACACGACCATATTTCCCCTATTCGCATTTGTATTTTTGTTCTATCTTTATTCTTATTTTTAAATCTATCTACAAAATTTGAATGTTGGAAGCATAAATGCATTGATGTATTGCAAATTTGTGATATATAAAAAAAATTAGCAAAAAGTATCACAAAAAACTTTTGCATTTTTTTTTAAAGACTAGCCTTAGAACATCTAGGATTATTCAATTGATTTTGATAGCATATTGAAAATTTAATGAAAATATTCGAACTTAAATTTGGCTTTAATTTGGCTGAAAAACAAACAGTATTATTCCCCATTGAAATGCAAGAGATTCCTAACAGCTCCAATTTCACGGTTCTTACTCAATTTTGCAGAAGTAAAGCAAAAAACGCACTTTAAGAGTGCAATAAACTGCGAAAGAAAAGAAATAAACCAAATTCTCTGCAATGAAACAGAGCTCAAAAAAATAATACCCATCATAAAAGAACATCATCCTTAAGGTAAAGCAACCACGGGAAAAGCGACTCAAAATTAAGAGCACTCACCGTCGTCGTCGTCGTCATGGTCATCGCATCCAAAACTGGAGTTTTCTTGAAACAAAACAAACGAAAATATTAAGAATAAAAAAGTGCATGAATGAGCAGAGCAAAAACCCTCTATCTCACTCTCTCCCTCTCTTTCTCTCCGGCTGTGGCAATAAAATATATTGAAGTGAATTTTAATGAATATTATTTATGAATGTTGTTTTTATTTATATACATTTTAAACACAGAAATCAACATCGTATATGCAAATAATAAATAATCGTAAAATGGGTAACGAAAATTGTTCTCGTTTTGGGAGTTGCGAGTGGCCTCTGCTCGTTTCCTCTTTGGGAAAGAGTAAAAGACAAGAAGATTTTGCAAAGAGAGGAACGACGTTGGCCTTTTGATGCCAGATTTGCTCGTCTCGAAGAGGAACAAATAATAGTACAAATAATTCAACAACGTTGCGCCAAAGCAGACATAAATCAAAACGCGCTTCGGCCGAGGTTGTAAAAGCGTCATGCTGATATCCTCAACAAGGCAGTGAGCGAGTGAGTGAGTGAGTGTGTTACACATTCTTGAGTGAGTGATTGGGATCGGTTCGCGTGCGATTGGACTGGCGGCACAAGCCCCGAGTCAATCTTCGTTTTGGTCTTATTAGGGCCGATATGCGGCTCCCTTTAAAAGCATTCGTATGTTTGGAGTATTGCGGCTAGTCGATAGAATGTAATCCCATTTTCATTGGCGTGCGCCTAGGTGTCAGCGGACAGAGAGGACCCTTCTTGGATATATTTTGAACAGGGAACAGTGGCAAGGTCGTTACGAAAACGATGGCCAAAAATTTTCTGAAGCAACATAAAGTCTATACAAAATTTAGTTTTTAGTTTTTAGTTTTTAGTTTTTAGTTTTTAGTTTTTAGTTTTTAGTTTTTAGTTTTTAGTTTTTAGTTTTTAGTTTTTAGTTTTTAGTTTTTAGTTTTTAGTTTTTAGTTTTTAGTTTTTAGTTTTTAGTTTTTAGTTTTTAGTTTTTAGTTTTTAGTTTTTAGTTTTTAGTTTTTAGTTTTTAGTTTTTAGTTTTTAGTTTTTAGTTTTTAGTTTTAGTTTTTAGTTTTTAGTTTTTAGTTTTTAGTTTTTAGTTTTTAGTTTTTAGTTTTTAGTTTTTAGTTTTTAGTTTTTAGTTTTTAGTTTTTAGTTTTTAGTTTTTAGTTTTTAGTTTTTAGTTTTTAGTTTTTAGTTTTTAGTTTTTAGTTTTTAGTTTTTAGTTTTTAGTTTTTAGTTTTTAGTTTTTAGTTTTTAGTTTTTAGTTTTTAGTTTTTAGTTTTTAGTTTTTAGTTTTTAGTTTTTAGTTTTTAGTTTTTAGTTTTTAGTTTTTAGTTTTTAGTTTTTAGTTTTTAGTTTTTAGTTTTTAGTTTTTAGTTTTTAGTTTTTAGTTTTTAGTTTTTAGTTTTAGTTTTTAGTTTTTAGTTTTTAGTTTTTAGTTTTTAGTTTTTAGTTTTTAGTTTTTAGTTTTTAGTTTTTAGTTTTTAGTTTTTAGTTTTTAGTTTTTAGTTTTTAGTTTTTAGTTTTTAGTTTTAGTTTTTAGTTTTTAGTTTTTAGTTTTTAGTTTTAGTTTTTAGTTTTTAGTTTTTAGTTTTTAGTTTTTAGTTTTTAGTTTTTAGTTTTTAGTTTTTAGTTTTTAGTTTTTAGTTTTTAGTTTTTAGTTTTTAGTTTTTAGTTTTTAGTTTTTAGTTTTTAGTTTTTAGTTTTAGTTTTTAGTTTTTAGTTTTTAGTTTTTAGTTTTTAGTTTTTAGTTTTTAGTTTTTAGTTTTTAGTTTTTAGTTTTTAGTTTTAGTTTTTAGTTTTTAGTTTTTAGTTTTTAGTTTTTAGTTTTTAGTTTTTAGTTTTTAGTTTTTAGTTTTTAGTTTTTAGTTTTTAGTTTTTAGTTTTTAGTTTTTAGTTTTTAGTTTTTAGTTTTTAGTTTTTAGTTTTTAGTTTTTAGTTTTTAGTTTTTAGTTTTTAGTTTTTAGTTTTTAGTTTTTAGTTTTTAGTTTTTAGTTTTTAGTTTTTAGTTTTAGTTTTTAGTTTTTAGTTTTTAGTTTTTAGTTTTTAGTTTTAGTTTTTAGTTTTTAGTTTTAGTTTTTAGTTTTTAGTTTTAGTTTTAGTTTTTAGTTTTTAGTTTTTAGTTTTTAGTTTTTAGTTTTAGTTTTTAGTTTTTAGTTTTTAGTTTTTAGTTTTTAGTTTTTAGTTTTTAGTTTTTAGTTTTTAGTTTTTAGTTTTTAGTTTTTAGTTTTTAGTTTTTAGTTTTTAGTTTTAGTTTTTAGTTTTTAGTTTTTAGTTTTTAGTTTTAGTTTTTAGTTTTTAGTTTTTAGTTTTTAGTTTTTAGTTTTTAGTTTTTAGTTTTTAGTTTTTAGTTTTTAGTTTTTAGTTTTTAGTTTTTAGTTTTTAGTTTTTAGTTTTTAGTTTTTAGTTTTTAGTTTTTAGTTTTTAGTTTTAGTTTTTAGTTTTTAGTTTTTAGTTTTTAGTTTTTAGTTTTTAGTTTTTAGTTTTTAGTTTTTAGTTTTTAGTTTTTAGTTTTTAGTTTTTAGTTTTTAGTTTTTAGTTTTTAGTTTTTAGTTTTTAGTTTTTAGTTTTTAGTTTTTAGTTTTTAGTTTTTAGTTTTTAGTTTTTAGTTTTTAGTTTTTAGTTTTTAGTTTTTAGTTTTTAGTTTTTAGTTTTTAGTTTTAGTTTTTAGTTTTTAGTTTTTAGTTTTTAGTTTTTAGTTTTTAGTTTTTAGTTTTTAGTTTTTAGTTTTTAGTTTTTAGTTTTTAGTTTTTAGTTTTTAGTTTTTAGTTTTTAGTTTTTAGTTTTTAGTTTTAGTTTTTAGTTTTTAGTTTTTAGTTTTTAGTTTTAGTTTTTAGTTTTAGTTAGTTTTTAGTTTTTAGTTTTAGTTTTTAGTTTTTAGTTTTTAGTTTTTAGTTTTTAGTTTTTAGTTTTTAGTTTTTAGTTTTTAGTTTTAGTTTTAGTTTTTAGTTTTTAGTTTTAGTTTTTAGTTTTTAGTTTTTAGTTTTTAGTTTTTAGTTTTTAGTTTTAGTTTTTAGTTTTTAGTTTTTAGTTTTTAGTTTTTAGTTTTAGTTTTTAGTTTTTAGTTTTTAGTTTTTAGTTTTTAGTTTTTAGTTTTTAGTTTTTAGTTTTTAGTTTTTAGTTTTTAGTTTTTAGTTTTTAGTTTTTAGTTTTTAGTTTTTAGTTTTTAGTTTTAGTTTTAGTTTTTAGTTTTTAGTTTTTAGTTTTTAGTTTTTAGTTTTTAGTTTTTAGTTTTTAGTTTTTAGTTTTTAGTTTTTAGTTTTTAGTTTTTAGTTTTAGTTTTTAGTTTTTAGTTTTTAGTTTTAGTTTTTAGTTTTTAGTTTTTAGTTTTTAGTTTTTAGTTTTTAGTTTTTAGTTTTTAGTTTTTAGTTTTTAGTTTTTAGTTTTTAGTTTTAGTTTTTAGTTTTTAGTTTTTAGTTTTTAGTTTTTAGTTTTAGTTTTTAGTTTTTAGTTTTAGTTTTTAGTTTTTAGTTTTTAGTTTTTAGTTTTTAGTTTTTAGTTTTTAGTTTTTAGTTTTTAGTTTTTAGTTTTTAGTTTTTAGTTTTTAGTTTTTAGTTTTAGTTTTTAGTTTTTAGTTTTTAGTTTTTAGTTTTTAGTTTTTAGTTTTTAGTTTTTAGTTTTTAGTTTTTAGTTTTTAGTTTTTAGTTTTTAGTTTTTAGTTTTTAGTTTTTAGTTTTTAGTTTTTAGTTTTTAGTTTTTAGTTTTTAGTTTTTAGTTTTTAGTTTTTAGTTTTTAGTTTTTAGTTTTTAGTTTTTAGTTTTTAGTTTTAGTTTTTAGTTTTTAGTTTTTAGTTTTTAGTTTTAGTTTTTAGTTTTTAGTTTTTAGTTTTTAGTTTTTAGTTTTTAGTTTTAGTTTTTAGTTTTTAGTTTTTAGTTTTTAGTTTTTAGTTTTAGTTTTTAGTTTTTAGTTTTTAGTTTTTAGTTTTTAGTTTTTAGTTTTTAGTTTTTAGTTTTTAGTTTTTAGTTTTTAGTTTTTAGTTTTTAGTTTTTAGTTTTAGTTTTAGTTTTTAGTTTTTAGTTTTTAGTTTTTAGTTTTAGTTTTTAGTTTTTAGTTTTTAGTTTTTAGTTTTTAGTTTTAGTTTTTAGTTTTTAGTTTTTAGTTTTTAGTTTTAGTTTTAGTTTTTAGTTTTTAGTTTTAGTTTTAGTTTTTAGTTTTTAGTTTTAGTTTTTAGTTTTTAGTTTTTAGTTTTAGTTTTAGTTTTTAGTTTTTAGTTTTTAGTTTTTAGTTTTTAGTTTTTAGTTTTTAGTTTTTAGTTTTTAGTTTTAGTTTTTAGTTTTTAGTTTTTAGTTTTTAGTTTTTAGTTTTTAGTTTTTAGTTTTTAGTTTTAGTTTTTAGTTTTTAGTTTTTAGTTTTTAGTTTTAGTTTTTAGTTTTTAGTTTTTAGTTTTTAGTTTTTAGTTTTTAGTTTTTAGTTTTTAGTTTTTAGTTTTTAGTTTTTAGTTTTTAGTTTTTAGTTTTTAGTTTTTAGTTTTTAGTTTTTAGTTTTTAGTTTTTAGTTTTTAGTTTTTAGTTTTAGTTTTTAGTTTTAGTTTTTAGTTTTTAGTTTTTAGTTTTTAGTTTTTAGTTTTAGTTTTTAGTTTTTAGTTTTTAGTTTTTAGTTTTTAGTTTTTAGTTTTTAGTTTTTAGTTTTAGTTTTAGTTTTTAGTTTTAGTTTTTAGTTTTTAGTTTTTAGTTTTAGTTTTTAGTTTTAGTTTTTAGTTTTTAGTTTTTAGTTTTTAGTTTTTAGTTTTTAGTTTTTAGTTTTTAGTTTTTAGTTTTAGTTTTTAGTTTTTAGTTTTTAGTTTTTAGTTTTTAGTTTTAGTTTTAGTTTTTAGTTTTTAGTTTTTAGTTTTAGTTTTTAGTTTTTAGTTTTAGTTTTTAGTTTTTAGTTTTAGTTTTTAGTTTTAGTTTTTAGTTTTTAGTTTTTAGTTTTTAGTTTTTAGTTTTTAGTTTTTAGTTTTTAGTTTTTAGTTTTTAGTTTTAGTTTTTAGTTTTTAGTTTTAGTTTTTAGTTTTTAGTTTTTAGTTTTTAGTTTTTAGTTTTTAGTTTTTAGTTTTTAGTTTTTAGTTTTTAGTTTTTTTAGTTTTTAGTTTTTAGTTTTTAGTTTTAGTTTTTAGTTTTTAGTTTTTAGTTTTTAGTTTTTAGTTTTTAGTTTTTAGTTTTTAGTTTTTAGTTTTTAGTTTTTAGTTTTTAGTTTTTAGTTTTTAGTTTTTAGTTTTTAGTTTTTAGTTTTTAGTTTTTAGTTTTTAGTTTTTAGTTTTTAGTTTTTAGTTTTTAGTTTTTAGTTTTTAGTTTTTAGTTTTTAGTTTTTAGTTTTTAGTTTTTAGTTTTTAGTTTTTAGTTTTTAGTTTTTAGTTTTTAGTTTTTAGTTTTTAGTTTTTAGTTTTAGTTTTTAGTTTTTAGTTTTTAGTTTTAGTTTTTAGTTTTAGTTTTTAGTTTTTAGTTTTTAGTTTTTAGTTTTTAGTTTTTAGTTTTTAGTTTTTAGTTTTTAGTTTTTAGTTTTTAGTTTTTAGTTTTAGTTTTTAGTTTTTAGTTTTTAGTTTTTAGTTTTTAGTTTTTAGTTTTTAGTTTTTAGTTTTTAGTTTTTAGTTTTTAGTTTTTAGTTTTTAGTTTTTAGTTTTTAGTTTTTAGTTTTTAGTTTTTAGTTTGAATTAACCACCCCACTGCACCGTAAACCTAGGACCGAAGTTATCTAATTAGGTAATTTTATGTTAATTAATTTCGAAGTTAACCAATTTACTAACGTCCTTTCCGTACATACCGGCTGGTGTGGATTATAATCCACCTCAATCACCTCACGCTTACGAAGATAGGGGCCGAGAGGCTTTAATCTCTTAAAAATCATGTTCCGAATTGAGATGTTATTCCGCTGAGTAGTCGCTCGTGTGGTTCTTGGGCCGGCTATCGCTGCTATCGTGAAGTTTTATGTCCATAAGAGAAGATTAGTGACGGATGTCAGTCAGTTGCTGTGGACGAGCCTTTCGCGGCTTAGCGGACGCGTGTGGCTTTACAGGTTGAAATTTTGTGAAGAAGTTTGGGTTCTGTAATGGACTGGACGGCATCATGACTTTTGTGCGGCCTGGTGGTCATCGTGTGACGTCAGAGTGGAGTATGGAGTTGCAATTTCAAGGGGAAATTTGTGGCTAAAAGGATTGCTGGTAATTGGCTTCCCACCCACTAACATTTACACACAAGATCATATATATTTACTCTTAGCTTTAAGAAAAATGTAATTACAAAAGTTGACTTGGTCCTAACCAGGTCGTAGTACCGGAAAGGACCTAATAAACATAATTTTATAAAAAAAGAAAAAATTTACGGCACTCGCTCAACAATAACGTGTTCGCGTGTCCCATTTGCCTAATAACAGAAGAAGCCTTTGTGATTCTATAAATAGAATTGCAAGTCCGCAATAGATCTAATTCCTGGTCGCAGTGGATAATGGCATCGAACAAAAAAAAATCCTCAAAACTCCCCTAAAATTATTTATGGCAAAGTACCTATGTTTATTTTTACAATCAGATTGTTGCAAGATTGGGTCTATGACAATTTTTGAATAAGAAGACAACAAATTCATATTCAAATAATTACAAATATACCATGTTCAGATAATTCGAAAATTGTCTTGTGCATAATATTTCTTAATTTTATTTATAAATTGAAAAAAAAGCAACAATTGCTCATAAAACTTGCATTGATGTTAGTTTTTAGATCCGGTGGAGTTTGAGCTGGCCCCAGTAGAATTAGTGGGAGAAGAACTTGTGCTGTTTGAACTGCCACCGGTAAAATTAATCGCAGATTCAGAAGTAGAAGTGCTGGCAGCTGCATTGGCTACCTCAGCCGCAGTACTGTTAACAATTTCCTGCAGCTTCTTCAGTCGAATCGCCTGGACCAGCGTTTGGGTCGGGTTGGTGTCGTTCGTTGCCGGCGTCGAAACGCCATATTGGATGGCAATTTTGGCTAAAATATTTTTCCTGATTTCCTTCTTGAGCGCTTGTGCCTCCGGATTGTTTCCTCTGCCTCTTCGGGGTCTTCGTTGCGCGTCGACGAACTTGATTTTGATGGAAGGTTAACGAATCATGATAAATGAAATCCTCAATAATAGGTACTTACTACCGCAAGAGCAATAATCAGAGTTAAGGCAACTGTTTTGGTCAAAATCATGATGAATTTCGCTGAAGCTTTCCAGTAACTCACCTAGAACTACTGGAATAAACAGTTTCAAGCGCTTTTATAGTCTCAGAATACAGTTGTTAACAACGTAATAGATTATTATAATTGAGTTCAAAATATTCCACTTCGTTAATGGAACCATATTGTATCAATATTTTACATTAAGTTACATAAAAAGTCTAGGAAAACACTCCCGGAAATAAGTTGAACATTTCAAAATGCTGTAACATTGGCAAGCATGTCTTTAAAAAGTATGATATATTTAGGAACATGAATTTTATTTATGATTGTGCTATGAACTCATGAAAAACGAAATCAAATATTTACATTGCATTTATATATTTATTTTCTAAAATAGTCGAACAGCAAATTAATAAAAAAAAAGCTCGAATAATAATAACATATTTTTTGGCATTTAAGTTTTGATAAAAATTCAACTGAAATTCTTCTACAGTTTAAGCTGAAGCAGGAGTCGTAGATGTGGTGCTAGACGAAGTGCTCGTAGACGACGATGAACTAGAGGAGGAAGTACTAGAGTCCGTAGTAGTAGAATCGGTTGTGGTAGAATCGGTAGTAGTAGAATCGGTTGTGGTAGAATCGGTAGTAGTAGAATCGGTAGTCGTAGCAGGTGTAGTAGTACTGGTGGTAGTAGTAGCAGGTGTAGTTGTTGAGGTGGTAGAGGTTGACGACGTAGTCGTAGTAGTTCCCGCCATGTCCTCCAGCTTCTTCTTACGAATTGCCTCAGCTAGCGCTTGAGACGGATTCGGAGCGTTTGGAGGCAGGACAACCCCTTCATGTTTGGCTCTGTCTGCGATAATTTGGTTCTTGATCTGCTGCTTTAGTGCTTGCAGCTCTGGGTTTTGACCTCTACCCCTTGGTCTCCGCTGAGCTGATGCAAACTGGACAAGGTATTTTAAATGGTTAGTGTAGCTGAATTAATTGATCGAAAGCTGTACTCACTACAGCCAGACAGATGACGATGGTCAAAGCGAAGGTTTTGGTAAGGATCATGATTAAAGTGGTTGTTGCTTCCTTGGTCCAGTTGGAACTGATGTACTCGATGTCTTGGAAGTGTTTTTATACTTGAAGAAAAACAATTGAACGACTATACCATACTAATTGAATTCATAGTTGCACGCGTGACTATGTTGACGGTGGTAAAACATTGCTACCAAATGAACTGTGCCAAATATTGACTTTTGATCAATGTATGCATTGTTTATGCCAGGTGTGACCAAAGTATGGCCCGCGAGTCAAACGTGGCCCGTGATGTGTTTTTTTGTGGCCCGCGGGCCCATTTTGAAAGATCATGTAAAATGGCCCATTTGTCAAGTAATTTTTTAATTTTCAAAAATTAAGGTTTGGTTTAAATTTTTTGTGAACCTTTAAATTTTTGGTATCGTCTTAAGAGGTGAAATTATTTCTGGGGTGAGATTGAGTCATACAAATTTCAGAATTTTTGTGTGACCCAATGTCACGCCTTATGACGGTAATGTAAAAGTCGACACAAATAAATTTTGTTGAAGATCTATCTTATTGAAAGTTTAAATGTAGAGGGTGACGATTCTCGAAATTTTCAATTTCCCGGGAATCGAGAGTTGAAATTGGCAATTTCCCGGGAATTCCCGGGACCCGGGAGTTTTTTTAACTATGTCAATAGTGCCGTTAGTTTATAAGGAAAGGTAATAAATATATTATTTTTTTCAATGAATTCAATTACAATTAATTCATTCTTATTCAATGAAACGTTTATTAGTAGCCTCAGTTTTTTCAGGAACTTTGTCTACCATTTCATTTTTTTTCTTCTGAATCTGCAAATACAAAATGGTTACTTGAGCTTTTTGGGACTCAAAATTGTATTTTTAAAAGTTTAAGAATCTTAACTAATTTTTTTTCAAGAGTTGCACAAACTTGATATTAGATTTTTGTGAAGTAAAACATAGCTAATATATAATTTCCAAGCATCGGGATTTTTGCAATATGATAAATAACTAGTAAAAACACCAATTTAAAATTTTTTTTTTTTCTTTTAAATGTCAACTATAAATATTCATTAAAGAAATAGTTCAGAAAACTCGAATGTTTACATTCGGTGGACCTTAACTATGCTTTCAGGTTAATTTTGGGGTCCACATTATGTTGGGTTCCCTCAATTATAGTTAAAATTAGTTAAAATTTACACTTTCTGAATAAGAAGATTAGAGAAGCATTGGTTTAACTTGAACGTTGAACATCCAATGTTCTAAACAATTTCGAACCTTTCAAATGTTTTTTTGCTGATTAGTATATATAATTTTGGTTCAATATTTATAAGTTTAAAATTTCCCGGGAGTCTCGACCAAATTTCCTGGGAATTGTGAGGTCTAAAAATAGTCGATTTCCTGAGAATTCCCGCTCGTCACTCTCTATTTAAATGTGATTGAAAATTGCAATTTCGTCAAAATTTTCATCAAACATTTCTGAGAATGTGTTCAAACTCGATTAAAGTAGAAAACTCTAAAAATAGCATTAAATACTTATTAACATTTGATTGAGGCAGATCAAAATGTATTCAAATTTAATTGAAATAATTTTTGACATCTGATTTATCATTATAGTTGCACTTTAGGCCGTCGCAAATACTTTTTATTTTATGGGGCCCCTTTTCAAAATCGGCTCGAAAATCAGGGAACAAAAAACTTTTTTTTTTCAAAAAAAGTGTAAATTTTCAATGGAATTCGACGTGCAATCGATCGAAAACAATTTTAAATGCATTTTCCTGTGTTGCTAATAATTTTTAGCATGATTGAATCAGTTGATACATATATTGATTTTTTTTTTAATTTCAATGTACAGTTACTGTTCCGCAAAAAAACAATTTTCCTTTTAAAATTAGGTTTTTTTAAACATGCGATTGAAAATCAAATGCAGTGGTGTGTCATGATTTTAAAACACTTTTTTCATGGAAATTTGGATTTCGTGGCTATTTCGGTTTTTCATTAAACAAAGAAGTTTGAAGAATGTCTTGTTTTGTTGACGAAACTATAAAAAAAATACAAGCAATTAAAATAATCATCAAATTTTTTTTCAGTTTTATAAATTGTTATAATTTGTTTCAAATAAAAACAATTGTTCACATAAAGCCGGCCCGCAAGCTCATGTTCGCTTCAAATTTGGACCGCTTTTCAAAAATTTGAGCACCCCTGGTTTATGCCATCAAATAGAATTGAAAAAAAGGCTTATGACATTTCCCTAGCACTTTTACATATTCTAGTTACTAATTGAATTTCTGGAAATTTTCCACTGGTGTTTTGTCCACAAACAAATATTGATAAAAATGTGGAAATAATCGTGTTCCATCATGTCTCAATTATCGAAAAATTATCATCACTTTCACGTGTGCGTTTTGTTGACAGAGCACCATCGTGTACTAAACAGTTAACTGCTGCTGACAAGCAAAATATTGACAATTGCGGGCAGTTCCCTCGCCACAATCAACCGAGTCAAGCTAACCAAACAAAAGCTGGACAAACAAAACCCTGCAGCATCCCCATTTTAGGAAGCCTATACAAAGGAGGTTGAATCTTGTACTCTAATGAAATTACAATTGGAATTTAATACTTTTTATTATACAAAACCAACAATATCCGACTTCCAAATGTGCATAAATAACACTTAGGAGGTTAAAACTCAAGACAGGGTTGCCAGATCTTAAAATTTTTAGACTCGTTCTGAGAGTCTATCGATTCAAAAACAGTACATAAATCTCACTTAAGTGGGCATAACAGGAGGCAGGGTTGCCAAATCTTCAAACTTTCAGTAATTTCACTTCCTTTTTACATGCTCCTAGTGCATTCGTTATGCATTCTGTCCTCTAGAAAATGCAGCAGAGGACGTAAAAATATTTGTTCGAAGCTCATTAAAAATCATTTAGCATGCCAGCCGCGCGCTGTTCGAGCTTGTTTCGTTCACGGTTTATTACCAGTTTGGAGCTCACCGGGGTATTGTTTAGCTTGTTCGGGGAAAGATATTGTACATCCAGTTCCATCCCGATCTCGCTGAGTTCAAACCACTGCTAGGGCGATCGACCGTCATCATTTAGTGCCACACTAAACAAACAAATTCCTGTTCGGAAAGGGGTCTCCCGCCGGGTCCAATGGGGTCCATTTTTCTTATCATCGAATGGCCATCGGACAATCTGCCGCCACCGCCCGAACTGGCCTGCATCGGTAATCAAGTGCCAGATTCAGCAGTTTTATGAAAAATTTCTGCTCATTTAAAGCCAATTAAAAACAGTCAAATTGTGTTATTAGTTTTGGCCTGATGCAGCACCGCGATCTCCAGCTGATAAGCCGGCGGACGTGACGGAACATGCTGTGGCCGCCAGGCCCGGAGGGGAACCTGCGATCGGATCGCACTCAAAAGGTTGCGCACAGCTTTACAGGTGAGGTGATACCGATGACCAGTGTTATCAGATTGATCTCATCGGCGGTGATTGACATGTGTTTTTGGGGGCAATTATTTTCCTCTGTGTAACATGTGTTGCACGTCAAAATTTTAACATGTTTCTACTAATTATTTGAGAGACTTTTCTCACTGAATTGTCAATATTGTAATGTGATACCCGTGAGCATCTAGCAGTTTCAATAGCTAAAGTATAGCGGTATCAAAATGCAGAATCTAATTTTCTCCATTTTGAAATCAAATATTAACACTATTTGATACCAAATTTTTATATCTACACGGTTTCAAGCTAGAAAGGATTTAAATACGTGGCTTAGTGAAAATCCAGAAAAAAATTAAGATTTCATAAAAAAATATTTGCCATCACTGCCTTCTACCATCCCCAAACATATGACATCCCTTTCAGAACCACTTTATCAAAACTCTTCTTTTGCTTTCTTTCCTATTTTACTCTCCTGTTCCGATTTGAAATCCCCGTAGCAAATCCTCGACGCACCGCCGCCAAACTAACACCAAATAAAGCCTAATTCTGTTCACGTCGTCGTTCCGATTTCTCCCCCCGTAATCCAAGCCAAGTCAGGCCCCGGGGTGAGATTGGTTTTAATTTGGTTATAACGACAACTTTTCACCGCAGAGCGTCCACCTAATTATGTCATAATTTATGGCTTGTCGCGCTCGGACCATCACGGCATTTTTTGTTTAATATCTGGCCGCCCTCTTCTTCTGGCAGACTTCAGGTATTGGAAGGCATGCATGCGAGCCAAACACTTGGCAAATTTGCATATAAATCGGCACCATAATTAGATGACGAAATGTTAATGAACACTCCGCGCCTGATGATTATTGTTGTTGTTCTCTTGTTTATTGATGGTAATCATTGATTATCGAAGTTTATGTGAAGTATCGGATCGGAACGGTGATTTGCATTGGATTCGACTTCGGCGCAACGAGCTGCATTCCAAGTCGTGCATAGCTTGCTCGATTTCAATCCTGATATATTCATAAAAAAAAACTGAAAAAAAAACTCCGTACTTTGTTGTCACTTTTCATATGAAAGAAGTTTCAATCTTGTCGTGCATTCTTTACACATCCTGAAAATTGCAGTAAATGCGACAACTGGCCAAAAGGATTTCAGGTCATAACGCGTTTGACATACGTACATGCCCGACTACCGTAAACATTTGTAGTTATAACTCGGGACTCCAGCAACCAAATTCAACCAAATTTAGAGACAATGCACAACACGGTCAACCAAATAAAAAAGGTTTGTTATTGTTTACATTGCGTGTTCTAGTTTTTGCTCGATCTAGGTCAAACATTAAAACGCGTTTTTTCTCGGAACGTCAAAAGCGACGTGCGATAAGATAGCATGACAACGTAGAAATCTAGAGTTTTTTTTTTTTTTTTTGAATAGTCCCTATAAACATATGTAAGACAATAGTTTATAGGTCCTTTAAAAAAAACTCTAGAAATAATAAATATTATTGCCAAATTATGTATATTTACAATACCGAAAAAAAATTATATAACACCTTTTCCATTTTGCATTCAACTATAAATTTCTGCAAAAAAATGATTATTTTTTTGTATTTTTAAAACGAAACTTAACTCTATAGCACCATGATTGTTGCTTTCTAAGCTGAGGAAAAAGTACAACCAAGAATCGCTACTTAAACGATTTGTCCTCGATAAGTGCAATGACGTCTACTTGAAGTGGTGGATTACATTGTTTTGACGGGTTTGTAAATTTACCAGATTATGACGAACACAGTTGGAATAATTGGTTATTTATAATTGCAGTTCCTATTTTGGAATTGAAGCAAAATAAATACATTGAATCTGACGCAGGTTGGCCCAACAAAAGCCGTAGACATCCCGGGACGCCCGAGGTTCACGTGGCCGAGGGCAATCCACGTGTGCGACACTTAAAAATAAGCTCCGTTCGAACTGATAAAAATAAAACCCAAACAATCGACAAACATCCCTCGGGAATGTGACTAATGCAAGGGAAAATGCCCTAGAGTCCCAATCATCAAGATCTATAGCGAAAAACGGCGTTGACGTCATCCTGGAGCAGGAGCGAATAATAGCGGGGCGGCCACCAACACCACAACCAGAACCAAGTCAGCATCATTACCATCACCATGACAATAATGTATTCATCGGGATAGAGGGATAGTGCAAAGAAGGGGAAGCCGAAGGCAAACATCTGACAGTCAAGCGGAAATAGACTCTGTCTTTTATTTCTGTCTGTGTGCGCAGCAGGTGATTCCGGCAAGAGCACATGGCAAACACAGGTACATCCTTGAAGTGTTTGTTTCTGTGGCATGTGTTTGTGTGTTTTTCCTCAGGGAAAACCTTTCACAGATTTACACATTCCTAGAGAATAGGATTTTGTTTTGCTTAGATTTGGCTGGCGTGAAGGTCACATGGCCTAATACGATACCGGGAATAGCTGTAATTAATTACTGGCACTTTGTTTTAGCATTTTTGTTTGTTATGATACAGATTTAGTTTTGAGTCAAAGCGCTCATTCTTTGAATTTTTACTACAAATGGTGGATTATCGAATTGTTGGTGATAATTATGTTCTGATCCTTCATGAATCATGGATCGATGGAAAGAAAATTGTGGACCCTATGAATCAGCCTAAAATATTGCAGTCCTAAGTTTTAAAAAAGTTGTTGTTTGTCTTGAGTCTTAAGGCTTAAGGCTTGAGTCTTGAGTCTTGAGTCTTGAGTCTTGAGTCTTGAGTCTTGAGTCTTGAGTCTTGAGTCTTGAGTCTTGAGTCTTGAGTCTTGAGTCTTGAGTCTTGAGTCTTGAGTCTTGAGTCTTGAGTCTTGAGTCTTGAGTCTTGAGTCTTGAGTCTTGAGTCTTGAGTCTTGAGTCTTGAGTCTTGAGTCTTGAGTCTTGAGTCTTGAGTCTTGAGTCTTGAGTCTTGAGTCTTGAGTCTTGAGTCTTGAGTCTTGATTCTTGAGTCTTGAGTCTTGATTCTTGAGTCTTGAGTCTTGAGTCTTGAGTCTTGAGTTTTGAGTCTTGAATCTTGAGTCTGGAGTCTTGAGTCTTAAAAACATGGAGTATGTCCAAATACAGTGTATTTTGCTTTTAGTGTCGATTTTTACTTTCCAGGTACCACTTTTGTCTAAGCATTTTTCCTCAAAATAAAAACGTAACAACAAGTGGATCCACCGGATATTTCCCCGGCAAGTCCCGGTCGCGTGACGCGAAAATTGCAGACATTTCCCGGAACCCCCACCTTCCTCTTCCTAACCTTCCCAGATTTCCCAAAACAAGTTCTGATGACGTCAATGCCGCCACTTTCCCGGTAAAATCCCGACAACCGGGCGCACAAAAGGATATCGATTTTCCCCACCGCCATCATCACCCTTCCACCGGAAGCAGCCCATTTATCGAGTGATTGTGGCTTACCAAGAGAGTTCTTGTGAATGAGTTTGATGGTGTTGGTGGTGGATCAACACCTGTACATCGCTACAGGACACACACAGGCTGCCGTTCAGCAGATTCTCGGAACGGTCAAGGACACTGGCAGCGGCGACTTGTTGAACAGACCCATTCACACTCTTACACACACACGAGTACAGAACCACGTGTGACCCTGGTCACGCGCACTGCGCAATTCCTCATCCTGTGTCGTTGTGAGAGAGCCAGTTCCATACAGTTGTGTGGGTTCTGGCCGTGAGTTCATTCATAAATTTTCATATTCCGAGTAACCTTGCCTTCCTCCAAACCGGTCCCTGACCTCGCCTGCTGTCTTCATTGAGCAATCCGGAATTACGTCAAAATGACCAACGTGACGGAGCTACGCGCTACGGAACAGGTGAGCGAGCGAAAATTACGTCCCGTTATTAGCCGGTCGTATTTTTAGTTCCGCCGCTCTGGGTACAGGACGAGGCCAATCTGGATTACCGGGTCTGGGTTAAATCTGATAGTGGGAGGGGAAATGATAATTTATGGGTGCCGGAGAAGAAAATAGTACGATCTTTGTTTTAATTTAGATTTTGTGGCAAGGTTAGGACGATTATAGCACATTCAAGGATGACGCAAAGATATCCAGATTATGAGAAGACAATGAACGCCTTCGATGTTTAAATTTAACCTACATTGATATATCAATGAGTCAGAATGTGTAAATGTGTCTTAGATCTTAAAAATGAACGTTGAACTTATGTGTTTAATAAACCCTGATTAAATTTAAACGACAAATGAGGAATTTTCTTCAAAATCGACCGATTTTGACCATTTTTATTTTTTGATTTTTTTTTATTCGGCTCAAACATTGTGGGGGCATTCTCTATGACTAAAGAAGCTATTTTGTGTCATTGGTTCACCCATACAAGTCTCCATACAATTTTGGCAGCAGTCCATACAAAAATGGTACATGAATATTCGAAAATCTGTAACTTTTGGAAGATTTTTTTGATTAAGTCTTCGACAAAGTTGTAGGTATTGATGAGGACTATTCAGAACAAAAACAGACACACGGATTTTTTTGCAGATTTTTTATTTAACTTTTTTTACAAAAGCTCAAATTACCGAAATTGGTATTTTTTTGTATTCGAGATTTTTTTATATGTTTTAGGGGACCAAACCCCGCAACTCTGTAACCATAGAGAAGTATGGTAAAAAAAATTGCATAAAATCGCAATTTCATTTTTTTTACTTTATGTATGGAAATTTGATTTTGCAATCGAAAAATACTTTACAGATTTTTTATAAATTGCCTAGTATTCATGATATAGCCACCGAAAGTTTGATTTCAGTGAATTATTTGCAGTTTTTCGATTGATAAAAATAGTAACCATGAGTAACCATTTCTGGAAACATTCTTTTTAATAAGTTCCGAAAAATTGCTATAAAATTGTCTCAGAGACATTTCAGTTTGGACCTCTGGTGGCTAAAATATAGCTGCTTAATGAAAAAAGAAATAAGAAAATAAAAATTTGAATTCTAATGCCGATGTCTCAGTAACTAAGGACGATGCAAATATTTTTCAAAGTTTTTGTCCCTCGGCTCTGGCCGGGGTCGAGAGAAGAGACAAGCCAAAGTCTCAACAGTTTTTCGTACGTGTTGTACATGGTTGGTTTCTCGTATAGTTTACATTTTGCATTTAGGATGCTCATGTTTAGTACAACATGTTTTTAAATGCATTTTACACTAGTTCAGTTGTTTTGAAATCACTAGTAGCGTGGCTCACGGATATATGAAAAAGACATAAGTATTTAATTTCGAACGCCTCAACTGGAATTTTGAAGCAATATAGCCTTAAATTTTGATCGCATTTGGTTAAGGTTTAGTATTTCCACCAAGCTTCCCATGCGCCAGTGCCAACGCACACCGCGGGTTTGGTTTTCTAGCTTCGGTACGTGCCTGAACCCATTTGTGTATTGGTATCTTGGTACATCGTACCAGCGCACCACGACACTCTCGGCTCGCCCCATCGGTTTTGTGTCTGGCACTCAGCCATGGCATGAACCCAGCGTGCCGTGGTACGTGTCGTGGTATTGAACCCGTTTTGTACCGCCAGCGCGTACCTCGGCACGTACCTCGGCTCGTAACGAGTGAAGCACCTTGGCTCATATACCGGGTTCATGCCATGGGTGAGTGCCAGACACAAAACCGACGCGGCGAACCGAGAGTGTCGTGGTGCGCTGGTACGATGAACCAAAATACCCTCGGTTCGTGTGAGTCGGGTACGGGTGTAAACCGAACAAAGCAGGCGCAAAGCAAACCCGAGGTACAAGCGAACCGCGTGTACCGCACGGTGCAGGGAAGCTTGATTTCCACCATTGACTAATTTGAGAAAATTGCATAGGGTATAGGAAAAATTTCTCTAAGAAGAGTTAAAAATTGGAAAATAAATAAATTAAATTTATTGAAATATCATACTAGCTTCAGGTCAAGGGGAGGGGGTGGTGAAGAACATTTTAAACAAAATTTGTACCAGCCTAATAGTTCGATTTGCAATGTTGAAAAATGAAACATTCGTGGAATTTTCCGATCTTTTCGAAAACATTATTTTTTTAAATTTTAGATGCAAGACTAACATTTCAAAAGGGAAAAACATTGAATATTACGCCCAAGTCAGTCCCATATGTAAAACAGAAAGCCAAATAAAAACGCAGGTCAAATTTGTTCCACCCATAAGGCTACGTGTTAGAATGTCACGAAAAAGTGGAAATCTCAACACTCAAAAAGGAAAGATATAATTTTGTTTATTGGGCCATTTAATCTATTCTAATCAAATCAAATCTTAGCGCAGGCATTCTTTCGAAGGGATTTTTTTTCAATCTTAGGTTGAAGTGTTAATGAAAAAATGAGTTTTTTTTAATTTAGCAACTCAGGCTTGTATCGTAGCGAGTTAGTGTCTTCTAGACTAGAAGGGCCCAAAAATGTACAAAAGAAGAAACAAGTTTTGGCTGAAATATTTCAGGAATAAATTTAATTATTTTGTTGATTCCTGAAATATTTCAGCCAAAACTTGTTTCTTCTTTTACAACCACTAGATCATTTTGTACATTTTTGGGCCCTTCTAGACAATTGTAGAGCTTGTCAAAATGAACATTCTTGAAAAATGAATTTTGGCCAATTCTATCAAAAGTTTTGGGCAAAAAACGATTTAAAAATGCTCATTTTCAAATTGAGATTTACTGAGTTAAACAAAAAAGACCTCCGAGATATTTTCAGCAAATATACTCTAGAATGTGTACTATCAGATGCTTCTAAGAGCGAGGTCAAACTCTACCACCTTTTCGAGTTATTCGAGTTAATCTTGGGCAAAATGTATTTACTTTCGCTAAAACCAGCGGTTGCTGTATTGATTCATTTCTTGCAACTTTGGCAAAATGTCTACTGTAATTTGTAGCAGCAAAAATGACAGTTGTAATTTTAACCTCAGAGTTAATTGACGGATCTCTACAAGTATTTGGGCAAAAAATGATAATAATAAAAAAATATTATACATTTATTAAAGTAGTACAGTGTAGTAGAGTTGATCACCTAGTTGAAATTAAATGGTTCCATCGGAACAGTAGAATATCTGCTGGAGCCATAAAAATAATCTGCTGACAGCTTTGCATGACAAACGGCCATCGCCGATACAAAAAATCAAGCGTGGCGATAAAACACGCTGAACCAGCTAAAAAATCAGCTGGTCCAGCGAATTGCCAAAGCCAGCAAAAAATATCATGCCAATGGTTGCTATCGTTTGGAAGCATTTGGGAGTGCACTTGGGGGGAAGCGTACCTCTGGTCAAAATTAGGTCGCAATGCTTGCCAACAACCGAAACTTATTTGGAGTTACCGCGGAGATTTTCCCTTATCCTCTAAAAAAAGTGGAGCATCAACTCTTCCCGTCTTCCAAATCCCCTTTTCTTGGTTCCTAGTGCACGATGGAGATGGGAATGGTTAGCTATGATGGTGTTGAATATCTGTCCTGTGGAGATGGTTTTATTCCCAATTATCAATTCCTAAGCAGCCTGAGCTTCAGAAATCATCATCACATGGTGAAATCCAGTCCGCAATCCTCTAAAATCACCGTCTCCTAGCGAAAGAAGCGAACAAAAATTGCTTAAATTGACCTCCTGTACACGGAAAAAACAAAAATGTTCGAAAAAAAATTAGGCAGTAGGGGATTACCAGAGTAGTGTTTGAGATTGAGTGAGTAGTGTAAAATTAGCATTATTTTTATTTTTTTGCAAGCTTCTGGAATGACAAAGTTTTGCTGAAAACAATACTAATTCTACCTTTTATATAATATTTTCATTCTTTTTTTCAACACGATAATCCATCTCATCGCCTCGCATAAAGTGTTCAAAATGTTTCATCTTTTTCTCTCCCCAAAACTGCCCGTGGCAATGCACGACTCTCTAAGACACATTAAAGAAAAAACCAACACTCATTGGCAGTCACCCCTTCAGGGGGAGAACCCTTTTATTACGCGAAACAGCCGCAAATTTCCCATCACCACGCCACGGCATTAGCCGAGACACGAGCTCATTATCACTGCCTAATGCAATGTTTGTTTAGCACTTTTTCGGACGGCTCTTCAGCGCCGCCGTCGCCGTTGGACATCTTTTATGTTGTTTTTGCTGGACTTTAAATTCTCTAGAATAAGTGTGATATATATTGTAGTTTTCAAACTTTTAAGATTTATATCTCTAATTCAAGCAAACTGTTCTGTATTTTTTAAACATATGTTTTCTTTAATTAATTAAAAATTTGGTAAAATTTCATAAATAAAATTATTATATTTTTTTAGAGGTGGGTTGGCAGAATTTCTGAAGAAAACCCTGCAGATTTGGCAGAGATTCGCACCGATCTCATCGATCGTCATCGTCGTGAGGAGTGTGTTAAACAAACATCAATTTTCGTATCGCCAACGGGTCTTATGTTACTTACCTTTCGTGTGCAGATCATGGAGAGTTGAGAAAGGACAACAACAACAGCACCCCAAAAAATCCTCCGAAAATGACTAAATTATAAATGAGCTTCAACGTGCCGCCGAACTTAATGGGGTCAGGAACTTGACTCCGTGTCGTCGTCTGCTCTGGCTGATGTCCATAACTTATTGCCAAACGCAACCAACAGGACAAAAAATAAGCCCATACACGCTGCAGCTCATCATCATCATACGACCTCGAACTTCACGCTGGATCTTGATGGATTGGAGAGCAAACACGGCTGGTCGGCGACAAGGATGGATTCATGGCTGGCGTTAGGCGGGTAATTTTTTAAGCCACGTAAGACACCGGAGACAGTACCGTCAAATGATGCTAAATAAGACGAAAATCACCCCAGAACTCCAGGAAATAATTTGGAGTTATTGTAATAACAAAATAACCTCAACTGACGGTCTGGGCAGTGTGCAAAATATAAATGTTATATAATTACACACACGAGTCTCGCCGGACGTTCAAGCTCATGTTGATTTCATCGTCTCCAGAACGTTCTGAACCATCCAGCGACGACCACCTTTGCTGCTGCGAGGGAGGGAGGATCCACCAAAGACAATGGATTTGTTTTGCTTCGCGCTATCGCCGGGCCAAGATCTGGTGGACAACGTGCGTCCCCCCCTGCAGAAGATGCCCAAGACAAGGCCTCTAATCGTGTGGAACAGAAACCTGCCCGATGGATAACAGCTATGAAAAGTGAGTCCCACAACTCATACGGGGACGGGTTCACAAGGCATCATATGGTGGAGATAGAGTAGAAAAAAAACTGGGAAGAAAGATAAACGGTGGGAAAACCACGCTGGACCTGGGACCTGGCAGGGTCATATGTCACATCCGTCCTTCGATCGGGACTGATCGATTTGCCCGAGGGTAGAAATTGGATCGATGGATTGTGGCGCACGAGAACGCTTATCTCCTGCGGAGAGGAGGACACCGGTCATATGTCGTGTCTGGGAAAGTGAGTCGTCATTGCAGTGCTTGAAACAACAGGTTTGTCTTGAACAAGACATCACTGCCTGCAAGCCTGCAATATTTTGTTTTGAAATTAGGTGATATTTCGCAAATTACCTCAAAATGAAGAAAAAATTACTTGAAAAGTCGTTTTGAACCCAAAAATGTCATAAATTAAAATCCTAATTATAAAATCCCGAGCAGACGGAAATAACTTGGGAATAACATTTTTTGATATTTGAAAATACTAGGCCAATAACATTTTATGTTATTTATAACAAGATTTGTTATTCGTCGTTATGATTTTTTTGTTATTGGATTGTTATTGTAATAACAGACAAAAAACATTTTTAGTTATTCTTCGAACAAATCTTTGTTATTATTTTTTGTTATTTTAACAACTAATCCGATCATCCCAATAACAGTTGGAGTTATTCTTCCATAACAAAAAATGTTATTCCAAAGTTGTTTTGGCTTTCAACTAATATCAGACCAATAAATAATTTTGTTATGATAACATAAACTGTTATTAAACCCTTAGGCATAAATTGATTTTTCAAGAAGATTCCGTAACACTTTCTGTTATTTTAACAGAATTTGTTATTGAAATGGCATTAATGTTGTTATTACCATCTGCCCGGGATCTAATTCCATATTTTTCAATGCACTAACAAAAGACACAATTGAAAAGATTGTTTACATCTTCTTCGTTTGTCATAACAACAATTTTAAAACTTCAAACAGCAGAAAATAATAAAGAAAAGGTGGAACGAAAAAGAGAACGTGCGTTTTCATTGTTATACTCAACGCAGGTTTTCTCATGAATATGAATATTTTATGGTAATTAGATCAGGCATTTGATTTAAGTATACTCGATTGTTAAACAAATTGGTTTTAACCTGTGGAATAATATCACTACAAATTCAATTAATTTAAACCGACTTAAAAAAATGGTGGCATCAAAAAGGTAAATGTAATTGAGAAAGTTTTTGTGTATACAGTTTAAGAAGTATGAATCTATAACAAATCTTGATTAGTTATCATTTTTCTCATCAAGTTCGTAAAAATAAAGAAGAACAGACAAAACTTGATTTCATCAACGATCAACGCGAGTGCTAATTTTTTTTATGGAACAATGTACGTAATTGGAAGATGAAACATTTGGTACACAATGAAAAATTGGGCATGGCTTCAAATTATCGCAGTTTTTTTTAAAGAAAAAATGTAAATGTGTCCCGTTTTTTCATTTTTTTTTTTAATCGTTTCTCGAGATCGTACGGGTCAACATTTTGGGTTTTCACTATCTTACGTAAAATTTCCAGAGTGAAAATTTGGTTGAAAAGGCGCCGAGTTATTTTTTTTTAATATGTGGTTATTGTGCAAATTGTCATATATTAAAATTTCGACCACACTAACACGGCGAAGGTAACCCTTATAACCGAACAAAAAAAATGAGTCGCATAACATCGGACTAAGGAACCTGCAGTCCACCTTTAACACTTTTGTTTTGGTTTGAGTTCTTTTCATATAAAATACATGGGTCTCGTGGCGCAGGGGTAGCGGCTTCGGCTGCCGATCCCGATGATGCTATGAGACGCGGGTTCGATTCCCGCCTTATCCACTGAGCTTCTATCGGATGGTGAAGTAAAACGTCGGTCCCGGTTTCTCCTGTCTCGTCAGAGGCGCTGGAGCAGAAATCCCACGTTAGAGGAAGGCCATGCCCCGGGGGGCGTAGTGCCAATAGTTTCGTTACATGATTTCAACAATAAAGAACGTTTTTATTTAAAAAATAACAAATGAACCTATTATTAAATCATTATTTTTCTTTTTTATTCTTAATCAGCAGATGGTACTTCCACGTACTTCTATTCCCATTATGTTCCTTAAAATACATTATAAAATTATTTATTTACACCACAAAATTCAACTTTTTCAAAATCCATGTTCATCAATCAAATTAAAAACTTAAGGGTGCACAGCAACGAAGGAAGTTGTTGTCTTCTTATTCCAAAATTGTCAAACTTACGAACCCAATCCTGCAATAACGGGATTGTAAAATTAATCAAACTTTGTTATAAATTGCTTTGTGGACAGTACTTTAGGGGATGAATAAAAAAATATTTCGATAGTACCCGTAGTTTTGAAGATACTAAAATGTCTGTAACAAAAATCTGGGTGTAAAAGCTCTGGTTGATGTGCACCGTTAATCAAAATTAAGAAAAATTTCCACAGATATATTTCAATCAACCTAGAATGTTTTGAGCTAAGACAGTGTTTTGAGCTTAGACATTTTTTTAAATTTAAACTGTATAGTTATTTTTTCGAAATCGGTCAAGTAGGATTCCCACAATGATGGGCTACATATTTCAAGGCCTCGTGGCGCGGTGTTTAGCGGCTTCGGCTGCCGATCTATAAGGCGCGGGTTCAATTCCGGCCCTCTCCTTCTGGAGCTTTTTGTCAATGTTTGTCCCGATCAATATTAGTATTCAGTCTGCAAAAGACAGTGTCTTTTTAAAAAAATCACAAAGTACATTTTTTTATATTTCTCGAAGGTTCTATTTTTTGATAATCAAAAAGAAGTAAAAGTTTCCAAAATATCGAGAGCAAAAAACAGGAATTTTATTGGTTGACACTGAGAATAACATATATTTCACAAAATTTATGTTTTAATAGGCTCAACCAGCAGTCAAATCATAAAAAAGAAAATCGTAAGAAAATTTTCTCAGCCTATAGAAAATATGTTTTGTAGAGGTATCCTTTAGAAATACTTTAAAACTAAACAAATTCCGATAGAAAAAAAACGGCCTGAAGAATTCTTTTACCTAAAATCGGCGCTCTTTGCATCTGAAAAAGTAATTGAATTTTTATGGTACAGTGAAACCTCTTTTTACGCGGTGGCATTACGCTTTTTATTTCGTAAATTTATCTCAAACCGTAGAAAATTTTTGCAAGCTTCAAAAAACGTTTTGTAGATCTTAACAAAAACCCACAAAATGCATTTAAAAGATTGCAAAAAAATTTGCGTCGTACCAGAGACATCGACAAATTAGTAAAACGTAACGCATCGCGTAAAAAGAGATTTCTCTGTATTTTAATAAACTGAAACAATTAAAAAAATAAAAATGTCGGATGAGCTTTTCTTTTTTCAAAATTTGCAATATGGGTATCAAACGAATTGAAATTTCCAATGCTTTTTCAATTTATTAGAGTTTTTTTTAGAAAATTCAAATTTGCGTTTTTTTTTTTGGAAAATACAAAAAAATGCAATATGGATATCAAACGAAGCGAAATTTTGTCTGCTTTTTCCACTTTTTTAGAGATTATTTGGGATAAAACTAAAATATTCACAAAAAACCGTATTTTTCGAAAATACTTAAATTAATATAATGTGCAATATGGATATCAAACGAAGCGAAATTTGGTTTGCTGCAAAATTTCACTTTGCTTGATACCCATATTAAATATTTTAAATTTGAGTACTTTCGAAAAACTACGGTATCTTGTAATTTTTTTGAATTTAAAAAAAAACTCAATTAATGTGAAATACAAACTCGCTTTGTTTGATACCCATATTGCCTATTCTGAAAATTTTAGTATTTTCAAAAAAATAGGTTATTTGTGAAAATTTTAGTATTTCAAAAAACTCTTATAAAGTGAAAAAACATGCAAAATTTCGCTTCGTTTTATTGCAAATTATGACAATTTCAGTACTTTCGAAAAAGTATGGTATTTAGTGAACAACTTTGAGTACATATTTGACCTTGAAACTTACTAGATTTTCAAAAAAATATTGAAAACTTCTATCCTTCCCTTCTATCCTTTAGGTAAGTAAAGTAAATCTTTCCCAGTTCCTGAGGGGAACACCCGTGAAGAGTATCGGGGCCGGCATTTACAAAGCGGATTCAGTGGCAGTTTTTCACTCAACTAATGTTAACATGTTCAGGTTAATATTAATCATTCCATAGGTCGCCTCCCTAAGGTGTCGTGATAAGGTCCAGTTTGTGACGATACACTACCTTCCCTTTACTAAGCAATCGAATCCAGAAGGGAAAAGATCACCAGTTGTGTTGGTCCGAGCCGGGATTAGAACCCCGATCTACCGCTTACGAGGCGGAAGCGTTACCACTAGGCTACGTGGCTCGGTCTATCCTTTAGGGGTCCATACAAAATCTTTTTTGTATGGATCGTGGACAATCGCCATACCGACCCCCCCTAAAAGTGTCCACGTGGTTTATGAATGGTACCTTATGGAAAAACCTTATATTTAAACGAAATCATTGTAATGAAAAAAAAAATAAATAAAAAAATACCAACATTTGTTACACCCCTCTAAAACTAAATTCTAGGTCACATTTAGTTCACAACTTCTCAAAAGAGCAAAATCTTAATATTTTTAAGTTTTTCGGCCTTTTGGGTTGTCCTTTGAAAATAAATTTGAAAATGATGGCAATAAAAAACACTAAATATTTTCAATAATTTACTCCCGAATACTCGAAAAACACTTAATAGAGAAAGTAAGTTATTTTGGACAACTTTTATTGGCACAACTTTGTGGAGTTTTTTCAATACATCGGAAATCTTTTCAATGACTTTTATTCCGACTCCAGCTTCTGAATATTTAGAGACAATTCGACCTCGGCATATAAATATTCAGCAACTTCGACTTCTTAAAAAGTTACACTGAAGAGTGAATGATTCAGGACGATTTTCTTTCTTGCCAAACGGCTTCATGGCTTTCCCTCTTACAAGTAGGACTGAGTTTTTGTTTTTTTTTTCCAAGCAATTTGAAATTTAGACGAAGACGAAATCAAATTTCTAGGTACGGGTTTTCAGTATCATCAAAAATTTAGTTTCACACAAAAACTGACACTGCTAATACTCAGTTGATTTGCTCGCGGGTAAACCTCTCTTCATGCAAGCAATAATCGGAATCAATAACACGGCGCGCGCGCTTCTTTACGCCTTGGAGGCCAATTTTCCTGCCATAAATAACAGCCCCTCGAGACAATTTGATTACAGCCGTTAAATAATAAAATTAAAAATCGTGGACGAACCCACCCTCTCACATCTCTCACACACAGCTCGATGCATTTTTTTTTTATTTTTTCGTTGGCTTTCTCACAACTTGCATGGTTGCATCTTTATATGCTATTATGTTCCATCGGGTCTTATTATGCTCAATTTCCCACCATAATTTCCTGCCATAGTCATAGAAGGCAAACATATTTCGAGTCTGTCGCCGTCGTAAATATTTGAGAGAGCGCGAAAACGACAACGAAAATTGAAAATAAAAACTTCTCATAAAACAAAGTTCAACACCAGATTTTTTCTTTTGTGGGGTCCCAAAAGTTGAGGGTGTGTCCCACCTGGCACGAGGGCTTAACTGATGTAGGTCTCCCCGGAATCGGTACATTTCGTCACTTTCGAGGCCTAATCCGGGTGAATTTCATAAATCCTCTTAAAATACTGCACGCGTTCCAAAATGAAACATGCGAAGAAATGCATTTCTCGAGACAATAACTTCTTCTCGGGGAATCGAACCTATCCGAACCTCGAGCACGTTCCGTAGAAGGTGGTGATGGTGGCACCTGATTGAGGACATTTTTGGTCCAGTTGTATGTCATTATGCTAATTTAATTTGTATCAAAAACCCGTGCGGTGGAGCCTCGAGCCAGCCCAGCTGTTGACAGCGCCTCGCGACGATTGGCTTATTTATGGCAGCCATCAATTGTGGTCTTTATTAGGAAAATTGAAAACAAGAATAATTTGTACGGAATTTGTTGGGGCCTTTGCCATGTTCCGAAATAAATCGGCACCATCTTTCCACAAGGCCCCCTCCGACAAATCGAATGGAAATGACTCACATTCCAGTGACATGCCCATTTTGTGTATCAAATGACTCTGAGATTTAGGCTGCCATAAAACATGCTTTTGAAGATCTTTTCTTTTAAAATTAGAACAAAATGTAAATATTTGAAAAAAGAACAATGTGAAAGATCCCAAGAAAAATGTTCATAATAAACTTTTATGCAATTAAGATTTTCTTAATACAAATCTATAATCAAAAATGACTCATTCCCCTCTTTCTCTGTCACACAGCTGGTTAATGCTCACATCCGGACTTTTTGATAGAAAAGAGCCCGAACAAATCTAAATCACAATTACCATCCGCGAGTGGCAAAACTATAAAGCTCTGAGCGGGTTCGTGAGCGCGAATCATGATTAATTCTCCTGAAAGCTCTTTGATTCATCTTCTTCAAAATCACCTTCTCAATCCTCTGTTCCTCCGTCATTTCATTCAACAAAAAATATGTACACGAAGTCCAACATACACAGTAAAAATTGTTTGAAAAAAATATCTAGTTCATCAGTTGAAAAAATAATTCTCAATTAAATCAACTTTTTATACTGTATCAAGGATATGTTAAATGTCTTTCATTCACACTTTGTTCGAGAGAAACCATAAAGTTAGCACAGAGAGCGTTGAGGAATGGTGAGGGGAGTAGTTTTTGCTTGGCAAACCATCAAATCAGAGGAGGAATATGGTAAGAGTCAGACCCATAAACGCCGACCAAATCAAGCCTCCCAACTCCCCTCTGGTAGAGAGAGATGGAGGAAAAAAAAGTGGATAAAATATTGTAATTTGATTTGACAGCGATTTCCGGTTTGATACATTATTTACCCCCCTCGAGAGACGATCAATGGTTGCAGAAACGGTGATGAGGGTAGTGTTTGTCAGTGGGGATGGGTGCTCTGGTAGTCTATATGAGAAATTATGTATTGCTTGCAAAACATAGAGTTATCTTGTTTATGTTAATTCATTTATGAAATTAGCTGTATTTTTTCTTACATTTCAGGCACTTTCTACATACCTGCTCATTTTTATATTAGATTGTATAAAATCTTATTAAGGCACAAAATATGTAGTTATTTTAGCATAACGTAAACAGGTTTGAAATAGTTTTCTAATGATCAGTTGACAAAAAAATCAGAATTTTGTTTCAAAATAAATTGCTGTAATTTTGAAATTTTCACTGAAAATACTTCTATTTTCTTATTATAGAAAAAATAAGGAGGAGGGGGAGCCTCCTAGCGAACAATTGTCGATTCAAAAAAAATATTTTATGTATGGAGCATGGACAATAGGGTGGGTCATTTTTTTCGAAAGTGCTTGGATCCGGCTGAAATAAGGGCCATCTTGTAGGGGGTACCCATAGGGACTCTCATACCAAGTTTGAGCGCATTTGGTTGAAAACTGGCTTGTCGCTCAGGGGTTAAAGTTTACATGGAAATTACTATGGGAAATGCGCGATTTTACTTCAAACGATTCTACAAGCTAAGCGACAAACTTTAGTCCACACTTACACTAAGTAGCCGTGTCGGGGTTGGTCCAAGGAACATTTTTCTCTAAGGGTTCATGGTCATCCGTTCAACTCTGAGCTTGCGCAAAACCGAAACATCCGGCGACGCCGGAATTCTTCAAAATCTCAGTTTTAACGGTCAACGCATGCTACGAAACTATGAAGCATTGTGTAAATAAGTGGCAAACACGACGCCAAACGTCAACCCAATGGATGCATGAAAAACGTTTCATCCAATAACATGAAGAGACACTCGGTGAAAAAAACTGTGCCAAAAAGAGTTTTTTCGCCAGGTACCGTGGAAGTTCCGTGAATCACATAAAAATGAAAAACCCCTCATTGGAGCTTGGCCATTTGCTAGAACAGGTCGCATCACTGCGTGCATCAATTCTAAGTGTAGAACTAAGTCCAACGGTACGGGAAGTGTTTGTTGCGACGAATGTCTGTGAAAGATCCGGAGCGAGTCTAGGCGATTGGACAATATCCATCAATATGGGGAAAAAGTACCTGCTGTGCAGGGTTTTGTTGACGTCGAATGCACTTCACTTTTTGTCACATGGCTGGCTTCTTACGATGTTACGAGCATCGGTTGGGGATCTTGTTGGCTACAAGTCGATTGTATACATGATGCATCAGTTCGAATGCCTTGTTCAACCCGGCGGTGGACAGTTTCCACCGGCAGCACGGACAATTGAACTGCTTTGCTGCCCACATGTCCCTAAATGAGCGTTATTTTGGAGGTAACGCTTCGAAGTTTGAAGCAAATTGGAATGGAATGTAAAAAAATATACAAATAATTCTCTAACAACGGATTTTATTCAATCTAAAATATAACATGGAATCACTTTTATTTAAGCTAACACTAACTCTATATACGCTCTAGAAATACGTTGTTCGTTTGCCACACGAATCGCGTTGGAACAGCTAACAACTTTACTCGACCTTCGTGTACCGGTCGAACTTAGTAAATCTTCGTCGTCCATGTTCATTATATTCGGCCCTGGTCACCGTCATCAAGGGCGTCGGAATCATTCCCGTGTCTCGTACAGGACTTTGTGCCCAGCCTCCCACCGGACGCCGAAGTGATCGGGGTTTCCCGTACAAGAACACCACCACCCGACTAACTTTTTCCGCACCATGTCCTGAAATCAAGAAAATTTTGGGTTCCGGTTTAACTGTAGGTTTTATTTTTCATACCTTTGAGCGTTAATGTGGACATGAGCTCCATCCCATTCAACAGGAAACTATATGACGAATATTTGCCTGTTGTTTTCTGTTTCCATTGGGTTGACGTTTGGCGTCGTGTTTGCCACTTATTTACACAATGCTTCATAGTTTCGTAGCATGCGTTGACCGTTAAAACTGAGATTTTGAAGAATTCCGGCGTCGCCGGATGTTTCGGCTTTGCGCAAGCTCAGAGTTGAACGGATGACCATGAACCCTTAGAGAAAAATGTTCCTTGGACCAACCCCGACACGGCTACCTAGTGTAAGTGTGGACTAAAGTTTGTCGCTTAGCTTGTAGAAGCGTTTGAAGTAAAATCGCGCATTTCCCATAGTAATTTCCATGTAAACTTTAACCCCCGAGCGACAAGCCAGTTTTCAACCAAATGCGCTCAAACTTGGTATGAGAGCCCCTATGGGTACCCCCTACAAGATGGCCCTTATTCCAGCCGGATCCGAGCACTTTCGGAAAAAAACGACCCACCCTAATGGACAATCGCCAACCCAGCCATCCGCAACTTTTGAGTCATAGAGAAGTATGTTCAAAAAATCTGCCGCTGAGTTACATTTTTTTTAATAGTGATTTTTGGAAGAAATCGAAATTTTATACAAACAAATTTTTGACTCAACTTTTTAATGTAAAATTGAATTTGCACTTAATAGATTTTTTGATAAAGGGGTTTGTTTTCAAGATAAAGCCACTAAAAGTTTGATTTTAGCGAAATACTTGCAGTTTTTTTTTATTTAAAAAAAAGTGACCATAAAAAATGACATAGGGCTTTAGGAACCAATTGATTGCCGTTAAAAAGAGCTCTAGAGGCCAATGCATGTCTGGTTGTAGGTATGGATGTACACTACTCCGAAAAAAACAGGGATACATTTTATATGATTTTGAAAATCACTATTTGTCCCTAGAAACTGATTTCAATAAATTCCTAATTTCAGGGCATAGAATGCCGTCATATCAGAAAATTACAGTGATTTTAAAAAAGTCTCAAAATAGCAAAAAAAAACTTTTTTTGACTAATTTTAATATGTAAAATCCAATTTGCTATCAAAAAGTATTCAAGTGGAATTCTCTTAAAGTGCACCGTCTTTAAAATAAAGAAATTTTAAGTAAACTTTTGGAAAAGTCGTAGTTTTTTCAATTTTTTAATAGCGCCCATTTTTAAAATAAAAATCGAAAAGCAGAGAATATTCCCTACGTTTAGCTTTTTACAATATTGTTAATACGGCAAAAAAAAACTTTTTTTGACTAATTTTAATATGTAAAATCCAATTTGCTATCAAAAAGTATTCAAGTGGAATTCTCTTAAAGTGCACCGTCTTTAAAATAAAGAAATTTTAAGTAAACTTTTGGAAAAGTCGTAGTTTTTTCAATTTTTTAATAGCGCCCATTTTTAAAATAAAAATCGAAAAGCAGAGAATATTCCCTACGTTTAGCTTTTTACAATATTGTTAATACGGTCTTTTGTTGGTAAGAGAGGCCCTGCAAAGATTAAAAATCAGGAAAAATAAAATTTTCTCAGTGCCCAATTAGCCTTCGGTATTTGGTCACCGATACCATCGGCAATAAGGCTGGTGAAAACTCCATGTTTTCTGGGCACTTGGTAGCCATTGATTTAATCATTCAGATGAATATAATTTTCAACTATTTTGTGTTTTCTATTTTTGGATAGGAGTGAGGTACCAACCACGTAGGTGAATTAAGTTAGTTTTTTATTTTGGAAGTGAATTGTTTTTGCAAAATATTTTAATATTTTTTATTGATTTCGGTTAGAATAGAACATAGCAGAAAAAAAGAGTACAAAGGTTTCCAAATTTGAAGCTTTTATGTGCTCTAAAAACTGCTGTCTATACCTACTCAATAGGGTGGGTACGTTTTTCAAAAAGTTCTCGGATCAAGTTTTAGTATGGTTCCCTTTGTAGGGCATGCCCAAAGGGACTTTCATGCCAAATATCAGCTCATTTGGTTGTAAACTGGCTGCGCGCATCAAGGTTAAAGTTTACATGGGAATTACTATGGGAAATTGGAACTTTTTGTTCAAACGCTCCTACAGGTCTGGGAAAATCACGCGCCAACTTCTGGTATGGTCAGGCCTATGTGGAATGGTCTGGAGAACACTTTTCCAGAAGAGAGCATATGGATTCGTTGTTCCTAGACCTGGCGCATCGGCAAACAATCCGATGTCTCCGGAATCAACGGTTTTCCCTCAAAAAGCATCAAATTTTCCTAGCATGCTATGAAAGCTTGATGAACACCGCGACGCCATACGTCAGGCAGCTACCACGTGGTTGAAATATTTGCAAAAAAATACAAATTTGCTATGCAAAGATTCTGAATTCGACTAAATAATATCAGGATTACTCGAAATGATCATTTTCTAGTTAAAAGAAGGTTTGCAATTAAATATTCCAGCCGTTTCTCACCCACGTGGCAGCTGCCTGACGTATGGCGTCGCGGTGTTCATCAAGCTTTCATAGCATGCTAAGGAAAATTTGATGCTTTTTGAGGGAAAACCGTTGATTCCGGAGACATCGGATTGTTTGCCGATGCGCCAGGTCTAGGAACAACGAATCCATATGCTCTCTTCTGGAAAAGTGTTCTCCAGACCATTCCACATAGGCCTGACCATACCAGAAGTTGGCGCGTGATTTTCCCAGACCTGTAGGAGCGTTTGAACAAATAGTTCCAATTTCCCATAGTAATTCCCATGTAAACTTTAACCTTGATGCACGCAGCCAGTTTACAACCAAATGAGCTGATATTTGGCATGAAAGTCCCTATGGGCATGCCCTACAAAGGGAACCATACTAAAACTTGATCCGAGAACTTTTTGAAAAACGTACCCACCCTAATACTTAGACTGTAGTCCCAATTCGTCCTAGTAGACAGTATAGGCTATGTCTCCAATTTAGCTCAAATCCCAATCCCATAAGCTCTATGCTTTAGTTAACACTGGAACGCCCAACGCATGTCCAACTTACACGGACGCCCAAGCCTCCCAAAAAAGTTGGAACGGTAACTTCAACTCGCTGGTTCTCGGGCATAACTCAACCAATCGGGACGATTCTTGTTTCCAGTAATTTGTAAGAATGTCTAGATGATCCTAGAACTTTGCAGAACTTAATTTGATCAAATCTGTAATTTCTGCGACCGAAAACATCGTTCCACCTTTTTTCAAAACGACTGCCTCCGCGGAATTTTTGGCGAATTTTTTTTTGTACGCGAAAAAAAAAGTTGGAACGATGTTTTAATCGCAAAAATTACAGATTTGATCAAATTAAGTTCTGCAAAGTTCTAGAATCATATAGACATCCTAACAAATCACTGGAAAGATGAATCATCTTGATTGGTTGAGTTATGCCCGAGATCCGTTGAGTTGAAGTTAGCGTTCCAACTTTTTTGGAGCCTTGGGCGAACAAGATTGACCGTCCAACACAAACGCAGACGCAGAACATTGCGCCTGTCATCATAGTCTGCCTGTCATCGACCGTTGAACAATGCAACCCCTGTAGATTGTTCGATTGTTCAATGTATACTAATAATTCAATTGAATACTTAAAATGCGTAACCTGAAACTTTTATGCTTGTTCAACTTGAAGTCGTTACAAATCGAGCCAAGCGCATATTAAGTTACACTTCCACTCGCTCAACAAATTGCTACAAAATGCTGCAGTCTCTCGATTCGATCAATTCCGTTCCTGCTTTTCCCATTCTATCTCTGCCTCATTATAGAGTCGATTGTATCGCTCAATTTGTCAATGTTGTACAATTATCAATTAGTTTCCATGAAATTGAAATCGTGATAAAACATCATTTTTACAAGCAAGCTCAGCCTGGACCTGGGTCTCGGTCGATCGCCGTGGCCAAGTCAACACTACTGCTCAAGATATGGGTGCAGCAGCAGCAGCCGGGCACATATGAAGCACTGAAGTCTATAAATTTTATGCTAAAAGCAATCGCTCTTTCCACGTGAAACGTACGGCACCCATGTGCAGTGAGCCACGTTACGTTGTTGGTTCAATCGGCAAATATAATTGCAAATGCAGAAATATTCCCGTGCCACCTTGGAAGGACAAAACCCGCGGAGAACGGGACCCCTAGACCGGAGGTATTCAGTGCCAGGGGCTTTTGTTGTCCAACGTGGAGCTTGCCAGATCATCGCCAATGTACGATGGACCACATGGAGCATGAAAAGTCAAAAGTGCTGCCAGGGACGTTGCTGGGGGTTTTGGAGCCAGAGGGGCGCATCTTCAACTTCGTAGCTGATCTGATTTTTTCGGTTTTTTAATTTTGATTTTCAATAAGGTTAGAGGAGTGTAGAGGATAGCAAAGACTATTTTGCCCAATGCTCAGATACGTCTCTGCACGCAGTTCAAATTGGTCGGTCTCCGAAGTGCCCTCTTCAGCAACCCAGTCCTCCGAAACTCCCGCCGCGCCCCCCTGGTGAGCCATCAACCCGGGACTGGACGAGCGCGAGCGCGCGATAACGTACATAATTATGTAAATAAATAAATACCAGCGGTTGACATGTTTGACAATATTTTCATGTAAAATAATGTCCGTCCGGTAGCGCGCACTCATCTCGCAGGTCACGACCTTAATCTTTTGTGCGCGCTTCACGTTCCCCTTTGCTGGACCTTACTCTGGCCAAGTTGAGGACGTCCAAGTCTTCATCCCAGCCCAGCTTTTGGTAGCGCACATGCAAGCTTTCGTGTATGTGTCTCGATTGAGCAGCGCTTTCAACGTACACTTACAGATCGTTAGCATATTGAAGACCGGGCTTGGCCCGGGAAGATCATGATTTTGTCCCCCTCCCCTCCTCCGTTGGATTGCTGCCTGGGGGCACGGTGATTTACTGGACAGTTTGGTCGAACCGGAATTTCGAGCATGCCCCGTGTGTGACATGACAGGTACGTGAATAGATTAATGGTTCACCCGTTTTGTGCTCGTTTTCCGAATGCAATGGAAATGGGATGCGGAGAAATCATTCATAATGGGTTTTGTTGAGTTATATTATTTTGAAACAGTTTTAGAAACCATAATTATAATATTATAGCAAAAATATTATATGATGATTAAACTGGATCGTCGTTCTATCAAAATCTAACCTCATCTAACAAAGACGCAGCCAATCCGATGACAGCATGCTGATAAGTCTTATGGTTAGCACTTTTCTTGCCTCTCATCCCAGTGAGGCCCGGGGTTAATCCCAGACGGATCCGGTGGCATTTTTCGAGACGGTTTGCCTGATCACGCCTACAGTCACAAACATTTTTTTATCGGATGGAGAAGTAAAACGTCAGTCCATTTGTGTAAAAGAGGTTATGGGTGACTCACCACATAGAAATAAATAAAATATTTATTCAACCAAAAACTATCCAAGAACGTAGAAATCGAAAATTGACTAAAAATTACTGTTACAAGCTTCAAAAGTCGTATTACCATGAGAATAAAATAGAGATTAAATATTATAAATGGTTTTACTGTTAAATGCATTTGAAGTAGCAATAAAATTCGTGTGTTTTCATCTCAGAATGTTGAAAATACCGCCACAAACATATTATTTTAACAAAAAAATCAAACATCCAAACTTTTTTAACAAAAATCAAAGTATTTTTAAAACGTTATTTAAAAAAAAGATGAGATAAGACAGCTATGATATTACTGATTCCTTGATCAATTCATACTATAACATGTCATACGTGAGCAATTCTCTACAAAACCGGCCGATTTCGACCATTTTTATTTTTTGTATTTTTTGATTTGGCTCAAACTTTGTGGGGGCCTTCCCTATGACCAAAGAAGCCATTTTGCATCATTAGTTTGTCCATATAAATTTCCATACAAATTTGGCAGCTGTTCATACAAAAATGGTACGTAAATATTCGAAAATCTGTAACTTTTGAAGGAATTTTTGATCAATTTGGTGTCTTCGGCAAAGTTGTAGGTATTGTTAAGGACTATTTAGAAAAAATAGGTACACGGAAAAAAATTTCCCGATTTTTTATTAACTTTTTCACAAAACTCAAATTCCCAAAATACGTATTTTTGATTTTCGAGATTTTTGATATGTTTTAGGACAAAATCCGCAACTTTTGAGCTATAGAGAAACATGGTCAAAATCTGCCGCCGAGTTATGATTTTGAAAAACTGGTGATTTTTGGGAAAAATCGAAATTTTATACATAAAATTTTTTTGACCTCATTTTTTTATGCAAAATTGAATTTGCAATCGAAAATTACTTGACAGATTTTTTGATAAAGGTCCCCGTTTTCAAGATATAGCCACCGAAAGTTTGATTTCAGCGAAATATTTGCAGTTTTTCGATTTTTAAAAATAGTGACCATGAGTGACCATCTCTAAAAATATTATTTTTGAAAAGTTCAGAAAATTTGCTATAAAATTGTCTAAGAGACATCGAAGATTGGACCTCTGGTTGTTGAGATACAGCGGCTTAAAGAAAAAGAAACACGAAAATTGAAGTTTTCTAAGTCTCACCCAAACAGCCCACGATTTTCTAATGACGATATCTCAGCAACTAATGGTTCAATTTTCAATGATAATACATGAAACATTCGTGAAATTTTCCGATCTTTTCGAAAAAAATATTTTGAAAAAAATTAAATCAAGACTAACATTTTAAAAGGGCCAAACATTGAATATTATGCCCATTTGAAATGTTAGTCTTGATTTAAAAATTTTCAAAATATTTTTTTCGAAAAGATCGGAAAATTTCACGAATGTTTCATGTATTAACATTGAAAATTGAACCATTAATTGCTGAGATATCGTCATTAGAAAATCGTGGGCTGTTTGGGTGAGACTTAGAAAACTTCAATTTTCGTGTTTCTTTTTCTTTAAGCCGCTGTATCTCAACAACCAGAGGTCCAATCTTCGATGTCTCTTAGACAATTTTATAGCAAATTTTCTGAACTTTTCAAAAAAAAATATTTTTAGAGATGGTCACTCATGGTCACTATTTTTAAAAATCGAAAAACTGCAAATATTTCGCTGAAATCAAACTTTTGGTGGCTATATCTTGAAAACGGGGCCCTTTATCAAAAAATCTGTCAAGTAATTTTCGATTGCAAATTCAATTTTGCATAAAAAAATGAGGTCAAAAAAATTTTATGTATGAAATTTCGATTTTTTCCAAAAATCACCAGTTTTTCAAAAAATCATAACTCGGCGGCAGATTTTTTGACCATGTTTCTCTATAGCTCAAAAGTTGCGGATTTTTGTCCCCTAAAACATATCAAAAAATCTCGAAAATCAAAAAATACGTATTTTGGGAATTTGAGTTTTTGTGAAAAAAAAGTTAATAAAAAAATCGGGAAATTTTTTTTCCGTGTACCTATTTTTTTCTAAATAGTCCTTAACAATACCTACAACTTTGCCGAAGACACCAAATTGCTCAAAAAATTCCTTCAAAAGTTACAGATTTTCGAATATTTACGTACCATTTTTGTATGAACAGCTGCCAAATTTGTATGGAAATTTATATGGACAAACTAATGATGCAAAATGGCTTCTTTGGTCATAGGGAAGGCCCCCACAAAGTTTGAGCCAAATCAAAAAATACAAATAAAATCCATTTCCGGTTTTGGTAGAGAATTGCTCACGTATGAAATGTATTGCTCTTAAAGCTTGCAGCAGTAACTTGTAGTTCAGTTTCGATTATAAAACATGTTTTGTATCCATGTAACGGTTTAATGTTTGGTTAAGGAAATACGATATATATTTATAAAAATCCAATAATACCCCTATTAATTCATTTTTAACCTGCAAAAAAAATCGATTGTATCAGCTAAATCAGTGCAGACAGGTGATTACAAAAATTATAAAATAATCTATTTGTTGTTGTAAATAATATATTTCAATGCGGTTTACGATAAATATTAATTTCTGAATAAATCCCACATATTCAAAACCTAAAAAAACACTAAAACTAAATTTTCAAAATCAGTGTGACCTCCGTGTAAGCACGAGAGCAAGCAGCAGTCAAGTGCTCAGTGCTCTATCGTTTTTTCGATTTTTTTCGCCGTAATTTACCGTGATTACCCGCGAGTTTGCTCCTACAGCATGCCAAAGGCCGGCCGTGGCCGTGGCAGATCGAGTGCGGCCTCGAAAAACCCGCGAAGTTCGTCTACCGGCCGTGTGCAAAAAGGTAAACAAACCAACGCCGTGTCGACCGCCATCGCGCAGGGGAGCGTGAGCGCAGAAGGCATCGACAAAAAGTTACTACATCCCGGATATGTTCCGAGATCACCAATGCAAACCCGTTCAGGTACTTCCGGTGCCACGACCAACACGTCAACATCCGCCAACATTCCCATCAGGAACGAGTTCCAGATGCTGAGCGACGACGAAGAAAACAACAACAACAACACCGACGGTAGCAGCACTACCGACGACGACGACGACGATCGTCGTGCACGGAAAAAAGTGCCGACGCCAAAAACGAACAATTCTCCAAAGGAACGTAGACCACATCCAATTTTTGTTTTGGATACGTTGGTGGACGATGTTGACGAGTTGCTGGAAGGCCTCGGATATTGTCTGAAAATCGGTAAGTCGTCAGTGCAAGTCTACACATTTGACAACAAGAACTTCGACCTGGTTGTGGAGAAATTGAAGAGTAAAAACTTCAAGTTCTACAAATTCGACCCCGTGCAGAAGACAGCCGTTAAGGTCGTCTTGCAGGGGTACCCAGACCGCCCGATCTCCGACCCAAAGAAGGACCTCTCGGGTGCTGGAATAACGCCGCGTGACATAAAAGTCCTCTCGCGGAAGATAACAGTCACAGGTACACAACACACACACTGTACCTGTTGTACTTCGACCGCGGCACCGTCAAAATTCAAGACCTGCGGCGAACTAAGGCGTTGGACGGTTTTTGGGTAAACTGGCGGTTCTACTCAAAGAACCCGACGGACGCAGCACAATGCCACCGTTGCCAGAAATTCGGCCACGGATCGCGGAACTACAACCTCCCGCCCCGCTGCGTGAAGTGCGGTGAATCACACCTCTCTGAGGCGTGTGCACTGCCGTGCAAAGCGGACTTGGGGGACAAGGCAGAGCAAACGAAGGCGCGCATCAAGTGCGCCAACTGTGGAGGTAACCATACCAGCAACTACCGTGGATGCAGTGCACGAAAAAATTACCTCGAGGAGCAGGAAAATAGGAAGAAGAGAGCAGTAGCGTCCCACTCTCCTCAGCGAAGTACGAGCGTAACCGTGCCGTCTGCTGGGCAGCGTACAGTTCCCGCGGACAACTCAGCATTCCCTCCTGGCTGGGGACGATCGTTTGCCAGCGTGGTTGCTGCCGGTAGCGTCAATACGGCCCAGCAAGAAGTCACCGGGGAAGATCTCTTCACCCTGCCAGAGTTCTTTGCTCTCGCGGGGGAGATGATGTCGAGGTTTCGGACCTGCCGTAACAAGTCGGAGCAATTTCTAGCCCTTGGGGAGCTGATGATCAAGCACATCTACAAAGGATAAATTACTGTGATTTAGTTATAAGCTTTTTTTCTTTCTTTCCCCTTTCCTTTGTAATTTTAGCAAGTTTTTTTTAATTTTTCTTGCTCATGTTAGTGCCTTAGTTATAGAAATAATTGTTCCAAAATGGATTATGATGCAACACACAGCTGAAAGGAACTCCAAAACCCTGTTATGAATTGCAAAAGAACTGATTGTATCTTGATTATTCACCAATAAAACCGAATTGAAATTGAATAAATTTTCAAAATGTTTAGCGATCTGCAACCATCAACAAAGTTATTTCTTGTCTTATTTTGCACATTTTTATGAGTAAATGACACATAATCATCACACACATCATCATTTGACAAGTTTCCTTAGGCGTCATCCATAAAGTACGTCAAGCTCTAGGAGGGGAGGGGGGGTTGTTGAAAGCGTCACAAAGGGTGACAAAGAGGAGAGGGGGGGTCGTGAGACCGTGACGTCACGCTAGACTAAAAAAACCTGTAAAAATGAAAAACTTTCTCGATTGAACTCCGAATTTATAAATAATCCTATTTATAAACCATGTAATAATTATTCAAAAAATCAACATAGAGGGGGGAGGGGAATCAACAGAATGTGACGTACTTTTTGAAGGGGGGTTGGAGCCAGCGTGACAAAGTGTGACATAGGGGGGAGGGGGAATTAATTTTGGCCGATTTTAGCGTGACATACTCTATGGATGACGCCTTAACTGTTATTCAAAAGTTTCTAATGAATAATTCAGGAATTTAAACAAAACGACCAAAACATAAATGTCTCAAGAATTTCTCAATGAAACATTTCGCTTTAAGAAGCATGGGAATGCTGAGAAAATTTGCTATAATACACATTTGAGCGATGACTATTTTTTCTTCTTACTCAGAAAACACACCGTGAAATGGGAAATAGTAAACTTTGAATAACATCACATATCTTAAAAACCTTATTTGAAAAAGAGCTTTATTCCAACGATTATCAAGAGCGTAGGATTATTATTCTTTTTCATTCTGTCACATTGGAGTAGTCTTCTATAGTTTCGTACAGAATCCTGATTTTAATTTTTTGATTTTTTTTATTTGTATGAAACTTTTCTATTCCAAAAAACGATTCCTTATAAGATTTATTTTTTAGTTTTTTAAACACGACTTACATTTCAAATATATTTTTGAATTTATTTTTCAAAAAATGAAAGAGACAACCAGAAAATGGCTCTAACATAAAAACGGTGCTTTTTATCGAAAATTCACAAAAGTATTATTCTATTCAGACTGTATTTTAGAATCCAAAAAGTTTTTTTATTTTTTATTTTTGTGTGCATTTTTGATATTTTCCAACATTAAATAATTTTTTTCTGAAAATCTTTGCCAAAAAATTTTTTTTGAACATTAATTTTCATAACCTATAAGATCTACAACTTTCCAAAAGACATCAGATCGATCAAAAAATTCCTTCTCGAGCTACAAATTTTCGATTTTTTTCATAGCGTTTTCTATGGACTGCCCCCAAATTTGTATGGAGACTTTTATGAAGAAACAAATTATGAAAAATAGCTTATTTTGACATAAGAAATCGATGGACAAAGATTCATACAAATCAAAAAACATAATGAAAAGTCGAATTGCGAAATTTTTGAGAATTGCTCAATGCTAAAATATTTGAAAAAACCATTCTCACTTTAATTTGACATGGATTTTTTTGGGTAGGGGAAATATACCCATTTTAATCACTCTAAGTCGTTCGACCAATTCTCATCACTTTCGCCGTTTTCCGCTATTAAATCAACATTTTCAGATATATCAACAATGGAGAGTTGCTTGCTCACTTTTATTTGAGCTATTCATTACTTTGGAACAGTCAAAAATACTTTATGAAAGCTGGAATACATGATCAAAGTGCTGATAGGCTGATAATAGAAATAGGCTTAAAAAGGGTATAGTTCCCCTAGTTAATGTTTTAAAATGGCGAACTAAATTTATTGAATTATAGTAATTTTTTTCAGATGTTTAATTCCCTTTTTATCAGTAAAGGTAAAAAATCTTCATAAAGCATGATTTTCATCAATCCGAAAATGTTGACTATCAAATCGAATACAAACCTTTTTTGTATTGATGGAATTTTTTTTAATTATTGAAAATATGAAAAAATAAGACTTATTCCCTTCAAAAATTAAGCAAAAATTGGTAGCAAAAAAAAAACTAAAATGAAGTGAAACTGGATTATTCATTGATAAATATTGAAAACAATAAATTACTGACAACTAGATAAATTATCATTGTTTTTGTATCAAATATCAAATTCAAAATCCACCAAATTTAATAAAAACATGAAAAAATATTAATAACACGTAATTCAGATTCCTTGGAAGAATTATCATTTTTATCAAATTTAAGCGTATTTAAATTTAAGCGACACAAACTATATCATAATAAAAATTATGAATTATTTTTATTAATATTTTGCCAACCACACCAACAAAATTTTCCAGTTCAAACCGAGCAATGAATTTTTTTTATTTTTTGCATTTTTTAAATTATTCTAAGAATGTAAAGCGTTTGATTATAACAATCGAAATTACGAGTGCTACCAGTTTTGATTTTTTTGTTAAGTTTCTATTATTAATTGAACTTAAACTGATTTTTGGTAGGAACGCAAATAATTAAAAAAGGATTTTTTTCACTTTGTTACCAATTTCTCCAAATTCACTAAAATCACTTTTTGATCTCGAAAGATAGCTTGCTTTCGCCTTCAAGACAAATAACTTTTGTTATTTACGCTTTTTCCTTTAAAAGTGCTTCTAAAAACTCTAGTCGAGGCAGACTTCTCGTTTCATCTTAATATTGAATATGTAAACAGGTTTTTGATCTTTCGCCATTCTTTTGATAAAAATGTCTCTTGTTTGAGGTTCTGGAAAGTCCGGAATTTGAAAATGGGATTTTTAAGGGCCACTCTGAAGGTTCCTTAATTGTAATTATGTATTGTATTTTAATCAATGTTACAGTCTCAATATAATTTTTCATTTTTTTGAGCACTTCAACCAACGGTCTCAAGCAGCTCTTCCAGATCAAAAATCACTCAACCTTAACGCTGTAAACAGCATTTGTCCAAACTTGTTAACATGCTAACAACCCATTTCCCCTTAAAAAGGGCACATCCGGTGAATTCTCCTCCCATCACTCGCACACCCTCGACCTTGTTCTCGAAGAAATGCGCCACGCGCGGAACCACGTGTGCACCTCTGGATGGTCGCCGCCCTTCTGTCTCAAGATTCTTGCACCGTGACCGCGTTCGGTAGCCACAGCCAAACATCATCATTACGCAGTCGTCGATGCAGGGGGCAGGTCTTGCCCTGAGTCGCCGTCCAACAGGTTGATTTACATCTTCCTCCTGTCCACAGCCCGAAAACGGTGGCGGTGGCCAACCCATCCGCTGGAGACCCAGATTCTCACGCATCACGTCCAACCTTCGATGCACTTGATGATCCCATTGCACTTGTCGGAAGACCGATGTTTGCTCACGTTCGAGTTCAACCGGTGAAGAATGGCTGGTCGTTTGAGTTAAATTATGCGCGCATGAGTAATTTCTAAATTTATTGGTATGATTTAAATTTTCAATTGTTCTACCCAGGGGAAAAGGGTCGTTTGTCATTGTCAATTGCATCATTAGAAGTCATCCCCGATGGGACGCGACCTGGGTGAAGGGTCTTTCGGTGGACAAGTTAAACGCCGAATGATGGATTACTAGTGGCTTCTTTTGTCGCGGGAGGCAGCCTCTCCTGATACTTTATGGCTTCTTTCCGTCCCTCTCGAGCTGGTCGGTGAGCCAACTGTTGGTAACTGTTTTCTAATTTGAATGCAAGTTCGTCGCTTGCGGCCAGCGATGTCACCAGGTCGCGCGCGCAATATATTCGTGCTGCTGCTCCCAAAAAAGGTAAAAAAAAGCATAGGCGTGTGAAAAAAGGGCATGCCGTACTATTGTTATGCTGAGATTCAGGCCAGGAAAAATATATTATTGGACAATTAGCTTTTTTACTATTCCAAAAACAAGCCGTAAATTCAGAGCAATATAAATATCTCATTAAGTGAAACCAGCCGAAAGTTCAACCTGGTCTCGCGTTTCACGCTTTTCAAAACAAGACTTGACGAGCCTTGACATAAACCTGTGAGTATGCCATCGCCGAACTGGGGCCATAAATATCGGCCAAATGGATGATTGTGCTGCTGCTGCTTCACGTTAAAGTCATGTGCAGGATGGCTCAACGCGAAGAGGGGTTGCAAAGCTGTGATGGTAATAGGCTAGATGTTGAAGTGGTTTTTATTGGGCAACTGCATCCTAGAAATAGCATCGAGTTCAGCAAAGTGCAAATAACCATAAAGTTCAACTACACCATTTCGACCTTTTTGAACAACTAGAATTTCTCTCTCAACCGGATTTCCAAAATAAGGCTTCATTCACCGTTATCAACTAGAAATAATGTAGATTCCCATCGAGACACTACACCTTCTCTCTCCTTCAAACGGCCCGCGGCTCCCAACAATCCAATACCGTGCGATAATTAGTCATGCAAAGCCCCCTTTAACAACCTCGTCGGCACACGGTGAAAAATGTACCACCAAGGGCTACAAGGGAAGGAACCGTCGGAACCATTACTCACTTCGCACTTGCCGAAAGAAGAAACCTTCGTGGCGCGGCATTCCAGATCATTGGCATGCCAAAGGTCGGCGAGCATTGACTCGGGATTGTTAGCCAAACCCATTAGCAGCTCTCCGTTGGCAGGCCAGCCCAGGCGAAGCGAGCCCAGAAGTAAAGACGTTCCCGCCAGTACACGGGCGGTCAGCACCTTTCAACTATGTGTACATTTGTTAATTTTCTTTGGCTGAGGAACCCCCCCAGGATATGTACATTTGGACGGGGGAAGGATCTGGAGGGACGGCGTTCTTGAATTGAATTTTTGAGAGTTTACTCAAACTTTATGGCAATTTTCGATTTTTTAATGTTTGAATGTTTGAAAAACATTTCCCCCTTTTTTCAAGACAATATGGATTGTACTTTTTGAATACATCTCCTTTACCAAAAGAAGCCATTTTGCCTAGAAGCAATTCTCTCAAAAATTAGCTGATGAAAGTGTGTGTGTGTGTGTACTTGACCATTTTGTATCATTGGTTTGGCCATACATGTCTCCAAACAGTTGTGGCTACCATCCGTTCATCCATCGATTTTCTGATCGATTTGGTGTCTTTGGCAAAGTCCCAGGTGTTCCTTAGAACTTTTCAGAACAAATATTGTTACGCTTATTACTTAAAAAAATACAATCTGAATAATTGCGCAAAATAACTATTTTAGACAATCTCATTTGACAATATCAATTGTTAGGGTTGATTCGAAAATCTTGTAAAAAAGTTTATTCAACAGATCGGAAAATTTCACGTTAATTTTGTTTGTTTCTTCGGCTAGGTTGTATGTATTGAAAAAATAGTCACGCTCTTAAAAAATACTCTGGTCTTTTCACACACACACACACACACACACACACACACACACACACATACACACACACACACACACACACACACACACACACACATAATTGCATAAAGTAATAGTTTTGGAAAATCTAATTATTGGCACAAGTTGATAAAAATTTCATTTGGCAGTTTATTCGAAAAAATATAGAATGCAAGACCTGATTTTAAAAAATATATAAAAAGATATTTGTTCAACAGATCGGAAAATTAAACGATGGTTTTTTTTACATTGGATATCGGACGCATATTTGCTGAGTAATCATCTTATACAAAGCAAATACAAAGCAAACCTCATTTTCCTTTTTTCTTTTCTTTAGAGGTTGCCGCATCCCAGCAACCATTGGTAATTTCATTGTTAATTTTTTAATCTTTCATAAAAAATATTTTCAAAGATGGTCATTAGGGTGTAATATGGTTGCATGGAAAAAAACAAAGTTGTCCAAATTTAGTGAGCACAGCTACTTTTCAGTTCCTTTTGGGGTCATAAACAACTCCTTAAAAGAACGATTGGGAAAGTCCCAACTTTGAGCAAAGCGATTCAATTTTCCATATAAGTTTGTATTGGGAATACCATTTTTTTTGAATTTTGATTTTTCAAAAATCCACGCTTTACGCTATATCAAAACCGGACTCATATTCGGATGCTCTGGAAGGTGCTCTACAACTTTCCCGAAGAGAGTATAGTGCTAACTTGCTCCTATAAAAAGATGCAGCGTGTTCAAAACTCGTCGACGAGACGAGTAGACGTTAGACGAGTTTTGAGGAAACTGTACTTCTTTCAGGAGCAAGTAAGCTCTATATTCTCTTCGAGAAAGTTGTAGAGCACCTTCCAGAGCATCCGAATATGATTCCGGTTATGATACAGCGTGAAACGTGGATTTCAAAAAAATGTCAAAACTCAAAAAAATTATTTTTTCCATGTAAATTTATATGGAAAATTGAATCGCTTTGCGCAATGTGAGGACTAAACCAATCGTTCTCAAAATTTGGGGAGTTGTTCAGTACCCCAAAAGGAACTGAAAAATTACTGTGCTGGAAAATCGATTTTGTTATTACACCCTTATGGTCATGCTCAACCGGGACCGTGGTGTAGGGGTAAGCATGGTTGCCTCTCACCCAGTCGGCCTGGGTTCGATCCCAGACGATCCCAGTGGCATTTTTCGAGACGAGATTTGTCTGATCACGCCTTCCGTCGGACGGGGAAGTAAATGTTGGCCCCGGAATAACCTCAAAAAAGGTTAGGTCGTTAGCTCAGTCCAGGTGTAGAAGTCGTCTTCCTGGGTCCTGTCTCGGTGGAGTAGGCAGTTGGACTAACAATTCAAAGGTCGTCAGTTCGAATCCCGGGGTGGATGGAAGCTAAGGTGTAAAAAGAGGTTTGCAATTGCCTCAACAATCAAGCCTTCGAACACCTAGTTTCTAGTAGGAATCTCGCAATCGAGAACGCCAAGGCAATGCTGTAGAGCGAATAATTTGATTTTTTTTTTGGTCATGCTAGGACATGACTTTCACAAATTAAAAAATTACAATATATATCATTGAAAAAATTAAAACGGTACACGATATCGAAATTTATGTAAAGAATTTTTCTATTGGAAATTTAATTTTACATCTTAAATTGTAGCAAATTTCAACTTATTTCAACTATTTTTAAAAATTATAATTTTTTCGAGGAATTGGCAAAACTGCCAGATGAATTTGAAAAATTGAAAAAAGGGATAATTTAGTTTAAAGCGTAACTATTTTTTGAGGTTCTAAGCAAAACCTACAACTTTGCCGAAAACACCAAATCGATCAGAAAATCAGATACCGATTTTTTAATTTTTAAGAGGCCTTATTATATGGACGGTTGCCAAAATTGTATGGAGGCTTGCCTGAACGAACCCATGATACAAAATGCATTCTTTGGTCATAGAAAAAGTACACACAAAGTTTCGTCCAAATCAAAAAAGTGAACCACTACAAGTGTTAAAAAGTTTCTTCGGAATGTATGCCTAGAGGTCAAAATTCATAAGGTTGAATGGACAAAAAGTTAAGAGACAAAAAGTTGGAATACAAAAGGTAGAATGGACAAAGGTCAAAAGTGGACAAACGGTTAAAATGACACAACGTCGAATAGACTAAAGATAGATAAAGGCTTAATGCTAAGGCTTTTTGTAACATCTTAGGCTTTCTCCACAAAAAAAATTAAAAAAAACCTGAGCTCACCTTGAACATGACTTTAAACTTGAGAATCTGAAAACCTCATAGAAGTGGCTTGTATTTTTCTTTTTTTTTCAGGATGCCCGTCAAATTTTCTTTAGCCACTTTTTGATCTGATGCATCGGTTTTGAGATACAGAATATTTAAATAACATTACGAATTACAAAAATACTTAAATAACTCGACGGTAACATTTCAAAAGGCATCATGTACATTTTGACACTTTCTGGGTTATTGCATATTCTGAAAGTACTCCTAATAAGCTACCTCTCCATCAAAAATGAGCAAAAGTTACTTCAGTAAAGTCTGTTTAATCATGATTTTAAATAAAGTAACACAAAACAAAATCTCTCCCATCAGCAGTCCCTGTTTATATAGCCCTGTCCCCTGTCAACCTGTCAAATAAAAGACTACATCTCGGATTAGTTTTAAAAAGGACGTAAGAGCTATTGGTAAACAAAGCCCTTTTTGCTTCGGTATTCGACCTACTTACGAGAAACCAGTGCCCTGAACTAAAAATAAATGAAATTAACTTTCAATTTGGAGTTAAACGAAAATTAGTATCGGAGGTCAAGGTGGCTCTTACGGCTTTTTTGAAAACTCACCCGAGACATGAAGCTCGTGACAAAAAAAAAGCATCATGAAAAAAGCGCCATGTACATTCGGCGAAGAAAAACGAATCATAACAAAGCGTCCCCCTCAATGACAGCAGGGTGATATAGACGTTGGTGATTTCAAAAGAAGTTATGTTTGTTTTTCTCAAATAAAATTACGGAAATAATGTTTTATTAAATTTGGATGATCAAGTATCAATAAAAGAAACTTTTTTCATCATTTGTTATCATTAGAACATCTTATTTTTCTTTTATATTAAAATGGGAATTGAAAATGGATGCTCAACATTTAAATGCATTTTCCTCAAAAAGGATGGTGTGTACATGATGCTTTTTGAAATGTTGGCATCGAACTAACGCCCTTTTCATTTATCATAATCGAATGCATCTGGCTCCATGTACATAAAAGAAGCTTATATAAGCTCAGGGTAACATGTCTACAAAGTTACAATGATATCGAATTTAAAATACTTTGAATAAGTTCATTTAACTATTGAAAGTGCAGCTCTCGTTCAAATAGTGAGAAAAATTCACAAAATCATAGTAAAAATATCATTTTTTTTTTTTGGAAATTCTGTCAAGATATTAAACCTATTAACAGAATCGTTCCTCTTTTGTATTCACATTAATAAATTATATTGCGAGAACAATTAAAAAAAATCATAAATATTTAAGAAACAAGCTCAAAAAAATATTGAATGAATCAAAAATACTTTAACATATTTTTTTGTATCGCAACGTATTCTAACAAAAGTTTATTTTAATGAACACGAAAAAAGTTTCTTGTAAAATCAAGAACACTCACAGAAGTTTAACAACAACAAGAATGACTTATTTTGAAAAAATGGAAACCTCTAACAAATATTACAGAAATTGCTGATCAAATTATTTCGAGAGAATAAAAAAAATCACAAAATTATAACTAAAACAAGAATGAATAAAATGAATATTTTAAGAACTGCTAAATACATTTAAAACAAATCTTTGAATCATGATTTTCTGTCAACATTTTTTATTTAAGAACAAATTATAATCAAAATTTTAGATAAATTCACAAAAATATTCCCACAAAAATAAGAAAAAAATATTTCCAATGGATTATAGAACCACAGAAATACTGAAGAAACCAATTTTAATAATCTTGTAAGAATATAAAATTCTTCTTAAGTTTCAAAATACTGGTCACTTCGGAACTTAAAAAAAATGTCACAGTTTATCCTGAAGACCAAACACCGTCAAGTCAGTTTGTTACCACGCACAGCCCCCAAAGTGCTTCATTTTTCTCCCCCAACCTTAAACGATTCACGCGCCGCATAAAAGCGATCATCATATTTCATTGCGTTTGTTGCGCTCTTTGTGTGTGCACGTGGAAAAAATATCATAATTGCGATAATTGATTGATTGATTTCCTAATGAGAATTTCCAGATCTTTATCTGCACTGGACCGGGCAAGCCGCGAGGGGGAAGACCAAAGGTGGGTTCACCGGGGTTGACGGGAACAACTCAACCTCGTAAATGCGCGTTTCTCCGCGGAGATGGACTTGGACGTGGTTCAAGATAGACAAATTGCTGATCGAATCGACCCAACCTACCAACGTCTCTCGCGGGGTTGCGGTGATGGTTATGCCAACGAGCGCATACTGATCCTGCGTGGACTCCCCGAGGTCCACCGAAGAGCGTCTGAACGTGGTCTTCATTAACGAAGGGACAGCCTCTTCCCGGGGTTGGGCGCTAATTGGGTTCATTACATCGCACTTTAGCATCTTGCCAGTAGCCCGAAACCCTTCACGGAACGTTATTGATCGTTAAGTACCCTTTTCAGCGGGACGACGACGATGAAGACTACGAAGCTGGGGTTTAGATGAAGGATGAAGCCTTTGAGTTGAGGCCAACTTGGAGAAAAGGTAAACCCATGATACGCCCCATTTATAAAGTCTTTTCTAGTGTTTATGATTTTGATGGAGAAAACGTGTACTACCTGCAGCTGTTCCTATCCTACATTCTGCCATATCTGTAGCCTTCTCTAAGCTTATTATTGCAAAAATATAATATCAATTGTTAAGTAATTTGCAATTTTCAGTACACAAGTTTAACAAATATATTTTTTAGAAATTGTGAGTAGTACTAGTACACCACAAAAAATAAATCAGTATGTTCAAAGTCACAAAATTCACCCAACTCAATAAATCACGCACGTCCAGCTGGCACCGGTGACGGCAGCCATCGGTAAATATCTCCCCTTTCCAGTCCCCAGAATCGTTGATGTAGCTCATCTTCAAAATTTATTACAACTGCAGTTCCCAATCGTTTATCTTCCGCGCCGTCGTGTGCGCGCCGCGGATCAACCAGATACTATTTCACCCTCGCCGATGATCTGTTCGATTTGTTTCCGTTTCGGGGCACCCTCGCCAGTCACTCTTTTTTAGGGAAGTTTGGGGACTCTTTGTGTATCTTTTGAAAGTACATAAATTCGTTGATTTAAAATAAATTTATTTCAGCGATAGTCCACACATCATACAAACAAGATTTTTTTTGTATGGAAATTGTCGTGAACACTTAACCTTTATTTTGTCTTAAAAAAATAAAAAATGAAAATTCCTGCATGTAATTTTTTTCTCCACTCCACAGTTAAAATTGAAAAAAACATGAATAACATTTTGAAATGTTGCAATTGTCCTCTATTGAGAAACTGGTTTGAAAAAGAGAGGATTTCAATAAATATTCGAAATTTACATTTTCCTAGAGTGTTTTTTCTTGGGTGTACATTTTCACCTAGAGACCCCTCGACATTTATTGCAAATCAGGTTCGTTTTCAATACTGAAAAGTATTGCCTAAGCAGAACCTTTTCTAATCTATCTAAACTTTTTTTTAAAATTTCGTAAAATTTTCATTTTAGAATTGAATTTGTCTGTGGTGAAAACATGTGCACCGGAGATAGTTAAGAAGTTATTTTTTACGTAAAATTGAGCCTTCCTAAGCCTTAAAAAAAGAAATAATTGTATTTTTTATGGAAATTTAATTGATCTTAATAACATAAAAAAAAATAAAAGCTAATAAAATACATAAATTTTGCTTAAAAATAATTTGTGAATAATTTACAACTTAAATAACCCTTTTTGAAATCTTAACTAATTTTTAACAGTTCTGCTTCAGGATGTTACATTTGCAATTCAGAGATTTGGAGAACCTTTCAACTGTGATCAATTCATAAACCTTTGCAGGGAGGGTATATATTTCTACGTTTAGATTTTGCTGGGTGCTCTTTTAGGGAAAATAAATTATTTCTTATTCAAATCAATCCAACTGATAAAATCATGAGTGTAAAATAATTCAACTTTGCGTTTTCTTTGTTACAGTTTAACTTAATTGTTTCACACTCATGATATTACTTACACACTTAGCTGTAAAAGCATTTCTCCCCTATCCATTATCCTTGGCAGCTGTAGAAAGTTTTTGTAACTTTTCTTACTTTTTGTTAAGCCCATAGTTAAAACGATAATTCCTCCAACATTGATTAGTGTAACACACAGCAGGAAGGAACTCCAAAATTCTGTTTTGTATACAAATTGAACTTATTGTAACTTGGTTGTTCTAAAATAAAAACGGAGTTGAACAGATTTTTTTTTAACTATTTCATGAGTTATTTCGAACAATTTTCTGCCTAATTCAGTATGATTTGAAACCTTCTGTAAGTATTTGATTAACATTTTTCACCCTGCAAATTAAGATCAAGCTGTTAAAGCCATCGTTGTTTAACTACAATACGAAAGGATGATAAAGTAAAAAAAAAAACACTGTAAATGATTTTCCGTCCAGAGTATTTCCGGCGTTTCCTGTTTTTTTTTTTTTTTTTTTTGTAAATTTCCCAGGAATTTCCGAATTATATACCGAATTAATAACATAAATTTGATCTTTTATTTAGCAATCAAAACAGTACAATACATTTTTTTGTGCAAAAGTTATTAAAATATGTTTCACACAAAAAATCGTGAAAAAATTTCAAGAAAAATTCACATCTAGCATCAAACATGGTTTTTGGTAACTTGAGACAACGATCTTCAGATCTTCAATTTTTTGGGCTTGTTTGGAAGGCCTGTTGATAACCTATCCAACGATAGGTCGGATGATTGATCCGGGCATTGTTTTCATACAGATAAGTGAGATCTGGCTTTGAAAAAGTGCATAAATATCACTCAATTGGTCATAACATGAGACAGGGTTGCCAGATCTTCAATGTATTGGACTCATTGGAAAAGTCTTTCGATTACTTAACCAAGGATGGGTAGGATGACGGATCTGGACATAGTTTACATATAAATAAGTGTGATCCGGCTTCAAAAAATACTTTAATACAGTGGACTCTCTCGTTATCGATGTTGAAGGGACCGTCGAGAGAGGGAGTTATCAAATTATAGAACGAAAAATCAAAGCAATCTTCTTGAAGGGACTGAAAAATTTATTGACAGCTGGAGCAATATTGATATCGAGAAGATCGACAGCCAGAGAGTCCACTGTATAACTTAACTTGTCAACTTGAGACAGGGTTCGATTAATTAGCCAATTTTCCTAAAATCAAGTAAAAAACAACCAGAAAGTCGTGAGCATGCAAGTTTTCATTAAAAGATTTACAAGATAATTTCTTAAAAATAATGAATAACAGCAAAATGAGGAAAACATTAAGAATATTTTCTTAATTATCTTCCAACTCTACATATATTTTCCAAAAGTTTAAAGAGTTTTACAAGTAGTCAAGTAATGGACAAAACAAACAAAATAAATATCCCAGTCACTTATTTTGACTGGGAATTTCGTTTAAAAATTCCCGTTTCTCAGAACATTGTTACCACGGGAAATCGAAGGCTCAAGCGGAAACATATAAAAATAACAAAATGTTGATTTTTTTGGAGACGTGTATAACGTTTATTGTTTTGTTTTAACAGATGTGAATAGTTTTAGGTTAGGCCGTTGCAAATATTTTCAAAGTTTATGTCACCCCCACCCCCTTCCCCTTCAAAATCGGCCCGGAAAATCAGGGGGCAAAAAAATATTTTTTCAAAAAACTTCAAAATTTTAAAGGATATAGAAGTCAAGGCAACTAAAAACCATTAGAAATGCATTTTCCTGCGTTTAAAACCATATTTAGCATGTCTGTGATCGATCAAAAATATTTTTAATTTTTGTGAAATTCCAATGTACAGCACCGCAAAAAGTTTTTTTTACGACGAAAAAAAAATCTCTTCAATACTTGGATATTTTGAAAACTAATGATTGCAAAACAACTGGGCAGGTGTAAAATGCATTTTAAAACAATGTTTTTCATTCAAATTGTGAGACCATGGTTTGTTATTTGAATTTTATATTTTTTTTATTTTTTTGCCCCCCTCCCCCTCGATCCCGACCAAAGTCGAGGGACAAAAACCTCAAAAAATATTTGCAACGGCCTTATTAGAAAGATAAAAAAAATTAAAACAACGTTTAGTGAAAAACATTCAATTCTCCAGAGAATTAACAACTCGCCTAAGGGAGAGCAGTTTATCAACCAATCTTAAAAAAAATCATGAGCCTGAGAATTCCATGTTGTTATGAAAGTGTTTGATTCAATAATATTTTTAAAGAATGGCTTTTAATTTTAATTATTTTTAAATAATGTAGCTTTGTCTAAGAAATCATCTTTATCGTGGCCAAACTATATGATTATCGTTATAGTTTTGCTAGAAGAATTTGGCGCAGAAATAAGCTTAATTGGCACAATTTAGGTTGCCATCATTAATTTTTTTTTAGTTTTTTAATTGCATTTTTTCCAAGAAAAACTAATTTCCACTTAATTTTGTTATCTAGAGTGCTCTGAAAATTAGATGGCTAGTTGTTATGAGTACAAAAACCGCAAGCTATCAAATAAAAATGCCAGAAAATTCAGATATGTCACCACAAACATTAAATCAAGATGAAAATATGACCAGTTATATCCGAACCAGTAAAAAAATCCAAATGTTGTGCAAAAACTAAGTTGAAACAACTGTCCAGCATAACCCAAGAAACAATCTGCATTTTATCAATTAAAAACTTTGAAAAAAAAATTAATTCAAATAATTAATACCTGATTTTTTCTGTTTTTTTTTTTAAGACACACTGCAATAAAAAAATCAAATAGATAAGATATCTCTGCTTCTCAGATTGTTCCAGACAAATCGATCCCAGCATCCCCTTCGGCTGGTCACTTGGCTCCGATTGCCCACACACGAACCGCGCTAAATCTGGCCGTTCGGGGCGGCTTTGCGTTGCGTATACATGCGGACCCGTGGCCCGTGGCCACTGTGACGCAGAGTCCCCAGGCCATCATCCTGCGGCGCGCGCGCCTGAGGTCTCTCTCCCCGCGACGGCCAACAACGCATAAATGATTGACGGCACGCGCAATGACGCCCACCAGCGACGTCGCGTTGTTTTCGTCGGAGGTTCGTCGCTTACTCCCCTTCATCTCACTCTCTCTGAGTTGGGTTTTTGGGAAGATCTACCGCGCGACCCCCGGTAGGGGCCTCTCCGACGGCGGAGGTTTATTCGGATTTAAAGTGGATTTTAATTCGGCCCATAACTCAGAAAAAATATGATTGGGATCGTGGCTACTAGCGCGCGGTCCGCGGACCACTACTAAGTAGTTCGATTCGGGACAACGGCAAATGGTCGCGTGAGCAGTTCTCTGGAAGATCGATTGAATTTTATTTTACTTTGCGAACTATAATTCATAGATTCACAATTTCACAACTCTAAAAGATTCACCACGAATTGTCTCGAAAAGTTAACATGAATTGCACTTAAGTGTTCATAACTTAAGACAGTGTTGCCAGACTTGGGGTTCCGAAAATTTCAGTCGCCGAATTCCTCGAGAACTTTCTAGGGAGGAGGGGCAGGAAGATGAAATTTATTAATGAAGATGGCCCCAATGAAGCGCGTGCGGTCGCTGCTGCCGGTTGGTGGGGTCACCTTTGCGGCAGAGCGTATCGATTTCAACAAAACACAAACAAACGGGAAGATCGGGCGGTATTTTATGTTGAGAAATTGATTCGGCACTGAAAGACGCGCGCGTGCGGCCGGTAGCTCATCCGAAGATTATGATCGTTTATCGATCGACGGTATCGATGATGCTGGTCGCGGTGAGGTAGCCGGCTCTTAGAGAGTGAAACGAAAGTCACAGTGTGGGAGCTTCTGAAGGTGAAAGAATTTGGAAGGAATTTGCATTTGGACATAGATATAGGACGCGTGGCTGAATCGTGTGGTTTCATGTTTTCGAATATTTAACTCAAGAAATCTAAATAAGTTTAAGATTGTAGATGATATATTTCTCATAAAAGGTCACAACAACGCATCAACTTTGTAGATTGTTAATTTTATTCTATGCTGCTGTTGTTAACAATTCATCTATTTCTGGCAATTCTAACCTTCTTGGTCATTCGTATCCTATTTAGTACTTTAAATGTCCGGTGGCGCAGTGGTTAGCGTGGTAGCCTCTAAATCCCAGTATGGCCTGGGTTCAATCCCAGACGGACCCGGTGGCATTTTTCGAGACGAGATTTGCCTGACCACGCCTTCTATCGGATGGGGAAGTAAAACGTCGGCCCATTAGCGTAAAAGAGGTTTTGAGTGACTCACCACACATAACCTTCGGACGCCTAGAAATGAGTAGAAACTTGCAACAGAGCCCACAATAGACCCGGGGGTCGTTAAAGTGGATTGCTTTGCTTAGTACTTTAAATAAATTATTCATAGAAAGTTCAGCTTCAATCCAATGAAAAAGTGTAATTTTTAAAAATAATCTAAGATTACTTTAAATATCCAAATGCAAGCTAGACAATTATTCAACTACATCCAAAATTCACAAGTGGCTTAATCACACTCACTGATAGCACCATAGTTTCCAAATTGCCAACTTGGAGGAAATTTCTGCCAGACAAAAAAAACTCCAGGGAAAGGGGCGAAGAACCCGTGATTTATCGCTCCATCTGTCTGGCTTGATACGGCCAGCCTCCCGGCGCGCGAATCGTCGCGGGACCGCAGCGCTTTAGGACAACTATAACAATAAGTTTGGGCTTAAAAATTGTAAAACAACACTTTTATTAGCGTTATAAATAGGACACCAGAGCCGCCGCCGCCACTGCCACCACCACCAACCGTGCCAGCAGGTTCAGGTTCGAGCCCAGAGCCAGAGCATCATCGTGCAGACATAATAATAATTTTTTGACACACCTTTATTGTGTTTCTTAACACCCATTTTTTCGACACAGTCGCTCCGTATGCTGTTCGTTTCCGTTGTTGCTGGTGTTGTTGAGTTCTTAAGCCACCAGCTCGCCATCATCCCCCTTACCTTAACTTTTGAAAAGTCACCTACCTCTCGCACTTGTGTGTTTGTGTGTTTATTATTAATCTTTGTATTTTTTGCTGGCACTTTTTTCCCTCCGTGTACTGCACCGTAACCGGCCGTGTTGTTCAGCAGGGATTGTACTCCGGTAAGGCTACTCGCTACACTCCGAGAGGATTCGTGCACAAAAACCAAGATTAATGCTCCTTTTCGCACAGCGTGACAATCGGTGTGTGGCACTCTGAAACTTCGTCATCACCATCATTTCCTCAGGATAGTGGAAAAGTCAAAGTGTTGAAAATAATTCCAATTTAAAAGATCGCCGCATCATTATAAGAGGAGGTTCCTCCATTAGGCAATTATGTAACATAACTAAAATCATACTATTATTTTTCCTGTAAGAGTTTGTTTGATTAGTTTAGCTGTATTGTGATTCGAGGGAATAAAAGGGGTAGGCGTGGCTGAAAGGTTACGCTGTTCGCTTTGTAAGCGGAAGGTTCTGGGTTCGATTCCGATCTGCTCCTACCGAGAAATTATGGAAATATGGTATTCTGAACACTTCAATATGAACGAAAAATTCATTAGCTCACGGCGGGGTTCGAACCCCCGTCCTTTGGGTCAGCAGACAAAAATGCGAACCACCAGACCATGGAGGCTTAGTTGACTAGAAGGATTAAGAATGCTATAAAAATCCAAGAAACTTGATTGGAATCTGCGAACCTAAGAACAGGACAATGCACAATATTGAATGCAAAGTTGAATTCAAGAACTTTATTGGTTGTGCATACTCGTTAGGTGAATATTGAACTTTCAACACGACCAGAATTCACCACAAAAAAGCTTGGTGAACCGAATTGGAAAGCTTTCAAGATGAATCTAAAAACATACGAAGAATTAAGGACTATAAATAACTTTGACCGGCCACATCACTTACCACGGTGAATCTTGGCTTCACACCCATCTTACTGACCCCCTCAAACCTCACGTGATACTTTGTCGAAGACGCAGCCGATTTAGCGGTCTTCATCACTCAAGTATCGGACTAAAATTCCCATCCACTTCCCCGTGTCTTACCATTGGTCGTGGCCGGCGCTGTGATTGACTAGCATGATAGGGACGTGTGAAAGTTGCGAAGTGGTGAAAATAGGAAAAGGTTGGAGGTAAAATTCCCGATTTTATCTTACATTAAAGATGTACCCATTCCCAGATGTAAGATTACAATGATTGTTTTACAGTGTACTTTAGAGAGTATGTTGAGGTCATATTAGAGCTGAACGACCCAAAACAAGTGATTTTTTCCGACGTCGGATTACCGACTCTGGGATTTTTAAGCTTGGTAGCTTGGTAATCTCCTATTTAAGGTCATAGATGGTGTCATTCACTCTTGAAGCCGTGACTCCCAATTAAGGTTTTAAAAAAATATAGAAAAATGTGTGGGATAGAATTAAATTTTATTTAAGTGAAAACTTCAACAAAAATACGGTTCTATTAAAAGGTTGCTACTTATTTAAACTTTTCATCTTAAAAAAAACAATTGCCGGATATGTTTTGGTCTGAGGGTTCACTGGCCGAATTTTTTTGTGCCCATATGGGTAAACTACGTTGTTTTAGGGTGGTCCGACCAGCGTTCATCATAAATAATGTATAGGAAAAAAAACCTCTCATTCTTGCAATGTTCGAGACAAAAAAACGGTATGTGCTGAACATACCGAAAAAAAATACTTTCAAAAGTACACGATTCGTGGTTAAATTTGGAAAGACTGGTCAGAATGGTCAAAATTATCACTTTTTCAAAAAAACTTTACCGTAACATTCGAAAAACTCGTAATTCTAATAACCTAGCATTTCCATTTGAAAAAAGCATAAACCGAAACAAATTTCTCCGTTCGGGCTCAACAATTTTCTGGGGGTGCCTTGGCCAAAATAATTAAACCCATATTTTTTCCCTAAGGGAGGTCCCAAAAAGGCAAATTTTTCTCAATTTCTGCAATATTATTTTTACAAGAAATAATAACTCCGCGCTATTTCAACCGATTTTAGCTGTTTATTTTCTATCTCCTCACGGTTTCAAGCTGCAAATCACTGAAAAACGTGTTTTAATAAAAATCCTGAAAAATTATGGGGTTGTACTGCCCCACCGTCACGAGATATCGTGATCACGGACTAAAACAACCCAAAATTCACGGAAATCAAAGAAAGGTTAGGGCAACTGATGTGTGAGTTGGCGGAGAATGGCCCATTAAAAAAAAACTTCTTAAATCCACCTATGTGGCTGGTGCCTTCCCTACTCCTAACCAAAAATGGATAGCACAAAATATCTAAAAAATATATTCATCTGAATGATAAAATCCATGAATACCAAGTGCGCCAACTTAGTCTAACTGAGATCCGGCATAAAAAAAATAAATCAATATCATTTTAGTGTCATAACTTGAGACAAGGTTGCTAGATCTTCAAATTCTAAGACGCGATACACAACTTTGACACTTTTTTGTACATTACTTTGGAGCTGCTATGGGACATCAAACCAAATCGAATGCAAGTTGTTTGACTCAAACCGGATCAGCCATTGCCGAGAATACTTGGCAAGGATTTGGAGCTCCAAGGTAAATACGCACACACATTCACCCAAACACATACATTTGTTCAGTTTTCGATTCTGAGTCGATAGGCATACATAAAGGTGGGTTTACGATCTTTCTGAAAAAGTTAATTTTTAGAACAGGATTATAGCATATCATATAGGAAGGCAAAAATGCATGTTCGAATGCTCATCCAAATCAAGAAAAATACAAAGTAGAATTACTAGTAGGACAAAGTTCTTTGTTGTAAAAATTACACTGTTGATTTGATCGCAAATTAGGATTAATTTTTCCAACATTTTTTTTTTGTTTTTTGACAAATGTTAATTCATTTGAAATCTCAATGTGCACCTCAATCTAACACTCCACTCGTGGTGCTATATTTTCAATTTTTTGTCACAATCCCCTCCCGGTGGAACTTTTTTTTTGTGTGCGCAAAGCGACACGAACCCCGCCTGAGCTTTTCATGAATGAATCGTGTTTTGATTCATGGATCCAGCCTGCTTGCCCCGGCCAATTTTGTGCTATCGCGGTGCTGGTGACTTGTCGTTTTTCGGTGTATTGTGGATTTGCCTTCCTGGCGGAATGAACTGAAGCAGTGCCATAATGAACCGTTTTTTTGTGGTGATTCTGTATTTTGGAGGAGAGCCTTTCAAAAGCTGTCAGTACACGCTAAGTCAATTTTACGCGAGAGAGAGATATAGAGAGAGGGGTTGACAAAGGTGATCAAATTTTAATCCTTCTGCGGACTTGAATGGATTTCAATGGAAGCATGCGTGCGGTAACAAGGCTAATGAGGGGTTAAATATGGTTAAACTTTGGCTTTTCATGCAAGCACAAGTGCTTCGGGGCAGACTGAGGTGAGTAATGTGTGGCGAGAGCATTGTGGAAGAGAACAGGTTTGTCGCTTAATGATGGGGTTTGAAAAGAAGTCTAAATTGGCTTTTTTCCGCAAGTTGATTGAAGTATGCAAAGTGATGCAAACATACTGAAAAAAAAACTATTTCTTTCTGTTCTTATGATTCAGTTTCTTGACCTTTTTCAAATTTCGTCTTTCGTCTTTCGTCTTTCGTCTTTCGTCTTTCGTCTTTCGTCTTTCGTCTTTCGTCTTTCGTCTTTCGTCTTTCGTCTTTCGTCTTTCGTCTTTCGTCTTTCGACTTTTTTCTTTTTTGCTATTTTATTATCATTTCATGTTATTCTTTAATGTATTTTTTTATATTTCCTGAATTTGTCTTGTCCATAACTTCAATGATATCAACAATCATAGATGAAGCAAAGCGTTTGTCACCTATCCAACAATTAAACCGATCCCCTCTCAACAAGTCAACGACACCATTATTATTGACTCATCGCAACTTCCTGTCATTCAACAGCATATCGTCGGCTGACCTCCAGCCTAGAGCCCTGAGTGAGCTTATCTAGATTGCAATCACGGGCCTCGCATCCCGACCCGCAGGGCAACGATGAACCAGCATCAATGCACAAAAAGATGCTGCCACATCCACGTGGTGCGAGTTAATTAGGAAAAAAGTGCACTCTCCGGAGAAGTAAATCACGTAATCCTGCCGCGGCGGCGGTTGCCACCGCTTCGCTGACCTTTGCGGATGAACGGGGTAGGGTGTCGTAATGTTGACTTGACTGAAGATTAAAGACACTGAAGAACCAATACACTGAAGACGCTAAAGACACTGATGACTGAAGACTGAAGACTGAAGAATGTTGACTGTTGACTGTTGACTGTTGACTGTTGACTGTTGACTGAAGACTGAAGACTGAAGACTGAAGACTGAAGACTGAAGACACTGAAGACTGAAGACACTGAAGACTGAAGACACTGAAGACTGAAGACACTGAAGACTGAAGACACTGAAGACTGAAGACACTGAAGACTGAAGACACTGAAGACTGAAGACACTGAAGACTGAAGACACTGAAGACTGAAGACACTGAAGACTGAAGACACTGAAGACTGAAGACACTGAAGACTGAAGACACTGAAGACTGAAGACACTGAAGACTGAAGACACTGAAGACTGAAGACACTGAAGACTGAAGACACTGAAGACTGAAGACACTGAAGACTGAAGACACTGAAGACTGAAGACACTGAAGACTGAAGACACTGAAGACTGAAGACACTGAAGACTGAAGACACTGAAGACTGAAGACACTGAAGACTGAAGACACTGAAGACTGAAGACACTGAAGACTGAAGACACTGAAGACTGAAGACTGAAGACTAGCCTGTCCCATTTTGAGGTCATGTCGAGGAATTTCAGGTGCTCACTTCTTAAATGATAGATTATGATGTTAGGAACAATGTTTTCTTAGACAAGAAAAAATAATAAAATACTTTCTCGCACCCCTAGTCGATTTACTGAAAAAGTCACTTTTTTGAACAAATTTTCTAAAATCGCTTGGAATCAATACAAAAACTGTTTCGATCAGGTGTGTATTATCTTCAAACGATAGGTTTTTGTCCATAGATTAAGATGCACTATCAATATTGGACCAAAATTTAAGTTTTTGGACTTCCCAGGCGGATTTGTGTCGAAAAAATCGCATTTTTTCGAAACTTTTTTCAGAAATGTTCATTTAATTTAGGGTAGCCTATTTTTCCCAGTGAAACCAATACATGCAACTTATAGGAAATTTCATGGCAAACATTTTTCCCTCTGAGAAAATTCAATTTCGACACTCCAGAGCCGAGATATTTGAGTTTTAGTGAGGAAAAAAGTGCCAATTTTCAAAATTTCTCAGGATTCAGAAGCAAGGCCTACTAATTACAAGATGTAGCAAGCATATGTCTCAAAGGTCAGGGTATGCTTTTTTATAGTAATTTTGGCCGCTGAATCCGAATCTGAAATCAAATTTCGTGTAAACAATGATGTTTTGGAGCTACACCCTTTTGGAATGTTATTTGCGTGTTTAAGAGGCAGTTTTTGTAAATATTGCTCGGTTTGTTCTAGAGGTCGTATCGAGGTGCTCCGATTTGGATGAAACTTTCAGCGTTTGTTTGTCTATACATGAGATGAACTCATGCCAAATATGAGCCCTCTACGACAAAGGGGAGGGGGGTAAAACGGGCATTGAAGTTTGAATTTTCCGAGGATTTCGAATATGACAAAAGTGAGAACAAAAAGTGCCGCTGTGGATGCCTATAGGACAATAACTAACGTTGTAAAATGTTTGTTATAGAAAAATCGAAAAACTATGAGAAAAACTGCGATTGGCCAAAAAGTTATTACCGTAGGCTTATAGTCCATGAAATTCCCTAACTTTTGAACTAAAAGAGTTTGGGTGTTGCTGGCTGTTGCAAAAAGATATTGAGGTTTAAAAAAAACATTTTTAACAGTAATTTGCAAAAGCAATGAGAAAATGTTAAACCAATCCTCGATGTCTATGGCTCATTTTGAAGAGACCTTTCGAATGCATCTAAGAGAGTTGGAATTGATGAAGTTTTACTAAAATGCGAGCAATTTTAAGATGTTTTATATTTTTTGGACCTCAAACTTCAATGCCCGTTTTACCCCACTTCCCTTTGTCGTAGAGGGCTCATATTTGGCATGAGTTCATCTCATGTATAGACAAACAAACGCTGAAAGTTCATCCAAATCGGAGCACCTCGATACGACCTCTAGAACAAACCGAGCAATATTTACAAAAACTGCCTCTTATACACGCAAATAACATTCCAAAAGGGTGTAGCTCCAAAACATCACTGTTTACACGAAATTTGATTTCAGATTCGGATTCAGCGGCCAAAATTACTATAAAAAAGCATACCCTAATCTTTGAGACATATGCTTGCTACATCGTGTAATTAGTAGGCCTTGTTTCTGAATTCTGAGAAATTTTGAAAATTGGCACTTTTTTCCTCACTAAAACTCAAATATCTCGGCTCTGGAGTGTCGAAATTGAATTTTCTCAGAGGGAAAAATGTTCGCCATGAAATTTCCTATAAGTTGCATGTTTTGGTTTTACTGGGAAAAATAGGCTACACTAAATTAAATGAACATTTCTGAAAAAAGTTTCGAAAAAATGCGATTTTTTCGACACAAATCCGCCTGGGAGAGTCCAAAAACTTAAATTTTGGTCCAATATTGATAGTGCATCTTAATCTATGGACAAAAACCTATCGTTTGAATATAATACACACCTGATCGAAACAGTTTTTGTATTGATTCCAAGCAATTTTAGAAAATTTGTTCAAAAAAGTGACTTTTTTCAGTAAATCGACTAGGGGGTGCGAGAAAGTATTTTATTATTTTTTCTTGTCTAAGAAAACATTGTTCCTAACATCATAATCTATCATTTAAGAAGTGAGCACCTGAAATTCCTCGACATGACCTCAAAATGGGACAGGCTACTGAAGACTGAAGACTGAAGACTGAAGACTGAAGACTGAAGAACAGTTCAAAACCAGGCCCTTCTACCCTAAAACTGCAGAACAATCACCGACCGGGAACTCGTCGTTCCGGGCAACCGGGAACCGAACGGAACCACTGTTCTGGTGTGTGTGTACGCGCGGCAAAAACAGTCGTGACGCCGATGAAGATGTGACTCCCGCTCGTTATAATTCGCAATTGTGTACATCTCTTGCCATTATGACTTTTGCCTTTTTTGTGTGAGCTCCAGAGATCAATCCAGAACCTGCCAGGCCTTTTTGTGCCGTGTCATACTGGTTGGTCCCTCCAGGTAATCGTTGTCGGCCAGCGATGACAACGGTTCGCTTCTTCAATTCGCACTTGGGCAGAGTGCAATCTTCCGCGGACAAGACGAAGCACGACCCGGGCGCAATATCTGCAATTATAAGGATTAATATAAACGGGTGAAACATTATCCAATTACGAGCCCGCTGGGCATAAGCTTTGTAGCTCTTGGTGGAGTTGAGAGGGCTATAAAAAAAATGTAGGAAATAAAGATTTCAGCAAAGTTTAACCCTTTAGCAATTATGAATCACGGTTAAAGTGACTCTAAATGAATTTCACACATCTAAAGTACTGTATTTTCCCTAAATAATAATATTCTTGCAAACCCGTTAATCCCGATCGTCAATCATAAACTGTCTCGAGAGCGATGTGTGTATGAATTTTCATTCATTAAAATAAATTATTGTTTTTCGCAGCCATCCCCCGGCAGGTACCAAGGGGGTACTAAAGTTGCGGGAAAAGCTCACGACACGATTGTCGCGAGCCCAACCCCTTTTTTGTTCCATCTAGCTCGCGATGCGAAGGCACCTAACTTTTCAACGATGAAAGGAGATCGGGGCGAGTGCTCTCTGGGTTTAAATTCATTGAATAATATTTTAACTTAGTTTATGAATGTGACTTCAAATTACGATTCCAAATAGCGAGGCAATTGCGGCACTTAAGGATGGGGGGATATTGGAGGAAGTGCTTGTACCGAGGGATTTTCTGTGTTTTTTACCTTATGGTAATGATGATGATGATGATGGGAATGGTAAAGAGAGATCGTAATTGTGGGCATTTCAGCCAGATACATTGTTTTTAGAAGAAAAAAAAAATACGCTAGGGTTTCCAGACATCGAAAGGATTTAAAGTTTTGAAAATAATTAAAACAAAAAAAAGCTTTTTCTTTATTCCTTTCAAGTGATGGAGTTTTAAAGTTTTTTATGATTTCGTTATTTGTGTCCCAGAATTTTTTTTTTCATATTACAGCAGATGTGAAAAAAGGATTTAATGCAGATTTCCTGGAAATATTATACAAAGATTTAGCAACTATCATTATTTACAAAAAAAAATTGATGTTATGAATTTAAAAAATATGAATAATTTAATTTACTGATGTATTTAAGTCATTAGAGTAGTTCTCTACGGAATCGGTCTTTTTTCTTTAATTTTAATTTTTGTATTTTTTAATCCGGCTGAAACTTTTTTGATGCCTTCGGTATGCCCAAAGAAGCCATTTTGCATCATTAGTTTGTCCATATAATTTTCCATACAAATTTGGCAGCTGTACATACAAAAAAGATATGTGAAAATTCAAAAATCTGTATCTTTTGAAGGAATTTTTTGATCGATTTGGTGTCTTCGGCAAAGTTGTAGGTATGGGTATGGACTAAACTAAAAAAAAATGATACACGGTGAAAAAAATTGGTGATTTTTATTTCACTTTTTGTCACTAAAACTTGATTTGCAAAAAAACACTATTTTTATTTTTTTTTATTTTTTTTTATGTTTTTAAAATAGACATCACACTGTCTTTTCAGACCGAATTTACTAACTAAACGGGACAAACACAGAACACCCAGAGGAGATGGGCGAGAATCGAACCCGAGCCCCTTAGCACACATGAGGGATCGGCAGCCGAAGCCGCTAACCACCGCGCCACGGGGTCCAACTATCTTCAAATATTTAAAATCAAGACTAACATTTCAAACGGGCCAAACATTCAATATTACGCCAATTTGAAGTGTTAGTCTTGATTTTAAATTTTTGAAAATATGTTTTTCGAAAAGATCGGAAAATTTTATGAATGTTTCATATTTTAACATTGTAAATCGGACCTATAGTTGCTGAGATATCGACATAAGAAAATGGTGGGTTGTTTTGGTGAGACTTAGAAAACATAAATTTTCATGTTTTTTAACCTTTGCATAGCAATATCTCAGCAACTATGGGTCGTATCAACAAAGTTCAATAAAGCAAAATATAGAGAATTTTCTCAGCTTTCAAAAAATATTTTTTCAAAGGTGGGCAAACATGGGCACTAATTTTAAAAAATGAAGAACTGCGACTATTTTCGAAAAAGTTACCTAAAAATGGCTTTAACTTGAAAACGGTGCACTTTATCAAAAATTCAATAAAGTACAAATTCAATTTTACATCGAAAAATGAAGTTGAAAAATTTTTGCGACCAATATTTCGATTTTTTGAAAAAATCCACATTGATTAAAAAAATCATAACTCGGGCAAAGATTTTTTGCCCATTCTGGATATTTCTGAAAAGTTGTCATTTTATGTCCTCTAAAACATATCAAAAAATAAAAAAAAAATAAAAATAGTGTTTTTTGCAAATCAAGTTTTAGTGACAAAAAGTGAAAATCACCAAATTTTTTTTAACGTGTATCATTTTTTTTTTCAGTGTAGTCCATACCCATACCTACAACTTTGCCGAAGACACCAAATCGATCAAAAAATTCCTCCAAAAGATACAGATTTTTGAAATTTCACACATCATTTTTGTATGGACAGCTGCCAAATTTGTATGGAAAATTATATGGACAAACTAATGATGCAAAATGGCTTCTTTGGGCATACCGAAGGCACCAACAAAGTTTCAGCCGGATTAAAAAATACAAAAAAATCGAATGCCCGAAATCTCAGAGAATTGCTCATAAGGTTTCATCCATAAAATACGTTACACTAAAATCACTGAAAATTTACCCCGCCCCCTCTCTCTCTCTTTTTTTATGTTTTAGTAATAATCAGTATTGTAAATGAGTGATACAAAAACTATCATTTGATCATTACTTCACCAAATCATCAGAGAGTATAGCGACCCTTACTAAAGCTTGTGAGATCTTTTCTTTTTTCTCGTGTTTGCAAGCGAGAGTATTCTCTTTGTATCACTCGTTCTCCTTCAGTCGCTCGCAACTCGACGAAGATTCTTTTGTTTTCTCAGAAGACCTCATGAAAAAACGCGAACGACCACGTATTACGTCCCTTTAGACTGCGTTGGAAAATATTGTTTTGTTGCGGCATTTGTGGCTACGTTCTGTTGAGAGGGGATGATTGTGAATGTGAGAATGAGAGAGAAAAAGAGAATGTCACAAGGGATTGAGTAAACAACTCTTGATGCTGAGAATCTCGCGACGGAGAGAAAAGCAATTAAAATTGGGAGAAAAATTTCATGTTTTTAATTCTGCAAAAAAAAACATAAAAATATCAAGCAACCTATAATGATTTTCGAAATAAAGTTTGAAAACATTGTCGAATTATCGAAATAATCGAAAAAAATTAAGTCAGTTAAAACAATTTAAATTAATAAATCGACAGTATTTCTTCCTCTGAGTTCTTTTTTTTTCTCAATTGTCAGAATCGATAATAAAATTTCTTTCCAAAATACAGATTTTCGGATGATCACATGCCCATTTTGTATGACCAGCCCGCAAAATGGAATGAAGGCTTGTATGGAAAAAAAAACTAATGACGCATATAGCTTCTTTTGACAAAGGAAATGCAAGGACAAAGCTTCGCCCAAATAAAAAAAATATCTCGAAAAAAATGCAGAATTCTCAAAAAAGTTAAATTATTTGTTTATCTCAAAATAACGATGAATATTCCTTAACCTTGCCAAAAAAGCTTTACATTTTCGCAAATTTTAAGCGTGTTTTTTTTTGAGTATCTTAATTTACAAAAAATAATTACGCTTTTATTTTTTTTTTTTTTTTGTGAATTATGCTGAAATTTGTATAAACAATATTAAATTGAATTAAATTTGAAAAATTACAATCAGCATCCCGCAACCCTATCGCGCCCCAATCGTGACTATCCCATCATCATCGAACGCCACATTAGGCTCACGATCAAGCTGGCGACAAAGAAAGTGTAACTCGCGATTAGTTCAGTGCTCGCCAAGAGAGAAGGAGAAGAAGAAGGAGATCACTTGCAGGTGAGATTCATAATCGAATTAAGGTGCAAGTGACAACGGCACAGACACAGTGTGAATAAGATAGAGCGCTCATTCATAAACTCGCGAACCGAATCGAAGTTGCCACTCGTGAGTGAGAGCGTACGAGAAGAGGTGAGAACAAAAGATCGGTCCTCGACGTCGTCGTGCGCCTGCGAATCGATTCAAGTACGGTTTATGTAAATTATTACGACTTTTAATTAAGTTTGACGGAATTGATAAATATAATCCTATTTGATTTTATTTAATAGGTTAGTTAGGCCCCCATGGGACTAGCACGGATCGCGATGGTGCTCAAGGTTCCTTACGTAAATTTATCAGAAACACTCACATACACACACAAACAGTTACTTGCCGAGGGCTATGTGTCGCAAGTGTCGCTGGGCACGGTGAAATCGCGGCCTAAGTAATGGCCGATAGATTATGGTCAATCGATTAATGCAATTACAGTATAACCACGACGTGACAGCAGCAAGAAGGGGTGGTGTAAGTTAGGTGACACCATTCGGGTGAAACCCTGGTTGTTTGTGGCCCTTAGGAAATTGGACTTTTTTAACGATTTATGCAAATTTAATCGTAGTGCTATGGACGTTTGAGATCGATAAATCGATTATAACATTTTTTCGCTAAATTTTGCCAAAATTTTCCAGATACCTTCTTGAAATCAAACTGCAGAAACTAAAGCTAAAAGCCTATCTTGCAAAAAATAACGGATTTGCAAAAAAAAACCAGAAGCTGCAAAAATAGCCATAATCACTTCAAATTAACTAGCAAAATGACCATAACTGATTTGGTGAGAGCGTCCCTCTCCGTGTAATTGATCTTAAAAAAAACCTTTCTCGGCCTATTTCTATTATCGTTTAATCAGAACATTGATCATAAATTACAGCATAGCTGTGAAGAAATACAGCTAGGTATTCCCCACGATAACAGCATGATTCGAAAAAAAAGTTCTCCGATCGGGCTCAACATTTTTCTGAGGGTTCCTTGGCCAAAATAATGTGACCCGTATTTTTTTTTTGCCATTAAGGTTAGGGTGGTTCAAAAAAATGAAAATTTTCGTAGATTTTCGCAAAAAACCACCGTTTTCAAAAAAATATATATTTCCCCACCTTTTTACCGATTTGAGCTGTCTTGTGCGCAAACGAAAGGGTATTAGATAGGCTTTTAATAGAAAATAGTCAAAAGTTTCAAATATCTAGCGTTACAATTGAAAAGGTCAAATGAAAACTTAAAATGCTCTTTTTAAGGTCTCGGGACCAAAGAGCCTATATCTGAAAAAAATATCAGATTCCTCGGAAAATTTCACATAACATATCAAAAAATGGTGAAGTAATGTTTTCAATATTTCGAGATATGATTTTTTGAAAATAAAAACTGGGATTTGCAACGCGCCGCGCGCAAAAACGGGAAAATGACGAAATCGGCATAAAAAACACTTTTTTCACTAAAACCGCGATAACTTTAAAATTTCAGCAATGACCTATACATGTTTGGGTACCATAAACCGGGATGACTTTGATAGGATTTCAATTTGTTTTCGGAATATTTTCCAACAGGTAAGGTTTTTCTCAAGATTATTATTTTTTAAACATGTACTGAGGTAGGCCACACAAAGTCCATGCACTATTTTGGAAAAAAAGTATTTTCAATAGTGTTTAGAAAAATAGTTACGTTAAAAATTCTTAGACTGAATTCCGGGGTGACTTTGATAGTCATAGTTTTTCTTGTTAAAATTATATTTAAGATGTTCAAACGTTATTTGTACGTTAAATGTACCATCACTCAAGTAGCTGATATAGTTTTTAAGAAAAAAAATCAATGTTTATATTTAGTTAACTAAGTTTATAAGCTTTATAACAAAATACATATTAACTTTAGGTAAAATTGTTAAAAAGTCGGAATTTCGCCTGAAATTTGTTTAAACTAGTTTTGTTTATAAAATTATCGATTTATATTGCATTTTATACTGAATTCGAAGCACGAATCACAAGTTTTCACATTTTACATGAAATTTGTTCAACTGAAATTGCCTGTTAATCTTGAGATTTTTTTAAATTGTGTTTCAAAAACACATATTATTTATTATTTACAAATTCATTTAACCTTCTCCTAGTGGAAAATTGTCCAAAGAATCCGAAAATGCATTCCGTTTTCCGATTCAAAATCATGTTAATTGAGAAAATCATGACACTTTGAGAAGTTTAAAATATTGACTTTCATCAACATTTTCTTAACTATAGTTAACTAACTTTTCAAACTTTTCAAAATTTTATGAAGAGTTCTTTTTGAGATACTTTGAACACTTCTCTACCACGGTCAGTATGATTCTAAATAATTCCGTACGTATTTTAATTGTACTCTTCATTTTGCGGAAAAATCGCAAACCTATCAAAGTCACCCCGACTATCAAAGTCACCCCGTTTTACGGTACCAAAAGTTGCGTCTTTCAATGACGTTTTTTTATATGTTATGTAAAATTTTCCGAGGAATCTGAAAAAAATATTTTCAGGCATGGGATCTTTGCTCCCGAGACCTTCAAAACAGCATTTTAAGTTTTTATTTGACCTTTTCAAATGTTACGGTGGTTTTTGCAAAAATCGACGAAAATTGTAATTTTTTTGGACCACCCTAAGACGGTGTAGGTCACCCTAATGGCCAAACAAAAAATACGGGTCGAAGCAACCCTCAGAAAAATTTTGAGCCCGATCAGAGAACTTTTTTTCGAATCATGCTTTTTTCGTGGGGAATTGCTGAATAGGTACATCTCCCCTAGGTGATTTCACATTGCCCATAATTTAAAAATTTACCAGTTTGCCAAATCAATATTGAAACTACTATATTCAGTTCCATTTTTTACATTTTTTGTTGGAAGAAATTTAACAAATAACTAAATGAAACAAAACCTATTTTTTGTTATGTTTGTGTAGATGAAAAAACACAAACATAAGCTTATTCAAGATTAGTTGTCTCAAAATTATATTTTTTTTCAAGTGTGCTTGAAAATATGTTACTAGGAAATATTTTTGTGATAATTTATCTACAAACTGTAATTAAGGATTACACAAATGTATTTGCAAATTACAATCGAAGACGACATTCAGGATTGCGTTATCACAAATTACAGTAAATTACAAATGTATTTAACACTGGAACGCCCAACGCATGTCCAACTTACACGGACGCCCAAGCCTCCCAAAAAAGTTGGAACGGTAACTTCAACTCGCTGGTTCTCGGGCATTACTCAACCAATTGGGACGATTCTTGTTTCCAGTGATTTGTAAGAATGTCTAGATGATCCTTAAATTTTGCAGAACTTGATTTGAACAAATCTGTAATTTCTGCAACCGAAAACATCGTTCCACCTTTTTTTAAAAGACTGCCTCCGCGGAATTTTTGGCGAATTTTTTTTTTGCACGCGAAAAAAAAAGTTGGAACGATGTTTTTGATCGCAAAAAATACAGATTTGATAAAATTAAGTTCTGCAAAGTTCTAGGATCATCTAGACATCCTAACAAATCACTGGAAAGAAGAATCATCTTGATTGGTTGAGTTATGCCCGAGAACCATTGAGTTGAAGTTACCGTTCCAACTTTTTTGGAGCCTTGGGCGTTGGAATGTTAATAAAGCTCGCTATGTAGCATGCGTAATCGTCGATGAAATTTGCTATGCAATTGATACGGATTGGAACGAAAGCCTTAAAACTGCGTACAAGAATGGGAGTTTGTGAGCTGATAATATGACTGATATCTTCTCTATTGCAATTGACAATACTTCTTAGATTTTTAACTATTTTATATACGAAGTCTTTCATAAACAATGTGCTTTCCTTAAGGGAAGAAGTAAAGGTGTGGCCTGAGACGGAGATTCAAACAGAAAAAAATGTAGAGATAGTTCCCATAGTTTTAATAAAAAAAAATAGCAAATTTGAAATTATCAAACTTTTTTAAAAAAGTAATTATTTTAAGTATAAAGGAGAAACAAATTTTAATATTACCGATGGCGTTTGAATAAAATAATTTTAAGTAACAAATAGTTCGGCAAATGACTTAATTTCTAATGTATTTGGTTCATCATACCGATTTTTAAATCAAATTCCATCTCATATTTGGGTAATTCTCCGCCAACTCACACAGCAGTTGCCCCGACCCCTCTTCGATTTGCGTGAAACTTTGTCCTAAGAGGTAACTTTTGTCACTGATCACGAATCCGAGGTCCGTTTTTTGATATCTCGTGACGGAGGGGCGGTACGACCCCTTCCATTTTTGAACATGCGAAAAAGAGGTTTTTTTCAATAATTTGCAGCCTGAAACGGTGATGAGATAGAAATTTGGTGTCAAAGATATTTTTATGTAAAATTAGACGCCCGATTTGATGGCGTACTCAGAATTCCGAAAAAACGTATTTTTCATCGAAAAAAACACTAAAAAAGTTTTAAGAACTCTGCCATTTTCCGTTTCTCGACTGTAAATTTTTTTTGAACATGTAATTTTAAGGGAAATTTAATGTACTTTTCGAATCTACATTGACCAAGAAGGGTCATTTTTTCATTTAGAACAAAATTTTTCATTTTAAAATTTCGTGTTTTTTTCTAACTTTGCAGGGTTATTTTTTAGAGTGTAACAATATTGTACAAAGTTGTAGAGCAGACAATTACAAAAATTTTGATATAAAGACATAAGGGGTTTGTTTATAAACATCACGAGTTATCGCGATTTTACGAAAAAAAGTTTTGAAAAAGTTACTTTTTGCGTTTCTCTTTGTTTCGTCGTCCGTGTCTGTCGCGAGTGACCATGAACGGCCATGATCGATGACGACCAACTTTTTCAAAACTTTTTTTTCGTAAAATCGCGATAACTCGTGATGTTTATAAGCAAACCCCTTATGTCTATATATCATTTTTTTTGTAATTGTCTGCTCTACAACTTTGTACAATATTGTTACACTCTAAAAAATAACCCTGCAAAGTTAGAAAAAACACGAAATTTTAAAATGAAAAATTTTGTTCTAAATGAAAAAATGACCCTTCTGGGTCAATGTAGATTCGGAAAGTGCATTAAATTTCCCATAAAATGACATGTTCCAAAATTTTTTACAGTCGAGTAACGGAAAATGGGAGAATTTTTAAAACTTTTTTAGTGTTTCTTTCGATGAAAAATACGTTTTTTCGAAATTCTGAGTACGCCATCAAATCGGGCGTCTAATTTTACATAAAAGTCCCTTTGACACCAAATTTCTATCTCATCACCGTTTCAGGCTGCAAATTATTGAAAAACACCTCTTTTTTCGCATGTTCAAACGCGCATGCTCCTCCGTCACGAGATATCAAAAAACGGACCTCGGATTCGTGATCAGGGACAAAAGTTACCCCTTAGGACAAAGTTTCACGCAAATCGAAGAGGGGTCGGGGCAACTGCTGTGTGAGTTGGCGGAGAATTACCCATAAACTAAATTGTGTTGCTCTGTGTCTGTTCTAAGTCTGTTCAAAACCTATCAACTATCAACAAACTATAAAAATATTGTACAAAACATGGCTTATTGTCTAAATAAATTCAATGTGTCCTGATTCTCCCCAGAAGATAATACGTTTATTCAATATTTATGAAATCATTGTCAACTTGTCAACTATTCGTTTTTGTTAATTTAAATGAAATGCAAAAATCATAATTCAACTAGACAATTGCATAAAAAAATAAAAAAGACATTTTTCAAAACCAAAAAAGCAGTCAATCTGTCCATGGACAACAACTCGCTGCCTCACGATCAAGACCGCTAGACTTCATTCATAAAACCGAGCCAACCAAACAAAAACAAGTCACAAGCTCTCTAGACGACACTCTCGAGCACCGACTCCGCAACCTTTAACGAAGCGACAGTCTGTCACCAGTTTAAGGTGACACCCGACGGTGCAACTCTCTACTGGAAGATCTGGTTTTTTGCTTGCTGACTAGGAGAGGGCGCTACTAGACTTGGGGAGTAGTGGTTTCATTAATTTTTCAACGATCTCGCACCTTGGCTGTGAATGAAGCTCGATTGCTGGATTCAAACAGAGAAACCACGATTCTCAGTCTGGTCGTCAGGTATACTCTCGGTAGCGTGACGAATAGTGAACTAGTCACAACAAGTCACTTCACTTTCCAGAGATGCCAAGGTTGAAGTTACAGGGCGCAGTCCTACAAAAATAGTAAGTTTGGCCAATGTCCTTTGTAGAGAATTTCAGAAACATCTGTTGTTAAAATTAACAATTTAGGACAATGAATGTTCTGAAAAGCGTAAAATCTCTACAACCCTGTGTCATACTGTTAGCTGCAAGACTAAATCTCTCACTGGGACTTACTAGTTTCTTACAATTTGTTTGCATAAGATCTCCATACTAGGCAGTTTTCGTCTTTTTGCACTGCTTCATTACAGTCAACTCCTGGTACCTTACCAGCTACTACGATACACCCAAACGGGAGACTAAGCTTGCGTGGCCCAGAGGTAGGGTGCATTTTTGTTGATCAAAGGGCATTGGATTGAATCTCGAAGTGAAAATTTAGTTTTCGTTCACCTATCTTCATTTGGGTGTACGATTTCGCTCGCGTAGTGTCGTGATTTCATTCATAAATTTGTACCCCAAGTCGACGCGTGTCACAAACTCCTTTCCCCCTCTCTTCCGTCGTAGGTTCTTGTGAAGTGCTGCCACGTGGGCGGGTGGTTGATTGCCTTTTTTCCCCGGGCCTGTGCATGGAGTCAGGCAGGGAAGGTGATGCCGAAGAGGTTTGCTCTCTCAAAGACCAGAGGCCAAATTGAGTGCGCTTACAGCGGAAAACACAACAACTGGAGATTCAAAGTTGCGTGGTTTGTTGTGCACCACCACCAAAAACAGGTCTATTCTCGAGACCTGGTATGGCACCGGGGCACTTCACGTGGTACTCGAGAGGAAGCAGGGGGTCTTGTGAAATGTTGCTGAACCAGCAGCAGCAGCAGCAGTAGCGTTGTTGGACAAGGAAAAGCTGTGACCTGGAACTTCGATGATTTCTCCAAGACGACCTCAACGGTGACTTCAACGCACGATGACGCGAAATATGGTAATTAATTCAAATCTCAAAATCCACTCAGTCATACGATTAGCTGTTCTAAAAGTCTCTAATTCTGCCCAGAACCTGATTCGGGGCAAGTTTGCACACCTAGACAGACGCCACGACACGACTTTGCTAGCATTGAATGGTGTGCTGAATAAGTATAGTGATTTCATTCATAAAAATAAACTTGTTTTGGTCCCGACACGAGAGAAGCCGCCTACCTTCTTTTCTAAAAACCGCACCGGCAAACAAAGATTGATGGTGGCTGATGACATGAGCCCAGTTTAATTGTTTGATTTGAATAATTGCACCGGAAGTGGGTGAGCAGAGCTTCACAGTTTCTAAAATCACTTATTCAACAAGTGTCCTATCAAAATTTAGTTTTGGTACTATAGATTTGTTTTTATTCCGACAAATCAAATATTGCTATTTAGAGGCAGTATTTGTAAATATTGCTCGGTTTGTTCTAGAGGTCGTATCGAGGTGCTCCGATTTGGATGAAACTTTCAGCGTTTGTTTGTCTATACATCGGAATCCTCGACAAAATTGAGACCAAAAAGTACCGCTATGGCGGCCTACACAGCAAAAACTAACGTTGTCAAATGTTTGTTATAGAAAAATCGTAAAACTATGAGAAAAACTGCGATTGGCCAAAAAGTTAATACCGTAGGCTTGTAGTCCATGAAATTCTCTAACTTTTGACCTATGGGAGTATGGGTGTTGGAGGCTGTTGCAAAAAGTTATTAAGGTTTAAAAAAAATCCATTTCTTACAGTAATTCGCAAAAGCTATGAGAAAAAGTCAAACCAATCCTGGATGTCTATGGCACATTTTGAAGGGCTTCAAAAGACCATTCGAATGCATCTACGAGAGTTGGAATTGATGAAGTTTTACGGAAATGCGAGCAATTTTAAGATTTTGCATGTGTTTTGGACCTCAAACTTCAATGCCCGTTTTACCCCACTTTCCTTTGTCGTAGAGAGCTCATATTTGGCATGAGTTCATCTCATGTATAGACAAACAAACGCTGAAAGTTTCATCCAAATCGGAGCACCTCGATACGACCTGTTACACATTGGTGAAAAACTCGCTCTTAAAACAAGTAAACATTTTGTTAAATATGTTTTTGTCTCTCGGCGCTGGTCGAGGTCACAGAAGAGGAAAGGCAAAACATATATTTAAAATAAACTTAATCCAAGAGTGTAATGACACCCCTAGCATGGTTTTTTATATTTTATTTTGTATTAGATCCTCGGCCCTAACCAGGTCACAGCTACCGCAAAGGACCTAATAAAAATAAGTTTACGAAAAAAAGCTAAAGAAACAGCCAAATTAATGGATTTTAAGTCAAGAAGTCACGGCTTCCACCCGACTGCCTCCACATTAAGGGTAAGTTCTCACGTAAAATTAAACCCCAACAAATGAATGTTAATTTACCACAAAATATGCTCATTTACCTACATCGAATTCCACAACCGCAAGCTATACATTACTCTGAAATTAAAGACATCGCCAAGGATGTAATGACAGGCTTTTGTGATTGTGGTCATTTCGCGATCCCTTAAAGATCGACCATCGTTATCATTACACCGCCATCATCGCTTCGATAGCGTGATACCGTGTGCTCCACGTGGTCATTTATGCCACATTACTTTTACCTGCAAAACAAGCATAAAAGCTCAACGCCCAGGTGTGCGGCGCACATGTGGCAGGGAAATTGTTTTAAATTGCATAATGAATGGGAGCCCTTTTGGCCCCTGCGGGTGGACAACCAAGATTAACCTGTTTTCTCGTTCGAACTTGACGCAAATGATGGATGAGCTGACGCTTGACGGCTAAATCAACTTCAGAAAACATAATTTCTTAGTCCGTTTTTTTTGTGTGTGTTTTGTTTGCACTCTGGGGTTGATCTGTCCACCATGTTGACGCCAGCGCCGCGAGGCTCTTTCTGGATAATGCTATAGAATTAAACCGTTGAGTGAAATCGAAAGTATGCTGGCCAAGTTGGCCGGCAAGCTCGAGCCTTTTGGGTAGCGGTCAGGACTCCATGGAGTGTGCTAGAGGTGCCCTCAAAGTGGGCAATCATGGATAGAGTCATAAAAGAGAATAGTTCTGGTGCTTAATAGCACGTTATTTGCATTAATAGTGGTATTATGCGCTAATACAAAGCTCTCAGCACGAGCTAGGGTTTTAATAAATTTTAAATTATTTATTTTTTTGTTGTCAAACTAACTGTTTAAACATTTAGCCTGTTCACAATTTTCAAATAATTGAGTTGATTTCAATTTGTTTCAGTGTTTGTATTCAAATGTTTCTTAAGTTATCATTATTTATAAATTTTACGCAATTAAGACTCAAGTTAATTGAGTATTTTCTGATTGTTTTATAATAATAATATCAGAGAAGATCAAGAATGGAAATGAAAATGCAGCCAGGAGTTTTATTCCATTTTTATGAAATTTCTGCTTATTTTTCCTGTCATTCTCGAATTTTGTGGCGATGAAAAGTAGGCCGTTTCATCGCCTACTTTTCATCGCCAAAAAAATAACAGTGCTGAAATGTACTTTTGAGCATCCTTTTGAGTACAAAGTTATATTTTAGAGTGAAATACTGTTCTACAAAGTTTCAGGAAAGACAACAACAAAAAAAATAAGCTCGGGCCTTTTTGAATGATCATGTAAAATGGGCTTTTGACCAATCTGTAAAGAAGATTGTAATTCTTAGAAATTTAGGTTTAGTTATAACTTTTTTATGAACCTTTATAGAGCTTTTTTTATACCTAATTCGATTGTTCGAATGAAATATTGAAAGATAGAATAAATAGAGGTATTCCATATTAATGCAAAAATCATAACGCACATTTTTTCAAGATCTCGGCCTCAAACTTATTTTGCTGATAAACCACCTCGGGATTTGAGCTCATGACATTAGGGTACAATCTGAGTACCGGCTTCGTGGCTTAATGGTTACGGCTTCTGTCTTACAAGCAGAAGGTTCAGGGATCAAATCCCGGTCGGTACCTTTGAAATTTGGAATCATGAATTTGAACATTGAATATGAACAAAAACGAAAAACGAATCAGGTGGGATTCGAACTCACACCTTTGGATTGGTGGTCTGTGGGACGCTAAGCAGTCGGCCATCAGAAGGTTTACACTCTAGCTGTGAATTGATCCGTAGTGTTGAAACATGCCATCTTCTCATATTAACACTCAAACGCTCGGGTAGTCATTTAACCCCTATTTTTTTTTCTTAAAAATCTCATTACTTTTGGTAGAATTGACCAATTTGGTTGCTTCCAGTTGCAAAAGATGCAGATTTGTCTATATTTTGAACTGTCAGATGGGGGACAAATATGATCCACTTTTACCGGAGATATTCCGGATTCCGTTGGGGTACCTCGGCCCTCCTATTTGGGGTTTTGGTCAATATAACACAAACTTTTTCACATAACAATGCCGGAAATGATGCAAAACTTCAAGGCATCATTCTAATACATCATCCTGTATAGATAAATGGCATGTTCAAGACCATCGGGCACCGAAACAGGTTCCAAGCGGAAACGGTTCACTGAGCTGATGTCGATTGGTGCCCCAATGGAACCGGCTCCGGTGCCCCGTAGGACTTAACCATGTCAATTATTTATGCTGAATGATATATTAGAATGATGCCTTGTAGTTTTGCATCATTTCCGGCATTGTTCTGTGAAGTGGTTTTTGTTCTATTGGCCAAAACCCCAAATAGGAGGGCCGAGGTACCCCAACGGAATCCGGAATATCTCCGGTAAAAGTGGATCATATTTGTCCCCCATCTGGCAGTTAAAAATATAGACAAATCTGGATCATTTGCAACCGGAAGCATCCAAATTGGTCAATTCTATCAAAAGTTATGAGATTTTTAAGAAAAAAATAGGGGTCAGATGACTACCCGAGCGTTTGAGTGTTAAATACGTGCTGGTCCCTGATTTGCCTGATGGGATTGGAAGTCTAAATATAGGGGAACTATACCCTTTCTCAGCCTATTTCTATTATCGGCCTATCAGCACTTTGATCATGGATTGCAGCTTTCATAATGTGTTTTTGACTGTTCCAAAGTAATAAACAGCTCAAATAAAAGTGAGCAAGGAACTCTCCTTTGTTGATACATCTGAAAATGTTGATTTAATAGCGGAAAACGGCAAAAGTGATGAGAATTGGTCGAACGGCTTAGACTGATTAAAATGGGTATATTGCCCCTAGATCGAGTTTCCTCCAGATGCTTGCTTCTATGTTTAGGCGGGGCCGAACAATGCCCAGCGACCTCCGAATTGGACCACAAGGAGCTCTGTCATTCGGAAACGGGTCGTTGGAAGCAGCGCGAGTGCTATCACCACCTAATACCCGGGACTGAGATAAGTTGTATCAGTTGTAAGTTGTATTCGGCATATACAAAGTCTGATACAAATTATACTTTCCCATAATTTCGCTACCGGTTGGCGGGTATTGGATTGACACACACACACACACACACACACACACACACACACACACACACGACATTAGGGTACAATCTGAGTTGAAATTTTATTGAAATTGGAGAAAGAATTGTTGAAAAATACTCTTGGAACGATTTATCATTATAGTTGCACTTTATGTTAAAATAAACCTACGCTATTTTTTACGTTTATGTTACCATTTTTTAATTAGAACAAAAATCTATTTAAATACAAGTGAATTAAATTAATTACTTTTTCCAGTTTCATTATCTTTCTGAAAATATGGATTGGTGCGCTGGAAGTGGGGACGCGAAGTCGTGATTATTCAGGATATTTTTTTTGTGTGCTTTTGTGTCGCTGTTCGTATGGGATGAGTGTATAATTTGTAAAGGGAGCGCGTGGTCGTAAAAAATATTTGGAGTGAAATTCCTTCCTTTATCATCGTTGATCGGAGGACACGCCGCCGGTTGAGTTTGTCGTAGTAATTGTGTTCCAAAGTAACGTTGAGTAATTGGTGTTTTTTGTGCTTTTGTAATCTTAATTAATTGTTTTGTGATTTTCAAAGCCCTACCTATATCACCGTTGATCGGAAAGCACGGCGTCGGGTAAATTGTGTATAATTTTTTGAAATAAGGTTTTATTTTTTATGGTGAAATAGCCATTTCTATATAATGATCGAAAGACGCACTGACATTTTGGATCGTCGAGTTAATAGTGGAGCAAAATAATTGTGTGTGAGTGATTTTGTATGTTAACCAGTAAGACCTACCCATAGCTTCGTTGCTCGGAAGGCTCGCCGACGGGTTTGTTATGAAAGTCCTTCTCATAGCATCGTAGCTCGGGAGGCATCAAAAAGCCAATACCTTATCCTACTAACCCAAAAAATATTAATCACGTGATGCTTGAAGGAGATGCTGTGGATTCAACGGTCTCATGCGATATCAACAGGTATGCTTGATGAATCTGCAACTTCAATTATCGGACTAACATTCCTCCCTTTCGTTGAACTGCAGGCTTCTTGGGAGGGCGCCGGTATTGACTAATAAGGTAGGGATCTTCAGAGGTTAAACAGTGAACGGATGGTTGGCTTCCACTGATGATTTTTGATTCATTGTTTAACTTCAGCTGATATGTCAATAACGGAGTAGCAGCTCATTGGCAGTCAACCATGCTCATGCTCATGCCCAATTTGAATGCACACAAATTTTTTATCGATTTTCAAACAAGGGTAAAAATGTGTTAGGATACCCCAGATATTCAATGAACTTCCTAAAGTTAGGTTCTGTGGGTTTACCGCCGTAACAAAAAAGAAGTCAATTTTAACTTCGCCTCATTTCAGCATAGATTCAGTGAGTTTTGTAGACTATTTTGCTGACCTATTGCTTGTTACGACAGCAGCCCACATATCTTAACTCCAATGAGTTCATTCCCAAGTAGCACACTTTGTTCGCCAAAAGATTTCCGAACTTGTTGTTGAACTCATTTACTATGTTTTCCCAACGTCCCTGAGAACTCTTGAACGCTGGAAAAAGCGCACGTTTTTCTGTTGTTGAACATCTCTTAACCTGTTAGAAATGTAAGTGGTTTGATTAAGTTTTACCAGCGCACGTCCTACTTGCATAGAGAACGTTTGTTGAACATGTCATAAGAACTCTTGACTATAAGATTCTGAACCGGGTTGGATAACGTCGTTAGAACCATTTAACAACATTCTGCCTTTAAGATTCAGGAGGGAGTTAGGCAAACGTTTTTAAAACCGTTCAAGAACATATCGTGGCAGACAAGAATGTTAATCAGGCTTTTCATAAAATACGTTCAAGGTGTTCGCTCAAAAGTTTTTTTTCTTAATTTAATCCTTTATTTGTGAGTAATGTCGCTTTACGATACTTTAACTACTTTTTTTGGTTATTTATTAGTTTGGACAGGGATACGCCATTTATGAATGATAATAATATGAATGATGGATAATACAAAAATATCAACCATAAAAAATCATTCAATTTCCTAATTATGCCGCCATTGGGGATTTTTTCAATTATGTTTGAGTGCTAATTAACATCGCTCGCTACTACTACTCTACTACTGCTGCTGGTTCCCGGTGCTGCATTTTCAGTTTTCCTTTTTGATGAAGAATGCTCAGGGCAAGTATCGAACCCAAGATCACTCCAAATGTCAAGTCCGGGCGCGCGTCTGCTTCTTTCCACGAGGGGTTATGTAGGATGAGCAGGCCTAAACGTCAATAAGAAGTCTGCGGTCATCTAGGTTTTACCAAGCTCACTAACAGTTTGCCAAAACTTCTTTCGAACATAAGCTGTTTCTATTTTTAGAACTATCCTTGCATGTTTCGTCAACATGTTCTTGCTCGGTTTTTAGAACACGAACGCGAACTTCACATAAACAACTTGTTTACGAGAAATTCCAGCCGAAGCCAAAGGTCAAATCTACTATGTTATCACGTTTAGCAAACTGAAATGAAACATCATGTCTGCAAATGTCATTTTGCTTTTCGAGTTCTACAAGCATGTTTCATTGAGGTCAGAACAAACTTCAAAATGAACTATTCGTAATCCGTTGCTAGATTTGGCATTTGTGTTATACAGCCATGTTGAACAATGGTTTTTTGATCAAAACGTGAACAATTGACCAAATTTTTTGACACTTGTTCAAAAATTAACGAATAAAAACACTTATGCAGCAATTGTTCAACAACAAAATAAAGAGTGATGTTTTTCTTGCTACTTGGGTTACCATCAACTGGGGCACATCGGGATTACAGTCTGAATAAAAACAGCAAAAGTAAGATCAAAAAATCTCCAAAAAATCGCAAAACTTGTTCAACAATCCACCATGAAAATCGAAGTTCGGGTTTTTTGATACGTGATCATCTCATTGAACACTATTGTGCACTAGGGTGCCCAGAAAAAATTACCCCATGCTCCACAAGCGGAAAACGGTTTTTTGGGTTATTTTAAGCATCTGTGTAAATTTTGAGCGAAATTGGATGAGATTAACCCATTGATACCCGAGCCTAAAGTTGGTGAAAAAAAAGTTTTTCATACAAAAATGACTTTTTTAAATCGCTAATAACTTTTCAGGATTGAGTTTCACAGCTTTGGTATGTTCTACAAAGTTGTAGAGCATTTAATTTTCAATAAGAATCTCACTTTTGGGAATATTTTGATGAAAGAAGCGCACTGTGCAGACCAAACCGTAAGAAACTTGGGTTTTCCATACATTTTTCGATTTTTCCCATACAAACTTCACCTCCGAGTATCAATGGGTAAATGGTTACCGATTTTGCTCATATTTGGCCCAGAGTCCTAAAATAGCACAAGAAACAATATTCAGCTTGTGGAGCGAGGTTTTTAAAAAAGTCCCATATTCTGGGCACCCTATTGTGCACAAATCCTGTGTTTCTTTTTTCAAAATTTTAAGAAATGACTCGACATCCAGTGGCGTACAACTTCCGAGATCCGTCAACTGGAGAAGCGCCATCTGGTCCGCATCGATTGAGTCATCCCACCGGAAGGATGATTAAACCCCTCTAACCTGCGGCGTTGCGCAGAGCTTGAATTAATTTGATTAGTCAGCTTTAATTGAATGGGCAGCTCTCCCCACCTGGAGCGACACGGCCCCTCCGCTAGAAATGATTCAAAGTTTGTACGATTTTAAATGAGGCTTCTGTTTTTAATTTCACGCGATCGCAATCGCTCCAAAGTGGGTGGAGATGGTAGATTGTTAAAACTATCAAATAAAAATAATTATTACGAGTTGTGAAGGGAGGCGACGAGATAGCTAAACGCACCCAAGGTAGGAAGGTACAAGGTGGTAACCGGGCGCGTTTAATCTGATCCCAAGACGTTGATAAAGGTGAGAGAAATTGCGCGTCAAGCTGGCGAAAAAGGTTGTTGGAAAACAACGGTTCATTTCACGGTTGTCGAGGTTGTTGAAGACGACGACGGCAACGGTGACGATGATCATCGGTGATGATAATCGCGTCCAGAAAGATTCAAGGACCTTGAGATTTATAAGGTTGGAAGAAATCATTTCATCAACTTTGTTTTACTTTCTTGACGAAATTGATGCAATCACCCAAAAGTAAAACAAAATGATGTCAACCTTTGATGTGATGATCTTGCCCTGGTCATATCTTCCCTGGCAAGGCTGCCAGCATCGTCTCGTCAGTGCACTGACGACAGTGTGTAATTAGCGAGATAAGGGTTGGGCACTCGTTTAATGAGAGTGTGTTCGCATCTTTCACGATAAACTCTGGGAAAGGGAGTCCTTGGGTTATGAGGAGGGGAGTGGCACCCCCAATAATAATAACCGAGCGACCCCAAGTACCCTCATCAGCCGGCAGAGGGTCCTCGTTGATTAAGTCTCTCACTCTGGCTATAGTTGGCTTTCTTCGTCGCGACCAAGAGATTGCTTCTGGGGCCGTCGTCATGGGTAATCGTCCACGAAAGGGCCAAGAGACCTCTTCTCCACCGTATGTACGCACTCATTCATGAGCTTTCGGGGTCGTTAAGAAGTGCGCAATCAAGAGTACGCGAGTGTACATGAATTGCCATAAGGGCACACGTTTCGTCTCGTTTGGGGTCTCTCTCTCTCGTGGCGACAAGAAGTGCTGTGTACACACGACGCGAAAAACTCATTCAGAAGTGCAGCAGCAACAGCAGTGCCTTATGAATTGAAAAGCACTGCACCGAGTGTGTACTACACTAGGAGTGGGTGGAGTAAATTTTGTATTTTAAATTTAGAATACGCGCGCGCGCGAGCGCAAGCTCTTGGCTTTCGGAACGCACGTGGGCACGGCTTACAATCGTTCATTTCCTGTTTGGAAATTGTGGCACCGTAAATGTGCTCAAATGGATGGAGCTTTCAGTGTTTTTTTTTTTTTTGACCTGGAATCAACTGCGAAAATAAGTATATTTCATTAAAACATAGATATATATATTTTTTTTAATAACAGTCAAACAAAGCAAACCTTAATAAACAAAATTGAAGTAGACGATTTTTTGCATTTTCAACATGCTGCAATTTTAACTGTCAACTGTCAACTGTAAAAACGACATTTCAGACGTCAATGAGAATAACATCCAAAAGGCCATGCCCCTTCAGAAACAATATTTTTAAAATGTAAAAATCATATCTACGGTTGGTTTTATCCAATTTTGATGAAACTTTCAGGGCAGGTCCTGTTTTGCCTTCCTCACCTCAATGAGGAAAGGCTATACAATAGGGTGCCCAGAATATGGGACTTTTTCTCAAAACCTCGCTCCACAAGCTGATTATTGTTCCTTGAGCTATTTTAGGACTCTGGGTCAAATATGAGCAAAATCGGTCAACATTTACCCATTGATACTCGAAGGTGAATTTTGTATGGTAAAAAATCGAAAAAATGTATGGAAAACTCAATTTTCTTACGGTTTGGTCTGCACAGTGCGCTTCTTTCATCAAAATATTCCCAAAAGTGAGATTCTCATTGGAAATTTAATGCTCTACAACTTTGTAGAACATACCAAAGCTGTAAAACTCGATCCTAAAAAGTTATTAGCGATTTAAAAAAGTCATTTTTGTATGAAAAACTGTTTTTTCACCAACTTTAGGCTCGGGTATCAATTTCGCTCAAAATTTGCACAGATGCTTAAAATAACCCAAAGAACCGTTTTTCGCTTGTGGAGCAGGGGGTCATTTTTTCTGGGCACCCTATGTGTGGGTATGAACACACCCCTCGTTGGAAGGGTAACGCTTGACAGCGACGCTTGGTAGCAGCGCCGGTCAAGCGAGCTGAGAAGGCCGCCATTGGGCGCGTCCTCTTTCGTCATCCAACCACTGGGGAGGTAAGTCGACACCGCGAGCAGCAACGTGAATTGCACAAATGGCGAATCCTGCCAGAAGCTGATTATTGTTTAAAATTTAGTTTTTTTTTTCTTTCTCACCACAATTTGACTGGTATTGCATTTTTGTTTGAGGAATGTGCGGTTATGTGGGTTTTCATGATGCAGAAATGTGGGCAGAATTTTGTCAAGTGTGTAATCTTGGTTTCGCCATCTTTTTTTTCTATCCCTCTCTTGGGCTGGGGTGTAAAATGGCGTGAGCCAACGATGATAGAAGAATTATGCTACCTTTTGACTAAGAGTTATTAGAGGTTTAGTGTGATTTGCGTCTGAATTTTTAAAATGAAACATTTTGTGATGTTTTGTCGATACTAATTGAAAAATTCCGACAAATTATGGTGGATCACCTGGCTTGTGAGCCTAGTGATAGACAACAACGGCTTGTGAGCTCTCACTGAAAGGCCCTTCTGGCTTGTGAACTCACTGATAGGCCGCAACGATCCACAAATACTCACTGAAAGGCCTATCTGGCTTGTGAGCCCGGCGATATACAACAACGGCTTGTGAGCTCTCACTGAAAGGCCCTTCTGGCTTGTGAACTCACTGAAAGGCCGCAACGATCCACAAATACTCACTGAAAGGCCTATCTGGCTTGTGAGCCCGGCGATAGACAACAACGGCTTGTGAGCTCTCACTGAAAGGCCCTTCTGGCTTGTGAACTCACTGAAAGGCCGCAACGATCCACAAATACTCACTGAAAGGCCTATCTGGCTTGTGAGCCCAGCGATAGACAACAACGGCTTGTGAGCTCTCACTGAAAGGCCCTTCTGGCTTGTGAACTCACTGAAAGGCCGCAACGATCCACAAATACTCACTGAAAGGCCTATCTGGCTTGTGAGCCTGGCGATAGACAACAACGGCTTGTGAGCTCTCACTGAAAGGCCCTTCTGGCTTGTGAACTCACTGAAAGGCCGCAACGATCCACAAATACTCACTGAAAGGCCTATCTGGCTTGTGAGCCCGGCGATAGACAACAACGGCTTGTGAGCTCTCACTGAAAGGCCCTTCTGGCTTGTGAACTCACTGAAAGGCCGCAACGATCCACAAATACTCACTGAAAGGCCTATCTGGCTTGTGAGCCCGGCGATAGACAACAACGGCTTGTGAGCTCTCACTGAAAGGCCCTTCTGGCTTGTGAACTCACTGAAAGGCCGCAACGATCCACAAATACTCACTGAAAGGCCTATCTGGCTTGTGAGCCCGGCGATAGACAACAACGGCTTGTGAGCTCTCACTGAAAGGCCCTTCTGGCTTGTGAACTCACTGAAAGGTCGCAACGATCCACAAATACTCACTGAAAGGCCTATCTGGCTTGTGAGCCCAGCGATAGACAACAACGGCTTGTGAGCTCTCACTGAAAGGCCCTTCTGGCTTGTGAACTCACTGAAAGGCCGCAACGATCCACAAATACTCACTGAAAGGCCTATCTGGCTTGTGAGCCCGGCGATAGACAACAACGGCTTGTGAGCTCTCACTGAAAGGCCCTTCTGGCTTGTGAACTCACTGAAAGGCCGCAACGACCCTCAAATACTCACTGAAAGGCCCACATGGCTTGTGAGACCAGCAGACGACTGAACACAATGAATTCGCTAAAGGCTGCCCGGATGGTGTGAAAACGATGGCCGTCTCACGAAGAATATTTCAATTGGTTTACTTTCAGAAGAAAAAACATGAAGCGCTACAGAGGTGGAAGATTTGTGAAATGGCCCCCGGAGGATTGGGGTTTCGATTCGGAATGCGGTCTTAGCTCGGACTGGGACGAAGCGGATAACACCGGTGAACGAATGGTTGCTGATACTACGGAAGACCCAGAAAGCAACGCAAACCATGAGAGAGGGTCAATGGATCCGGACAGGGCGGTACATGACCTCCAGATGAGGAACACGTCACCGGAAACACCTGGGGCTCCTGAAGCAGTTGCCGTGCCGGCTGGCCTCGAGGATCGTATATCTGCTGTCGAAAAAGTGTTGACAAACATTGCGGGTACATTGGTGGAGAGGCGTAAGATCAACGAAGGTCCGCCAGCGGATGCCTCCTGGTTAGCAGCTTCCGACCCATGGACGTCTTCAGCAAGTCCAGTTAACATGGTCCGGGTGGACAGCCTGCCACATTTCCCGAAGAACGTGCCGCATGGTATGATCTGGGAGACCTTCACCGCTTACATCGAGAAGTTTAATCTTTCGTTGTCTCTGTACCGCGTCAATGACTCGGCTCAAAAAGCAAAGCTCTTGTACCTGGCGGTAGGTGACGACCTGCAAGAGATTGTGCGTACCAACGGGTTACGCCCGAGTCTTGATGATCCCGAGTGCTACGAGACTATGATCAAGAACATTGCTGCGTATTTCCGGTCAATGACTGACGCCTCAGCAGAACATGACGCATTCGGAGAGATGAAACAGGGACCCGAAGAACCGGTTATGAAGTTTGTTGCCAGGCTCAGGTCAAAGGTCACTGCGTGCGGCTACCACGCGGGCGACGAGGAGCGATTTGTGCGGTCGCAGTTTTTAAAGGGAATGATCGATCAAGGTTTGGCAGAACACGCAAGAATCCACAACCACGCACTGGGCGAACTGGTCAGCAACGCACACCGCGCAGAAAACCTTGCCAGCAGGAAGCGAGAAGCATTGGCCAAGGAAGCACAAGCAAGAGGTGCGCTGATGCAGGAATCGTTTGCTGTCGAATCAGCGGGGGATTCTTATCGTTCACGGGGGCAGAGCTCCAACGGACGCCCGAAAGGCTACAGCGAGCGCGAGCAAACATCTCGCGGATACGGGAAGAGCTCCGGTGAAACACGCAGATATGGGCGAAGCTCCGGTGACACGCGGGGTTTTGGACGAGGTTTCAGCGAAGCACGCGGATACGGACGCAGCACCAGCGACACACGAGGATACGGGCGAGGTTCGGACGAAACGCGCGGGCAGGGCTCACGCGGGAGGGACGTCCGGCGCAGTGAGGGAAATGAACAATGGAAGAACGGACACCGGCCGGCCTGGGCGCCGAACAAGCGAAAGGGATGTTCCAACTGCCGCAACGACCATGGCGACCAAGAACCCTGCCCTGCGGCGGACAAGAGATGCTGGAGGTGCGATGGTGTAGGACACTTTGCTTCTACTTGCCCTTCTTCCGGATCGAAGGGGTTCGCCCGCCAAACCGAACGAGGAAATTCTCGCGACCAGGTATGAAGAAATTCAATTTTAATTGAATAAACCATTGCGAGAGGACGCCTACATTGACCTTGCGTGTTGTATTATTGAGTCCGAAAACAACTTATCAAAGAGAAACATTATTTTTTAATTTTCTATAATATGTTCTTCTCTACAGCGTGTAAATACCTTGTCTCTGAGCGATGTCCTCTTTGACTGCAGTGTGGGCTCGTCGGAACCTATCAAGTTCATGGTGGATTCGGGGGCGGACGTCAACATAATTGGGGGTGCGGATTGGGAAAGACTTCGCCGCGACGCCGACTGCGGCCGCGCATCGATCCGAGCGGTAAAGCCCTCAAGAACCGCAAGTCTTATTGCGTACGCTTCGAAAGAACCGTTGAAGGTAGAGATGATCCTTGAAGCGGAGGTGAAGGTCGCCACAGTCCCCGGACCAACAGTGCGCGCTGAATTTCTTGTTGTCCCAGGCGGCACTCGTTCACTTCTCGGGCGAGCGACTGCAAGCGATTTGCAACTTTTGCGAGTCGGACTGGAAACAAACGCTTGCCGAGCAGTCGGGGGGCGGAATACTTTCCCTAAGATGCCCGGAGTTAAGGTGAAGTTCACCGTTGATCGATCGGTGACGCCCGAAAAGAACGCGTACTACAATGTACCCGCGGCATTCCGCGAGGGTGCCAGACAACGGCTCCGCGAAATGTTAGAAAGGGGTATAATTGAAGAGGTGACATCGGCCCCCAACTGGATCAGCGGGATGTCTGCGGTCCCAAAAGGGAAAGACGACTTCAGGTTGGTGGTTAACATGAAAGCGCCTAACCGAGCCATCAAGCGCGAGTATTTTAGGCTCCCGTTACTGCAGGATATGAAGGTTAAGCTAAGCAATGCGAGATACTTCACCAAGCTTGATTTAACTAGCGCGTACTACCACCTGGAGTTGGCAGAAGAGTCGCGCGATTTAACCACCTTTTTGAGCGAAGAAGGGATGTACCGCTTCTGCCGGCTTCTTTTCGGCGTGAACGCTGCCCCAGAAATCTTTCAGCGGGAGATGGTCCGCATCCTGAAAGGGATAAAAAACGTCATTATTTACATCGATGACATTTTAATCTTTGGAGAGACGCTTGAGGGCTTACGAGAAACGGTCGCCAGGGTGCTGCATGTCCTAAAGACTAACAACCTAACGTTGAACCCGGCAAAGTGCGAGTTCGATCGAGTGCGGGTGAAATTCCTTGGACATGAACTAGACGAATCCGGCTTCCACGTGGATAGTTGTAAGATCAAGCACGTGCAGCAGTTCCGGCAGCCCGCGACGGCTTCAGAGCTACGGAGTTTTCTTGGGCTGGCGTCTTTCATCAGCCCTTACATCCAGAACTTTGCCGAGCTTACTGGTCCGCTGTGGGAGGTAGCATCTACCAAGACGTGGAAGTGGGGTCCGGAACAATCTGCCGCTTTTGAACACACAAAGGCACGTATCTCCCATTGCGCAGTCACGTTGGGGTTCTTCTCAGACTCGGATAAAACGGTACTCTACACCGATGCTTCTCCGACCGCGCTGGGCGCCGTTTTGGTGCAGGAACCTCGATCCGGAAGCCCGCGCATTATTTCGTTTGCATCGAAGGCTTTGGATTCAACAGAGCGGAGGTACGCTCAAAATCAACGAGAGGCGCTTGCTGCGGTTTGGGCTGTAGAGTATTTCTCGTTTTATCTCCTGGGCAGGCGCTTCACGCTTAGGACTGACGCTCGAGGGGTGGCTTTCATCTTGAACAGAACGCGCGAGCACTCTAAGCGAGCTCTGACCAGGGCGGATGGTTGGGCTTTAAGATTAAGCCCGTATCGCATAACCGTGGAGTACATTGAAGGCAGGTTCAATATCGCAGATCCGTCGTCCCGGCTTTACGTCGGCGTGGACGACCCGTTCGATGACGGCGAAAGCCCGTGGGAGGTCGCAAAGATCGATGCGATTGACACCAGATTTCTAACGGAACAGGAAGTTCGGGATGCTACTGCGCGGGATCCCGTACTTTCGCTCATACCGCGGGCTCTGGAAACCGGAGAGTGGCCACGGGAGCTGCACAGATACCAGTTAGTTGAAAGAGATCTCTACGCGAAGAACGGCATCGTGGCGAAGTTGGGTTGTGTCGTGGTTCCGGAATCGTTGCGCCGCAAAGCCTTGGCCGTTGCACACGAGGGTCACCCGCTGGTAGCAAAACTGAAGAGCATCCTTCGCGAACGAGTGTGGTGGCCTGGGATGGCGAAAGATGCCGAGGATTGGGTTAAGTCCTGCCGGACGTGCGCGATGAATGGGAGACCTGAAAAGACGACGCCGCTGATCAGAATATTTGCTCCAAAATCGGTATGGGAGATGCTGGCCGTGGACTTCAACGGGCCGTACGCCAAGTTTGGAGGAGTGTACATCTTGGTGTTGGTGGAGTACAGGTCTCGATTCGTATATGCTCGGCCAGTGAAATCAACTAACTTTGAAAGCACCAAGCGGATTTTTGACGAAATCTTCGAGAAAGAAGGTTTCCCGAGAGCAATTAAGTCCGATAACGGCCCGCCGTTTAACGGAGATGACTATAAAAACTACTGTCTGGAACGAGGAATCGAACCAATCTTCTCGACACCACTGTTTCCCCGGCAAAACGGAATGGCCGAGTGTTACATGAAGCTGGTCAATAAGGCCATGGCCTCCGCTGCTCTAAATGGAACCTCTTTTGAGGGGGAACTTCAAGCCGCGGTCAGAGCCCACAATTCGTCAGCTCACTCGATCACCAAGATTCCCCCAGAGGAAATGATGTCCGGAAGGAAGATTAGGCGCAATTTGCCTCTACTGGTCAGCAAGAAAGTACATCTGGACGAGGAGGCCATCAACGAGAGAGACCGGGAGGCAAAACTAAGAGGAAAGGAACGCGAGGATGCCCGGCGGGGAGCTCGCGAATGCAGCATCAAGCCAGGCGACAAAGTGATCGTACAGAAGCAGACACGTTCGAAAGGAGACTGTAAGTTCGGCTCAACTAAATACACCGTAATCGAGCAAACGAACGGAAATCTCATCCTGGAAGACGACGAGGGTCTTCGCATCAAGAGACATGTTTCCCAGACGAAGCAGGTTCAAAAGTGGCGAGGCGAATCTCACGATCCGCCTCAACCCAGAAATATCGCGCGTTCGAGTACGTCGTCTGGTTCATCCAATTCTGGGAGGAACGACCGTTCGAGTTCACCACACAATCCGGTTATGGACGGAGAAACGTCGCGGCCAGGTACATCTGCGATTCCACTTCAACCTGAGCAAGATGTTCAGGACACTTCATCGGAGGAAACACGGCCAGCTGCTCAACTTCAACCTGCAGGAATCGACCAGCGGAGCTGTTCTCCCAAACTAGCCCAACCGGGACAGGGAGCTCGTCCATCCAGGAAGAAACAGGTTCCATCTTATCTGCAGGATTACGTACGACTGGTGGAGGAAGAACTGGAGGTTCAGAAAACGCTACAGGTAGATAAAACGGTGTTCACTTGTGGTATGGTTCGATGATGTAGTATTAATATTATTTCTTTCCTAGATTTGATTTTTCACAACATTTACCAGATTCGAGCTTTTTGGTGCGTTTCAAAAAAACATCTGTCAGTTGTAGCTGGATTATGTTGTTATTGTTGTGGAGATGGAGGAGAAGAAGGATTTTGGAAAGTTCACCGTACCGTGAAGGGGAACAAGGCGAAAATTGAAACAAGAGGAACAGATGAACAGAAATGGCACAGATTGAAATGCCAGACCGAACAGTTGTTAAAAAAAATAACTAAATTATAAAAGATTGTTTGATTCTATTTCTTTTGTTGTTTAATGTTAATTTTGATATTTCTCCAGCTTAGACAGTTAATAATAATTATTATCATTTTTTTTTTGGAGATGGGGAGAGATGTGTGGGTATGAACACACCCCTCGTTGGAAGGGTAACGCTTGACAGCGACGCTTGGTAGCAGCGCCGGTCAAGCGAGCTGAGAAGGCCGCCATTGGGCGCGTCCTCTTTCGTCATCCAACCACTGGGGAGGTAAGTCGACACCGCGAGCAGCAACGTGAATTGCACACCCTACTATACAATCATTCAAAAAATGAACTTCTTTATTCGACTTCGTAGACCCACCTTCACGTATACCTATCGACTCAGAATCAAATTCTAAACAAATGTCTGTGCGTGTGTATGTCTGTAAGTCCGTGCACTGAAAAATATGCACACGATTATCTCCAGACTGACCGAACCGATTTGGACCGTTTCGGTCTCATTCGATCCGTCTTGGGGTCCCAATAGACCCTAGTTAATATTATGAAGTTTAGAAGAGTACTTCAAAAGATATGCTAAAAAACGATTTTGCCTAAACTTCGGAAGATTATAAAAAGGGTGGTTTTTGTAAGAAAACCCGTCATGGTATACATTTTTAGAAAGGTATTTGAAAGACCTTTCCGACGCGTTCAATAGATTGAAGATTTGACAACCCCATCAAAAGTTATGAGCACTTAAGTGTTATTTATACACTGAGATCCGGCCTCTCAAATATTTTGATTTAAGAGCGAGTCCACGAACAGGGCATACCCCTTTGTATGGGACGTCGTTAGGACCTCACCAATCTGCCTGAAATTGTCTGGGGTTTTTGTACCGTAAAACGGGGTGACTTTGACAGCCGGGGTGACTTTGATAGGTTTGCGATTTTTCCGCAAAATGAAGAGTACAATTAAAAAACAAAAGGAATGGTTTAGAAACATACTGACCGTGGTAGAGAAGTGTTCAAAGTACCTCAAGAAGAACTTTTCATAAAATTTTGACAAGTTTAAAAAGTTAGTTAACAATAGTTAAGAAAATGTTGATGAAAGTCATTATTTTAAACTTCACAAAGTGTCATAATTTTCTCAATGAACATGACTTTTATCGGAAAACGGAATGCATTTTCGGATTCTTTGGACAATTTTCCACTAGGAGAAGGTTAAAAAAGTTTGTAAATAATAAATAATATGTGTTTTTGAAAGACAATTTAAAAAAATCTCCAAATTTATAGGCAATTTCAGTTGAACAAATTTCATGTAAAATGTGAAAACTTGTGATTCGTGCTTCGAATTCAGTATAAAATGCAATATAAATCGTTAATTTTATAAACAAAACTATAGTTTTAACAAATTTCAGGCAAAATTTCGACTTTTTAACAATTTTACTTAAAATTTATATGTATTTTGCTAAAAAGCTTAAACACTTAGTTAAATAAATATAAACATTGATTTTTTTTCTTAAAAACTATATCAGCTACTTTAGTTATGGTACATTTAGCGTACAAATAAAGTTCGAACACATTAAATATGATTTTAACAAGAAAAACTATGACTATCAAAGTCACCCCGGAATTAAACCTAAGAATTTTCAAGGTAACTATTTTGCTAAACATTATTGAAAAAACTTTTTTTTCCAAAATAGTGTATGGACTTTGTGTGGCCTACCCCAGTACATGTTTTGAAAATAATAATCTTGAGAAAAACCTTACCTGTTGGAAAATATTCTAAAAACAAATTGAAATCCTATCAAAGTCACCCCGGTTTACGGTACATATAAAACTAGCATCTGGCCAAAATATGAGCACTCTAGGTCAACGGGAAGTGGGGCAAATCGGGACACAAAGTTTGAAGGTTCAAGAATGTCAAAAATCATTCGAAAAATGAACTTCTTTATTTATTTATTTATTTATTTATTTATTTTTGTTTTTTATTTATTGGGTGGTTTTTGTTGTTTTATTTATTGGGTGGTTTTTGCTAGGTATTTGAAAGACCTTTCCAACGAGCCCAAAATATTGAAGATCTGACAACCCTATCAAAAGTTACAAGTACTTTAGTGTTTTGAATACACTTTTTTTATGCCAGAATTCAAATATTTTGATAAAAATATGTGTTATTTATACACTTTTTTGAGGCTGTGTAGTGTATTCACTTTATGAATGCGAGGAAGGCACCAACAACCTAAAGGTGGATTTAGTAACGTTTTTAGTCTAGTTTCGAATGACCTTTGAGTTGGGCACGAATTTTGGATTGTTCCGGATATATCACAGGTTCCCTTCAGTACCTACACAGCTAAAAAAGTAGTAATCCAGCTGCGTGTAAAAGGCCTGGGTGTAAAATAAAAATTGCATTATTTTATGCAATTTTATGTGATTTTACACCCTGAAATATGTAGCCCATCAGTATGGGTAACCTACTTGACCGAAATGTCAAGCTAATATATGCGTTTATCCTTACAGCTTTTCATCGGTCTGATGGCCGAATGGGCTAAGGCGCCAGTCCTTACTGTTGGTGCTGGGTTTGAATCCCGTCGATTGCAACTTTTTTTTGTGTTTGCAAAAAATGTACATGCAATGTGTAATATTAAGTGTTTATTTTGACGAAGGTGATGTGCATGCTTTTGCATGCGATTTTACCATCGGATTTCTTGCTGTGTATTGTATTGTATGTATTGCCCAGTGGATCACTTCATGGTTACTCAATATTTTTCAGTATAAAGTTTTAGTGTTAAAAAAAAACATCAAAAAACTGTTCAAGGCCATCCAGACACTTTGACCGCCTGGAACCGGTGAATTTGCAAAAAATTTGCAATTGTCCATAATTTTTTGGAATTATCAATATAAAATATTATCAATTATAAATTAACAAAATTTTTTAGGGGGAGAGGGGGTGATATGCACCCCCTAAGGGAAAACTGAGATTTCTCAACCATTACAGCATTACTGTGGAAGAATTTTATTCGATGTTTTAAGACAACTATTATTCTTTGTCATCCATGTGAATAAAGTCTTAAAAAAACCTCAAAACTTTTCGAAAATATTAAATTTCTAAAAACATTTTTGATTCATTTCAAACAACCATGCGGGGCAATATGCACTACAACATTGGGGCAAAATGCACTAAAACAACGGGGCAAAATGCACCACAACAATGTGGCAAAATGCACAGGGTTAAAGTAGTTTTCACTAGTCACCACTAGATGACACCGCTGTTTTTACAAAGGAGCTTCACAGCAGTGCATTTTGCCCCGACCACGCTTTTTGCAGAAAATTCAATTAAAAATGCATTTTTTGATGTTTTTGGACTCATCTATCTAGATAATAATGAAGATTATGGCAAAAACTATGTACTTCAACACTTACAATATCAATAAATGCTTTTTATATTGTCCAAAAATCATAATGAATGTTCAATGAAAACAAGATGAAAACACAACATTTTAATGTTTTGTAAATAACTTAAGCTGTTTTTATACTACGGCGCTCATATTTTTCCACCATGGTTTACTGCCCCTGATCGCATAAATGTCCCATATGTATTTTCATCGCTTTTGAGTTATTGATGCAGTTTTGTTCAAAATCGTGCGATCTTTCAGAAAAGCCTATAACACAGGGGTGCTCAAAGTTTTCAGATGCCGGGCCAAATTTGAGTCTCAAAAGAGCCTGCGGGCCATATTGAACAAAATAGATTTTTTTTAGATAAATCACGTTATTTTTAGTTAAAATATAAAAAAATACATCTATCACACCAAGCTCTATAAAATTTAAATAATTAAGATAATATTTGAACATTTTCGTTACTTAATAGTAATAGAAAACAGAAAAGTACAGTTTTCCATCAGTTTTGTAGATTTTATTGTCTTAGGCCGATGCAAATATTTAAAAAAGTTTTTGTCCCTCGGCCCTGGCCGAGGTCAAGGGGGGGAGGGGGGGGGGGCAAAAAAATAAAAAAAATATAAAAATTTAAATAACAAGCCATAGTCTTCACATTTAAATGAAAAAGTGTTTTGAAATGCATTTTACACTAGTTCAGTTGTTTTGCAATCATTAGTTTTAAAAAAATCTAAGATCTGACAAAAACAAAAATTGTATCGAAAAAAAAGATTTTGCATCGAAAATTTTAAAAAAATCTTAAGATTTTTTAAGAAATTCAAACATGCTAAAAATGATTTTAAACGCAGGAGAATGTATTTTAATTTAATTTCAGCTGGTTGCACTTGAATTTTCATTGAAATTTTGAAGTTTATTCTGAAAATATTTTTTTTGCCCCCTGATTTTTCGGGCCAATTTTGAAGGGGGGGGGGGGTAACAAAAACTTTTAAAAATATTTGTACCAGCCTTAGGTATTTGAAAAATGATAGTTAGTTGAATTTCATGGTCGAGGGGGCGTAAAAAAAATTAAAAATTTCAATAATAGATATTGGAAATTCATCCAGTAGAGTTGATTCTTAATCATATTTTTTTAATTATAAATTCGATGAAAAAAAAACATTTCAGCGAAAAAAAACCTTTTTGCTGTTAAGGCCGATGCAAATATTTTTCGAAGTTTTTGTCCCTCAGCTCTGGCTTTTGTCCCTCAGCTGGGGGAAGGGCCAAAAAATATTAAAAAGTAAAATATTAAAATAACAAACCGTAGTTTCAACATTTCCATGGAAAAAGTGTTTTAAAATGCATTTTACACTAGTTCAGTTGTTTTGCAATCATTAGTTTTCAAAAATGTAAGATTTGACGAAAACCAAAATCTTTGCGATTTTTTTTTTCGGTTATAAATATATAAACATTGAAAATTTTTTAAAATTCAAAACATTTTTAAATCAACCCAAACATGCTTAAAATGATTCTAAAAGCAGGGGAATGCATTTTAAATTGATTTCAGCTGATTTCAGTTCAACTTACATTGAATTTTTTAAGTTTTTAAAAACATTTTTGTTTTGCCCTCTGATTTTTCGGGGCTACTTTGAAGGGGGGGGGGACCAGCCTAATCAAAAATTCAACAAAATTCAAATTATTTTTCTAATAAATTCAAACAAGCTCAATATGATTCTAAACAAATTAATATGAAATACTTATATTGTTTGCAGTTTTCTATCTGAGACAAATTTGATCGTTTCATAAACATTTCAAAACTGTTTGATGAGAATGTTGGCGATATTTACTTGTTTCACTCACATTAATTTGAAAGATTTTTGAACATAATGTTTGTGTCGTAATATGGGGAACAAAATATGAATTAGCAAAAAAAATATCAAAAAAAAGTTTAAAATTAAAATTCATTTTGAAAAACTATAACTCACTTTACGAATGGTCAACGGGCCATTTTATATGATTATTCAAAATAGGTCCGCGGGCCACAAAAAATCACCTCGCGGGCCACGTTTGGCCCGCGGGCCATACTTTGGTCACCCCTGCTATAACATCTAGTACGTTGTTCTAGAAATCAGGAGGAAATCCTGTTTTTTCGCGAAAACTTAACACGTAACCTTATGTGTGGGACAAACTTCAAAAGCGCTTTTCTCAGCTTGCTGTTTTTGCATATGGGACATTTATGCGAACATGGGCAGTTTAGCAATGTTAAACTTCCAATTTCTATGATTTTTTTCTCGGAAAATTCTTACAAATATCTAGAAAAGCAGAGGGTGCATTTTGCCCCGGGGGTGCATATTACCCTCTCTCCCCCTAACAAAATTATTTAGTAGCAAATCATTCTAATATTCAAATTTCAAAAACAAATCAGTATAATTTAATAAAATTATGATAGCTGAATCGTAAATTCAGCTGAAGCAAATATATAAAGAATTCCACAAAATTGAACTCATAAAAATGTTGTGCTACCTATGAATATTTTTGTGTCAGGGAGTAATATTTTATATCTTGAACTTATGCATATTTTTTTAAAGCAATTCCTCACGAAAACACCAAGATTCGAAAAAAAAGTTTTACGATGAAGCCCAAACTTGGTGTGGGAGTTCCTTGGCCAAAATAATTTGATCCGTATGTTTTTTGTTTGGCCATAAGGGAACCTACGTCCTAAAATATGGCAATTTGCGTCGATTTCCACGAAAAAAACATTTTTTTATTAATCATGATTACGCACCGTTATAAACGATTGCCTTGTACGGAAATGAAAGGTGATTAGATAAGCTTTTATGGAAAAATAGTTTCAAGTCTAAAATATAGCCTGGTATTTGAAAAGGTCGAATGAAAACATTAAATGCTGTTCTGAAGGTCTTTAGGCCAAAGAGCCTATGTTTAAAAATATTTTGTCTTATTGCTCGGAAAATTTTAAATAACTTATCAAAAAATAGTTAAATTCCATAAACAGGATTCCAAGATTTGATTTATTGAAAATAAAGCGTGGGTTTTCAATGTGCCACGTGCAAAACAAATTTACAACTCCAATACTTCTAACTTACGTGAAATTGTCCGAGGATTCCGAATATGACAAAATTGAGACCAAAAAGTGCCGCTATGGCGGCCTACAGGGCAAAAACTAACGTTGTAAAATGTTAGTTATAGAAAAATCGAAAAACTATGAAAAAACTGCGATTACGTGCCAAAAAGTTAATACCGTAGGCTTATAGACCATAAAATTACCTATCTTTTGACCTATGGGAGTATGGGTGTTGGAGACTGTTGCAAAAAGATATTAAGGTTTTAAAAAAATCATTTTTTAACAGTAATTTGCAAAAGCTATGAGAAAAAGTCAAACCAATCCTGGATGTCTATGGTACATTTTGAAGGGCTTTAAAAAAACTTTCGAATGCATCTAAGAGAGTTGGAATTGATGAAGTTTTACGGAAATGCGAGCAATTTTAAGATTTTTTATGTTTTTTCGACCTCAAAGCCCGTTTTACCCCACTTCCCTTTGTCGTAGAGGGCTCATATTTGGCATGAGTTCATCTCATGTATAGACAAACAAACGCTGAATGTTTCATCCAAATCGGAGCACCTCGATACGACCTGTTACACATTGGTGAAAAACTCGCTCTTAAACTTTTACGAAAAATCTGAAATTCATAGAGATTATTTTTTCCAGAGGTCGCCGGTTCGAATCCCGCGGCGGGCGCTCTAAAATTCTTTGTGTAAATACGGGTATTCGGCGCCGTCGCTCCGTGCCATACTTTCATACACTTAGGAGCCCAGGGCGGCGAAGTCCTTGTAGATTAAAAGGAAGACACTAGTGGTTGGTACTAGCAATGGCGGCCGACAGCTATAAAGTCAACTTCGTTTTTTTTTTTTATTTTTTCCAAGTGTTTATATAACTTTCATTATCAAATTAATAGCGAGTTTTCCTAGAGATTTTAATGTAACAGGTCGTTTCGATTCGAAGCAATCTTTATAATCTAATCTAGGAGGTATATACGTCAAAAATAAACAAAGTTGATAAGATATGTATAAAAATCATTCCTGCATTAGTATAACTTAAATTGGTTTTCAGTTTAATACCAGGGGTCTTAGCAAACATCTAACCATAACTCTCGATCCATACAAGTAAAGTGTTAAAGTCTGTTCCAAAATTATATTTGGAGTTTAAAAACAATAATTTACAAATGTTATGAGTAAAAGTGTACAAAACCCGGTTATTATTAACAAATTGTGAAGTCTTCAAGAGATCATTCGAACGGATAACGACCAATAACTCTTAATGTTTCGTCCAAAATGGTACTCATCGATACGACCTTCAGCAAACTGATCAAATTCGTTAAAATAACGCTCATAACAATGTCTCGAAAATAATGTATCCCTTTTTCAGTGCAAAAAATAATGTATTCATCTAGATTAAAACAAACGTATCTCTTTTGCATGGACAACTCCCAGAAAGATTAGAGAACTGCTAAAAACTTCTCAGATCAGATCAACAGATTTTATCAACACATAAAAAATTCCATAAAATTATTCCACTCTATATTCAGCGTTCTTAAATTAAATAATTTTTCCAAAAGTCTCAAAGTTTTTACTGAGCAATTCCAGCTCAAATCAGGAATTTTTCTGGTACTTTTGTACCCGACCCTCTCCGATTTCAATGAAACTTTTTGGATATATTATCCTAGGCCTATATAAGCCATTTTTGTGTATATGGAGCCAATAGTACTCGAAAATAACATTTGAGAAGGGCGTAAGGTATTTAAATATTTTTGTATTTTGCAATTTAAAAATGACTGTATCTCGAAGCCGTTGCGTTGTATCAAAAAGTGGTCAAAGACAAACTTGTAGGAAATTGGACGGGCTTTCTGAAAAAAATACACTGAAACAAAAATACACGCCACTTCTATGAGATTTATCGATTTTTAAGTCTAAAATTTAAATTTAAAGGTGTTGTCACGATTTTTTTTCGTTCAAAATTTTTGAGGAAATAGCCTAAGATGTTACCAAAAGACTGACGAAAAATGCAGGATGGTATATCTCTCCTAAAAAAATACAAAAATCATTTACTAAAACTGTTTTTTTGAAAAGTGGTCTAAACGTCAAAATTTTCAAAAACCCATAGTGGGAATCGATTCCCCAGACAATTTTACATAAAAGTCTCCATATCGACCATTGTCCTATGTCCAATCCTTGGGAAGATACAGTGGTTTTAAAAATAAAAATGATGAAAAAATGGGGTTTTTGATGGTTTTTGGCAATTTCTATATGACAGACTTGGTTTTTCAGTCTCGTAAATATTTTTACCGGAAAGCTCGTCCAATTTCCCATAAGTTTGCCTTTGACAGCATTTCAACTGGATGTAAGGTCTTACAGATATAAGCTTAATTACATTGTTAATAACTGAAAATATAACCTTGATAGAAAATTAGCTTACGTATATATCAAAATGAGTCAAATCAAAAAGCTGTCACAGGCAAACTTATGTGAAATTGGACGAGCTTTCCGGTAAAAATATTTACGAGACTGAAAAACCAAGTCTGTCATATAGAAATTACCAAAAACCGTCAAAAAACCCATTTTTTCAACATTTTTATTTTTAAAACCGTTGTATTTTCCCAAGGATTGAACATAGGACAATGGTCAATATAATGACTTTTATGAAAAATTGTCTGGGGAATCGATTCCCACTATGGGTTTTTGAAAATTTTGACGTTTAGACCACTTTTCAAAAAAACAGTTTTAGTAAATGATTTTTGTATTTTTTTAGGAGAGACATACCATCCTGCATTTTTCGTCAGTCTTTTGGTAACATCTTAGGCTATTTCCTCAAAAATTTTGAACGAAAAAAAATCGTGACAACACCTTTAAATTTAAGTTTTAGACTTAAAAATCGAAAAATCTCATAGAAGTGGCGTGTATTTTCCTTTCAGTGTATTTTTTTCAGAAAGCCCGTCCAATTTCCTACAAGTTTGTCTTTGACCACTTTTTGATACAACGCAACGGCTTCGAGATACAGTCATTTTTAAATTGCAAAATACAAAAATATTTAAATACCTTACGCCCTTCTCAAATGTTATTTTCGAGTACTATTGGCTCCATATACACAAAAATGGCTTATATAGGCCTAGGATAATATGTCCAAAAAGTTTCATTGAAATCGGAGAGGGTCGGGTACAAAAGTACCAGAAAAATTCCTGATTTGAGCTGGAATTGCTCTACTGTTATAAAAAAAATCAATTGATACACTTTGAAAAAGAAACATAAAAAGTTGGCAATCAATTCTTAATGATGTTTGAGATATATTATAAGTAAAGATAACTATAATTTAGCATTTTCTGCCAATTTACAACCTCATACTAATAATCCAAATTAAACCATGTCTTACCTTCTTGATCCCAAACTAGCCTGCTTTACTGTCCCCGATCGTTCCAGAATTTAAAACCCCAAGCCCGAACTTGTGCATGTTCACGCCGACACGTTCTTCGATTGTGCCAAAAGGAAAATCTTATCTCTTTTACTTCACTTCAACTCATGCGACATTTCTCCGCTCTAAGTAATGGACCTTGGGCCGTCACGGGGTGCCCTTTTCCTCGATCCTACCTCGCGACAAAAATTGACTGCTGAATGAACTTACCACGCGACGACCGACTGCCCCCAAAAAGTGTCCACTGGCTGCCCCGGGATTGACGATGAGCCCTTGAAGAATAGGAATACGGCCTTTTCACCAAAAAGGTCATTTCGCGGAATGTTTTGCTTCGTAGAATTGTCATTTCAATAAGATATTATTGCAAATGTGATGAAATTTTCGATGAAATGGCCTTTTCGATTAAAATATCCCAATCTCCTTAAACACAATGCGCTCCCTTTCCCTGCCAGTCTGGGTCGACTTGTTACACGGTTTTCGCTTGTTCCCGGCGACATTTATTGGTCACATCTAAGTTATTCGCATGATGTCTATATAAATTCTACCAGCCCGAGATATGCTGCCGCCGCAGATCAACTCTCCAGAGTCGCTCCTTCTTATCTGCTGGTGCTGCTGCTACAATTCCACGGCCCCTCTGGCATGGTCAATAAATTCCCGCGCGCACTACGCACAGAACCCGGTCGAGGCAACGGGGCCACAGAGCGCTCCCTCCGGGTGATGCGACCCGATCCAGGCGCCCAGATCAAACTCGGCGCGGCTGTCCCTCATCGGCGGGTAGCTCGTTCCGTAAACCTGTTCGTACAGATAGAACCCGTACCGGTGCTCGTAGCGGGCCACCGTTGGGGCGAGATAGTCTACAAATGGAATGAGACGAGACAAAACGGATCGTTACATTGTTGCGATCACGTGAATTACGTTCAAAAGATCATTCAATTACCCATCACGGTGTCGCCGTCCGTTGAAGTCATGCCCTGAAGCAACGTGGACTCCTGCATTAGAAGAGAAGTATAGAAGAGAAAAGTTGCGAGAGAGTTATTCGAGAGCAGGAGAGAGAATCGTTTGGCTGGAGACATCTTGCGGAGACTAGCGACAACGGTTGAGATTGACTACCCGAAACTAGATGGAATATATGGAATATATAATTAAATTTATTCCTGAAATATTTCAGTAAAAACTTGTTTCTTCTTTTACAACCACTAGATCATTTTGTACATTTTTGAGCCCTTCTAGACAATTGTAGAGCTTGTAAAAATGAACATTTTCGTTCTTGAAAAACGAATTTTGGTCAATTCTATCAAAAGTTATGGGCAAAAAACGATTTAAAAATGCTCATTTTCAAATTAAGATTAAATGAGTTAAACAAAAAAGACCTCCGAGATATTTTCAGCAAATGTACTCTAGAATGTGTACTTTCAGATGCTTCTAAGAGCGAGGTCAAACTCCACCACCATTTCGAGTTATTCACATTTCAAAATGGCGTCTTTTTCGTCGTATTTTGGCTATAACTTTCGTTTAAAAGGTCCGATTTTCGCTCTCTTGGAAGATAAATGTGTGTTTTGATAAGCTCTTCAAATGTCTAGAAGACACCAACTCGCTACGACATAAGCCTGAGTTGATAAATTCAAAAAACTCATTTTTTCATAAACACCTAAACCTAAATTACAAAAATGGCTCTAGAAAATTCCCGTTTGAAGATAGAGCTTTGTGCCCTTCAGCAAAGTTGCTCAGAATGGTGTTCCCTACAACTTTTCTCAAGACACCAAAGCGCTATCTCGTCATCCCGCCAAAATAAAAATTCTGAACCACCCTAAAATTTGGACCACCCTAATGTCCACCATACCAAAAGATGCCCCTATTGACCCTGATCATTTGTCCCAAAGACACCAAAGCTCTAAATCTTAACGTGTGGCCGCTATCAATTTTGTCACGCTAGATTTCGGTTTCGGACCACTGTGCATTGTGTCCAAACTTTATTTCAGTGGGTTGGTTGACTTTTACGATACAAAACCATGATTTTTGACATGTCGCAAGTCATATGTGCCAGTTTACAAAAAATGGTCTATTGGAACCGTGTTCCGGATGTTCCGGGGGTCAAGCCATAGTGGCCACATTGTGTCCAAACTTTATTTCAGTGGGTTGGTTGACTTTTACGATACAAAACCATGATTTTTGACATGTCGCAAGCTATGTGTGCAAGTTTCGTATAAATGGTTCTCTGGAACCGTGTTCTGGATGTTCCGGGGGTCAAGCCATAGTGGCCACATTGTGTCCAAACTTTATTTCAGTGGGTTGGTTGACTTTTACGATACAAAACCATGATTTTTGACATGTCGCAAGCTATGTGTGCAAGTTTCGTATAAATGGTTCTCTGGAACCGTGTTCCGGATGTTCCGGGGGTCAAGCCATAGTGGCCACATTGTGTCCAAACTTTATTTCAGTGGGTTGGTTGACTTTTACGATACAAAACCATGATTTTTGACATGTCGCAAGCTATGTGTGCAAGTTTCGTATAAATGGTTCTCTGGAACCGTGTTCTGGATGTTCCGGGGGTCAAGCCATAGTGGCCACATTGTGTCCAAACTTTATTTCAGTGGGTTGGTTGACTTTTACGATACAAAACCATGATTTTTGACATGTCGCAAGCTATGTGTGCAAGTTTCGTATAAATGGTCCTCTGGAACCGTGTTCCGGATGTTCCGGGGGTCAAGCCATAGTGGCCATACAAGGCCTGTTTATTATTTGGGATCTGTATCTGAATATTTTTTTTTTTTTTTGTATATTTTTACGAACACAACGAAGGCAAAATGTGACTTGTAATGTGTTATAGTCTTACCCACTCGTGGAACCGGTTCCGAGGGTGGCCAGAACCGGAACCGGTTGCCACACTTGCTAGGATGGTCCAACATTGATCCAAATATGTTTTGGGGCATGTTCTGTTTATTTACAGTAAGTTTTGTCAATTTTAATTAATTTTCTGTATGGATGCGGCCGGCCAGTCAAAAGGTACCCCACTACGATCCGGAATAACTCCGGTGAAAATGGTCCAAACTCGGATTTCTCCCCGGAATCGAAAACTAGAGATCTTTCCCGTTCTTTTGACTACCGGATGTCAAGGATTTGGTCAAACAGGTCAAAAATACGGCAGTTTTAAAGATTTTTCGATTCTTCCATTCAGACGTTTAGCTTGTACGGGTTAACCCGTAGGTTAACCGTAGGTGAAGATGGCGATGAAACCCACTATGGATGAGGAATACGTTAGTTCGTCGCGAACGCATCACGATGTACTCACCGTTATTAATCATAAAACTTTAAAATTTTAAAGCTGAAAGTGTTCATTTAATTTTTAATAGGGGGAGAGGGGGTAATATGCACCCCCGGGGCAAAATGCACCCCCTGCTTTTCTCGGTATTTGGAAGAATTTTCCGGGGAAAACTCATAGAAATTGGAAGCTTAACATTAATAAATCATGCTGGAAAAATTTTAGCATCGTAGTATAAAAACAGCTCAAGTTATTTGCAAAACTTTAAAATGTTGTGTTTTCATCTAATTTTCATTGAACTTTCATTATGATTTTTGGACAATATAAAAAGCATTTATTGTTATTGTAAGTATTGAGGTATATAGTTTTTACCATAAGCGTCACTATTCTGTAGGTAGATGAGTCCAAAAACATCAAAAAATGCATTTTTAATTAAATTTTCTGCAAAAAGCGTGGTCGGGGCAAAATGCACCGCTCTGAAGCTCCTTTGTAAAAACAGCGGTGTCATCTAGTGGTGACTAGTGAAAACTGCTTTTACCCGGTGCATTTTGCCCCATGTTGTGGTGCATTTTGCCCCGTTGTTGTAGTGCATTTTGCCCCAATGTTGCGGTGCATATTGCCCCGCATGGTTGTTTGAAATGAATCAAAAATGTTTTTAGAAATTCGATATTTTCGAACAATTTGAGGTTTTTTAAGACTTCTTTCACAAGGATGACGAAGAATAATAGTTGTTTTTGAACATCGAACAAAATTCTTCCACAGTATGTAATGCTGTAATGGTTGAGAAATCACAGTTTTCCCTTAGGGGGTGCATATTACCCCCTCTCCCCCTAACTGTGAAAATTTTGAGCGAAATCGGTTTAGGAATAAGGATGTTTTTTATTGTTGAAGATGGTAAAAAAATCTTTTCATACAAAAACGTCTTCTTTAAATCATCAGGGTTAACTCGGATCGTTTTGCGGTCTTGGACAAAGTTGTGTGTAATAATTTTTTACATAAGAATCTCACACTTGACAGTGATCTGATACATTTAACGCCACCTATTGGTAGAATTTCTACATGTTTGCTTTTCCCATACATTTTTTCCATATAAACTTCAACGATAAAAAGCTTCCGTTAACCCTCAACCGATGTCGCTCAAAATTTTCACAGTTACTTATTTTTGCCTAAAGAAGCGAATCAGGAGCATCTCATACGATTTTCCAAAATTTTCATTTTTCATGTCACCATAATGAACAGCTGCCAAAAATGTATGGAGACTTGTATGGGTGAACCAATGACACAAAATGGCTTCTTTGGTCATAGGGAAGGCCCCTCAAAGTTTGAACCAAATAAAAAAACTAACTTAATCCACCTATGTGGTTGGTGCCTTCCTCACTCTTTTTCAACAATGGGTGATATGTGATATGATGGGTTTAGACACAAATTTTGTCTAAATTCGTTAAGTTCCGGAATACAAAAAACACACATATCACTCAAGGGCTCATAAGTGGCATCTTAAGTGGTCAGAACTCAAGACAGGGTTGCCAGATCTTCAATGTTTTAGACTCGTTGAAAAAGTCTTTCGATTATCTAACCAACGATGGGACGGATGATGGATTCGGACATTGTTTAAATACATTTAAGTGAGATCCAGCTGCAAAACAAAGTACATAAATATCACTTAAGTGGTCAGAACTCGAGACAGGGTTGCCAGATCTTCAATGTTTTAGACTCATTAGAAAAGTCTTTCGATTACCTTACCAACGATGGGTCGGATGATGGATCCATTGTTTACATTTATTTAAGTGAGATCCGGCTACAAACCAAACGTACATAAATGTCACTTAAGTGGTAATAGCTTGAGACAGGGTTGCCAGATCTTCAATGTTTTAGACTCGTTGAAAAAGTATTTCGATTACCTTACCAACGATGGGTTGGATGATGGATCCGGACCAGGCTTGCCACAAATACAGATTTTTTTGGCACATACCAAACACTCAATCGAGTATAACTTTAAAGAATAATATTCTTACCAAAAACTGAACATGCCAAAAGATGCTAACAATGTTTATCTTTTTGGCCAATTTAACAAAAACTGCTCAAATTTATTTTAACTGTAAAAAAAAATTCGTTTGTGTTTCGGGCCTGTGCTGAAAAATCTGTATTTGTGGCAAGCCTGATCCGGACATCGTTTACATACATTTAAATGAGATCCGGCTACAAAAAAGTACATAAATATCACTTAAGTGGTTGGGGTGGAGTTCGGTTGTCAAACGCGCAAGTCACGTCGCTTCGGGTTCCGCAAAAAAAAAACGGTTTTATGGTGTACATTTTGTGAATTTCGGGTCGAAAATGGTATCAAACGTTCGGTCGTGAAGTGCTCTTTCCGAGGATTATAAAATCTTTCTTGATTTTTGAAGTTTTATGTGGATTTAGATCAATTTAAATTATGGTTGATTCTTTTTTTTTTTTGCGTGGTTTGGCATCAAGTGAAGGTGAACAAAAGGGACGAGAAAAGTGAGAGAGAATATCAGATCAAACACAAATACACCCATGGAAAGTGTAGGAGTGTAGTGGTTGACTTAGCGGAAGACACAGCAAAGTCTTGGTTGTGTTTGTGTTTTGCGCTTTGGGAGCATCTGGGAGTGAGAGTGAGTTTGCGTGTGAGCTGTTTGGTTCGCCGATGACATGTCTTCTTCGGCGCGCGCATCTTGCGACAATGTTGTGCGTGTGTGCAGTGAGGGGGTTTGTGGGTCGGCTGACTTTGAGGAGAGCTAGCTAGTGAGTGATTGTCTACATTAAGAGAGGCGGCTCCTCTCTCGGTTTTTATGTTGGTGGCATCATTTGTTGGTGCAGAAGCGAGACTGGGATGGCAGCCCTGCGTGCTTGCTAAAAGAGGTGCTGGACTAAGGTTCAACGCTTGTCCGTCACCCGGAGAGAAGGCAGCATCGATCAAGCAAAAGGAAGGCGTCTGCGTAGCATGCTTTGACCCGGGTGAGAGCGTTCTGTTTTGTTTTGTGTTTCAAAGTCCTACTTATCGATTCTAGTGCAAGCAGCAGTGATTCTATTAAATTTTGTGTGCTTTTGTGCTCTATTCGCATTCCAATTATTCATCTCCATCTGGAGCATTTGTTTGTATATTATTATTTTTCACTGCTTCCTGCACTTTAAATTAACGTTTATATGTATTTATCTATTCACTATATGATTTAATTATTGTATGATTTGTTTAAATGTTTACATTGTTCCTTATCTTATTCCTTTTCCTTTATCTTAACATTTCCTCATACTATTTACGATCAAATTGCATAAACTAACGACACTTACTAAAACAGCAAGGGAACCATCTTGAGCATATGTATTTTAAATTATTGCTTTTTTTACAGCTTCCTGGAATCATCTTGAATTTATTTATTATATTTTTCATTTATTATCATTACAAAACTATATGCTTACTATATAATACACTAAAGACTCACATTTACACGTACAAACTTCCAAATCATTTAATACATTACGCATTCAACCATTTTCATCGGCCCGATGAAATTCCCCCACCCCTCATTCCAAACCTCCCAAAAATATTCCGTTCACTTTTAAAAGTCGCATGGGTTCCCTGCACTTTTGCCACTAGTGAACAACAAAAACATCCCCTCCCAAATCCCCACGGGACTGTATGGGCGTAGCCTTGGAGCACAGTGTGGAAATTAACGTTCTTAGATATTTTTGGATGTACCGGGCAGCAATCAAATTGTCTAAGAATATTGAAATGACCATTGTGGCACCCCCTACAGCGTGGTGCAGACCCGTTATGCTATGCTATGCTATGCTATGCTATAAATATCACTTAAGTGGTTATAACTCGAGACATGGTTGCCAGATTATAAATGTTTTGGACTCGTTGGAAAGGTCTTTCGATTACCTTACCAACGATGGGTCGGATGATGGATCCGGACATTGTGTACATACATTTAAGTGAGATCCGGCTACAAAAAAAGTGCATAAATATCACTTAAATGGTTATAACTCGAGACAGGGTTGCCAGATTATCAATGTTTTGGACTCGTTGGAAAGGTCTTTCGATTACCTAACTAACGATGTATAACATGATGATGTTTGGTTCAGTTTACTGCCATTTATTCAGCTTCCAAAAATATGTGAAAACAGATTTTTATACATAACTTTTGAACTACTTATCGAAACTTCAAACAATTCAATAGCACCGTATGGGACCCTAAACCAAGTCGAATGCAACTGGTTTGGTCAAAATCGGTTCAGCCAGTGCTGAGAAAACTGCGTGACATTATTGGTCACATACACACACACATACACACACACACATACCCACACACATACACCAGACATACACACAGACATTTGTTCAGTTTTCGATTCTGAGTCGATATGTATACATCAAGGTGGGTTTTCGAGCTTTCAATAAAAAGTTCAATTTTAGAGCAGGATTATAGCCTGACCTCAGTGAGGAAGGCAAAAAATACAAACAAAATTCTTTTTCTCGTTTTGTTCGAAGATTGCTCTTATGGGACATTTAAACGCACTGCACTTTAACATGGTAAAGTTAATTATAATTTTGCAAAATGTCTAACTTATTAATGATTCGTGTGAATGCTTTTGAACACTATTTTAATGAATACTAATCCCATCTGGTCGCTCAACCCTAGGATCAAACCCTTTTCTATCCAACTCACCGCCACATTGGCCACAATCCAATGCAGAAACACCTTGTCCTCCGTGGGACCCCCGTCCAGATCGACGAAAACGACCGTGTACAGCTTTTCTGGGCTTCCGTAGTCAAAGTACACCACCGGCGGGCTTTCAAACATTTCAACCGCAATCAGTTGACCACAGTTCTGCCGGGACAGAACCCAACTCGAGGGCGCCACCGAAACCGTCAGCGCACTGAATTCACACGGATCTAGCAGATCGGAAGAGATACTCTTCGTACAAGCTGTTGCGGTGACCACCAGGAACGTCACCAAAAGTAGCGAATTTAGATTTGCCATGTTTCGTAACGGTTGATAGGGGTGCGACTAAACTGTTGTGCAACTCCGGGGAACAGTTTTATACGATCGGTAGGTAATGATGACATGAGCTTGTAATTGGACAATTTCCTCGCTTGACGATTACTTTTCAACCTCTTGATAGTCACAAATGAGGGCCGTCATGTTTTCCTTGGCGTCGCACAGGTCACTTTCTTCGAGACCTTGAAATGAGGAATTGCTTTAGAGAATTTAAGATTATTTAACAATTGACAACCTTCATCCAAAAAGTGGTGAAAAAACACCTTTCGCTCGTACAGCAGATCATACTTGGTGGCGATCCGCTCCCAAGCCGACTTGACCGCCGTACTGTTGGACAGCATACAGACGGCCCGGTCCACCTTGGCCAAGTCCCCGCCTGGCACGGAAATCGGCGCCTGGTAGTTGATGCCGATCTTGAACCCGGTTGGACACCAGTCCACAAAGTTGACCGAACTCTTCGCCTTCACCTCCTGGATGGACCGGTTGATGTCCACCGGCGAGACATCCCCGCGGTACAGCATGCAGCACGAGATGTACTTGCCGGACCGGGGATCGCACTTGACCAGTTGATTGCCCGGTTCGAAGCACTCGTAGGTGATTTGGTGGGTGGTGAGCTGTTCATGGTTTGCATTTCGGAACGGGATCAACGGCGAGTACGTTACGAGGGGGTAGTGGATCCTCGGGTACGGAACAAGGTTGGTTTGAAACTCGAGCAGGTCGACGTTGATGGCGCCGGAAAAGCGCAACGAAGAAGTGACGCAAGATACGATTTGCGCGATCAGCCTGTTGAGATTGGTGTACGTCGGTTCGGTCACGTTTAGACTGCGGTCGCACACGTCATAGAGGGCTTCGTTGTCGAGCAGAATCGAACAGTCACTGTACTCCATGCCGGCGTGCGTCGACAGCACCGCGTTGTACGGCTCCACGATGACCGGCGAAATACGCGGCGAAGGAAAAATATTAAACTCAATCTTCGACGTCTTGCCGTACTCGTCGTTGAGTTTCTCGAGAGCCAACGTCCCCAGACCCGAGCCCGTCCCTCCACCCAAACTATGAAACAACATGAACCCTTGCACGGTGGAGCACCCTTCGGCGACCTTCCGCACCCGGTTCATCAACGTGTCGATCATCATCCGGCCCAAGCTGAAGTGACCCCGGGCAAAGTTACTCGACGCGTCCTCCTTCCCCGTGATCAGCGTGCTCGGATGGAACAGATGCCGATACGCCCCGATCCGAATCTCGTCAATCACCGACGGTTCCAGGTCGATCATCACCACCCGCGGAACGCACCGGCCCTTCTTGTCGCAGCTGAAAAACGCACTGCAGTCGTCAAACATCGAGCAGTCGCAGAACCGCCCGTCCGGGTAGATTCCATGCTCCATGCAGTACAACTCCCAACATGCACTCGCAATTTGGACACCGGCCTGACCTACGTGCAGCTGGATCACTTCGCGCTGTAAAGGGGGGAAAACAACAAGTTGTTGAACATCACTTTTACTGTTCATGGAGACTCTCAATTGCGAGTGTTACGACACACGTAAATTTCGGTAATTTCTCCAACCTCACAGTGACTGCTCCAAAAGCTGACGACGGGTGATTTGCATGTCGGCCGGGCTTAGACTCACGAGCAAAAAGAAGGGGAAACAGATTGACTACTCACGATAAAAGAGGTATTCCCTACAGGTTGTTGTTTTTTTAGGAATCGAAATAATTAGCGTTTTACTCATTTAATTGGGCAATAGATTGATCAGTTAACTTTTTGATTGAGTGGGGTGAGCAGTGCAGAATCAAACTGATCTGTGCAAAAAAGTTAAACGCAGATTTCATGGAGAGCTGTTCATCGCGATCGTGTTGTCTTGCCGCAAGATCATTTAAGGCTAAATTGAGTTGAGCGTGCGTTTTTGTGCATTTCTCAGCTTCTGGCTGTTACAGAACCATAACATTTGATTACAAATCTGAGATAGACTAAGACAAATTTAAAACTCCAAGCAATGTTGACACTCGTCATTTCAAATCGTCGTTTTCATGCTATGTTGTTGCACGTGAATTTTGGGCCAAAGAACGCCATTTTGTGCAGCTTACTGAAGCACCTTTTGACCTTCACATATCCCCAAAATTATCACTCTTCATCCCGAGCATGGGTAAATAACAAGGAAACTGCGTAATAATACCTTTCTCTGGTATCAATACCAAATTTTGATATTCCTGGACCCTTTAAAATTTGTCTTAAGGATTATGCAAGAGCAAAATGTGATCTCATACCAATTTAAGGTATTGTTTTGATATTGCAAAATTGCAGAATTTGTCAATGGTCGAACACCACATTTTGGTATTCTATTGGTATTGCAGTGTTATATCAAATTCCTCTGAAACTATGGGAAAATGCTTTCATTGAAAACCGGAATTTTCAAACATGATTTTAAACATTTTTGATATACCCCCTAAAGAAATGACTTGAAATTGTGGAAAATTTTCTAAGTCAGGATGGCACATTTTGGTATTATTTTAGTATTAAAGTGTTTTGTCAAATTCCCCTGAAACTATAGGAAAATTTTGACCAATTTTGACAAAATAATTAATTTTGCGCTAAAATGATGTCTCAAAGCGAATGCTTTCATTGAAAACCGGAAATTTCAAACTTGATTTTAAACATTTTTGATATACCCCCTAAAAAAATGACTTGAAATTGTGGAAAAATGTCTAAGTCAGGATGCCACATTTTGGTATTATTTTGTTATTGAAAGGTTTCATCAAATTCCTCTGAAACTATGGGAAACTTTTTATAAATTTTGAGGAGATAATTAATTTTGCGCTAAAATGACTTTAAACCCAAAAATGTTAAAGCTGATTTTAATTTTTTTATATACCCACTAAGATTTTTTTAAAAAAACGTTGAAATTTCTCTAAGTTCGGATAACCAAATACTTTGAAAAACGAGTTAATCGACAGATTATTGAATTTTGTGCGAATTTCAATCCAGTTTCGTTTTAATAACACTTATTTTTCAATCTAATTATTTTTCAGAATCTTCAAGAACTTAAAGCACAGGCCGTTCATCAATGACAAATGCATTCAATGTGGTGAAGAATATCACTAAGAACGACATGGAATTATCAGGTGAGTAGATTTGGCTGTTGCATATGAATCGTTCCGTTTTTTCACTAACTGCAACTGCTGCACTTAAAAATGGTATGAAAATACCAAATTTTGGTATTACTTGTGCAAATACCAGCGACCAAAATGTGCTCTTGGTTGCCCAGTAATAAATGGTAGAATACCATGCTATCATACCAAAATCATGTATGTGGAAGACCACAGGAATACCAAAATCTGATTTTGAAATCTGAAAAGCCTACAATATCCAGTGGCGCGGGAATACCTAAAAATAAAACCATGGCAATACCAACTTTTGGTATTCAAGCAATGTTCAAAAATCCAGAAGACCTTAACTTGGTATTGAAATGGTTTTATTTTGAGGTATTATTTTACCCTTGGAATAACATGGTTTGGTATTGTTGTGCCCTTCCACATACAAGATTTTTGTATGATTTCATGGTATTTTACCATCTATTACTGGGCAACCAAGGGCACATTTTGGTCGCTGTTATTTGCCCAAGTAATACCAAAAATTGGTATTCCCGTGTTATTTACCCCTGCTCGGGATGTGAATCAAGTTTCAATCTTATCGTGCTATCTTGACACACCCTGAAAATTTATGTAAGTGCGACAATTGGCCAAAGAGATTTCAGATCAGAACGCGTTTGACACACGTACATGCCCGACTACTATAAACATTTGTAATTATAGCTCGGGACTTCGGCAACCAAACTTCGGGACAAAGCACAGAACGGTCAGCCCAACAAAACGTGTTTGTTATTGTTTAATTGCATGCTCTATTTTTTGTTAATTCCAGGTCAAACGAAATGTCAAAAAGTGACGTGCGGCAAGTTAACACGACAACGTCGAAATGTTGTCATCCTTTTTTTTTATTATGAAACGTCGTTGGAATTTATTTTGTTTGTAAAAAAAGTAAAAGTAAATCTTTCCCAGTTCCTGAGGGGAACACCCGTGAAGAGTATCGGGGCCGGCATTTACAAAGCGGATTCAGTGGTAGTTTTTCACTCAACTAATGTTAACATGTTTAGGTTAATGTTAACATTCCATAGGTCGCCTCCCTAAGGTGTCGTGATAAGGTCCAGTTTGTGACGATACACTACCTTCCCTTTACTAAGCAATCGAATCCAGAAGGGAAAAGATCACCAGTTGTGTTGGTCCGAGCCGGGATTTGAACCCCGATCTACCGCTTACGAGGCGGAAGCGTTACCACTAGGCTACGTGGCTCGGTTTATTTTGTTTGGCATTTTCCCCAATTGGCCAATTAAAAGTATTTTTTGTTTTAAGATTGCAAGGAACAAAAAAATACGATTTGCCTGAATTTAATGGTTTTACATACAAAATTTATGTCAAATTGACCAATTTTTTTCTTTGATATCGTCTGACCTGATAACAACTTTGTTTTTCTATCATTTCTACCAAAGTTTCAATGCGCTTTTCTGGAAACATGCAGTTCAATCTGAGTGTCACAATATATCAAGTCTGATTGAATTTGATTGGCTGAAATTTGGGGTAAGGAATTCAAAGAAATCACGTTCGAACCAGTTTTGAAATTTCACAAAATATCAAATATTAACGAATTTGAAGCATAAAAAGTCATAAATTTCATGGAGATTTTTAGGTAAATTTTCTAAAATTATAGTTATATTCAAGTGTTATAGTTAGTTATATTCAAGTGAACAATTCAACAAGGCCAAATATAATAGGATTTGATCAACGCAGTGATAGTTTGTAAATCCACCTAATTTAAGTTCAGAAAATTTTAAGATGACATTTCAATGTCTTTTAAACAGAATTTAAAAATTTGACTGATAAAAATAATTCTTGACTAAACTTGATTTGACAAAAATCATGATAAATATTGTACTTTTGCCAATGGCATTGCAAATTTCATTTAATGTTTTTGACAAAAAATCTTAAAAATCAGGGGCAAAAAAATATGATTACTTAAATTTTAATTTTCATTGAAAAAACTTATACAATTGAGAGTAAACAATGTACAGTTTTCGTGCTCTTTTAAACTTTTTGCGTTTTTTTTTTATTTCGGGACTACATATCGAAAAAAAACATTAAAGTTTAGGAAAAAATATGTTCATAAATTCATTGATTTTTTGCAAATTTTCGGAATAACCATAAGTAAAACGATGCAGAAGGCTTGAAAAAAGGAATTCAGATATTTTATAGATTAGTTATTCGACCTTATGGCTTCCAACTAGATCACTTCCGAGCATTTCTGGAATTTTATTGCAGGTCTAAAGCAAAAATTTTGATAAAACTAAACAAAAATTTCGTGATTCGACTTTTTGGCGAGGATAATCGAGTAAGAACTGTTACTGCCCTGATCGCATAAAAATCCCATATGCATTTTCATCGCTTTTGAGTTATTGATGCAGTTTGGTTCAAAATCGTGTACTCTTTCAGAAAAGCCTACAATATCCAGTACTTTGTTTTAGAAATCAAGAGGAAATCCAGTTTTTTCGTGAAAACTTAACACGTAGCCTTATGTGTAGGACAAACTTCAAATGAGTTTTCTCAGCTTGCTTTTTTTCAATATGGGACATTTATGCGAACATGGGCATTGTACCAGTATAACAAATTCCAACGAAAACAGAAGCACACAATTCTCTCCTCGTTTAGAAACTAGGTTAAATCGACAAAATGAGCTCATCCCACAGATGATTGCATCAACCGGATTCAACGAGTGCAATTTTTTGAAAAATCTCACGTAGTACTGTTTGTACCACAGGTGAGAACATTCTAATCCGAACCTCAAATAACGTGAAATCTTGCTGTCACTCGATATCAAGTTACAGTGTCGAAGAGACGTGATGTTTTGCTCGTTTTAATTTTAGACGAAAAAAACTTAACTCACATAAACAAATTATTATGAGTTAGGTAACACAAAAAGTTTTAAAAATTGACAAAATTAGCTGTAATCAACATTAATGAGCATTCATTAACACACAAAAAAGTTCTATCTTCTAATCAAACTAGACGTAAACAACCGAATTTGCAAAAAAAGTTCAACTTCGTGAACTTTCTTTTTCTTCTTTTTTTCAACGAAAAAAAAACATCAACACTTTGTAGGCTTTCGCGGGAAACATGTCCCACAGATTGACTGTTGGCCTTCAAAGCACTTTGGCTCGGTGTTTGCTTCAAGTTTGTTGTCTATTTTCTTACTGTTTGACTCCGTAAAACTCTGTTTATTCGACAGCAATTGGTAAGCAATTGGAAAGGTGTCAAACCACCCTAGTTCAACGGTGGTGGAACTTACGCTCTTTGCCATGCTGCCTCCAATCAATTTGAGTCGCGTGTATGTGTCCCACGTGTGTGTGAGCTTTTTTCAACAAGTGCAGCTTTTTTGGGGAGCCTTGATCGTGCTTCGTTTTTTGTTGGTGGAGGCCGTTTATTTTTCTTTTCTTCGCTTTTTTAAATCGACTCTCACGCTAAATTTAGACGCGAATTTCCGAAACCGTAAACAATCGCGCGGACAACAATCAAAAAGTCAAACTCATTGGCTCCTGGCCTACTGTTATTGTGGCGCGACCTAAGGCTGACAGTAGGGCGAAGAAAATAGTATAGCAAAAAATTGGAGTGCTTTGTTTAGGAAACCAACAAAGGCCTGACAAAAAGATAAAAACAAGAAACAAAGAGCTCAGAACCGGTCAACATGAAATTCAGAATTCAGTAGCAATTTAAAAGTCGAGTATCATAACTAATTCGTTAATTTTAAAGATAATTCCTAGAGTGATTCAAGAAAATTATCAAGGCAAGGATATCACAAAAGACACATTTTATTAGGTGTTTTTATCCATACTTGACAGATGGTAAACAACAAACAAAAACCTTGGCCTTAGTCCAGAAGAATTTAACGTGTTAGCAGACAAATGAAACTTGTGAATTTTAACAACTTCATACAACTTTTAGCTATTCATAAGGATGCACCACCAGCTTCAAGGTTGACCTAGCCACAAAGTTGGCACCTTTTCATGAATAACTTCGTCACGTTTTGCAGGTCATCCGATGAAACCACAAGGTCAATTCTTTTGATGCTGTGGTGGTTGTGGTGAGTATGCATTTTGGTTTTTATCTGTTATAGCTGAGTATTGCGGGTGGATAGATAAATTTTCATTCTGCTGCGAGTGTATCCCGCAGCTGCGAATATCGCAACGGCCCCTTAGTAGGCCTTTCAGTGCATTCTTTAGCTCATGTCAATCTATTTTCTATCAACATCTGGTAGGTAGTTTTCTCTAGTTGTTATTATTGTTGAGTTTTCAAAATAATATTTATTGAAATTTTAGTGGCAAGATGTCCGAGATTCGCACTGCCATTTTCAAGCAATACGCCTCAATTGATACAGTGTACCGCTGTTGCGAATTGTCGCGAACTGGAATAAACGTTACGAGCGGGATGGCGTTTTCAACATCACAGAAAGAGAAAAAGTGTTCTTGCAGTTCAGCCCAGTACTGCACCAATTTGAACCGTATCCAGCGCCACCCAGGGGTCAATTCCGTGTGGGTTTCAGATGGTACCGTAAACTGGGGTCCATCGGGTTACATGGGGCGAATTGGGACAGCAGTTTTAACCATGTTGGAGCACAATATTTTGATTTTTCTGGTTGGTTTCGGTTAGAACAGACTCAGGCCAACAAAATGTGTACATCCATGTTTGATGTTTGAAATAAAGAAACCATTGTAAACATGTTGATTATTTGTTTTATTTGCAAACAATCTGCAATCTCTTACAGTTTTCATGATTAAGAGTGATAAAATGGTCTATATTTGCATATTCCTGGTCCTTTTCGCTCCTCACTCCTTCTTTGGAAATTGAAAACAAACTGGACGCAGTGATCCCAAACAGAACGAAAATGTCCTCGACGCTGTTTAAACCAATTTTCAAGGATCCACGTTTTTCACTGGACTTTTGACCCTTGAAGTTCTTTTCCCGGAGTCTAAACAGGACTTCATCCTCCTCCAGGTCAATTTCCACGTTGTGCTCGATAGGTACCTCAGGCGCATACCTTTTAATGCGCTGAAAATTTCAAAAATGGGTAAATAACTTTCAGCTCTGTTCTCTTTATCGTATTATTACCTTCCGGGATTATTCATCTCCTGAATCGCTAGAATTCGATGTAACGGATACTTTCCGTTTTGGAGTTGATTTAATTTTTCCGAAGTGTTTGACAATTGAACAATGTTTGCGGTTTTTGAAACTGCGCGATTTAGTCGCCGCTGCCTACAGTTCAGAACAGACGACCGCACTGTGCACAGTAGCCAGAACCGCAAAATGTTAAATAATCTTGCCACGCATAATAATTTGTTTTATTAGGAAAGAGAGACACAGAGAAATTTCAAAAAAAAAATCTAATCAAATTATTCGCTCTACAGCATTGCCTTGGCGTTCTCGATTGCGAGATTCCAACTCGAAACTAGGTGTTCGAAGGCTTGATTGTTGAGGCAATTGCAAACCTCTTTTTACACCTAAGCTTCCATCCACCCCGGGATTCAAACTGACGACCTTTGGATTGTAATTCCAACTGCCTACCAGCAACTCCACCGAGGCAGGACCCAGGGATACGACTCCTACACCTGGACTGAGCTAACGACCTAACCTTTTTTTTTAGGTTAGTCCGGGGCCAACATTTACTTCCCGTCCGACGGAAGGCGTGATCAGACAAATCTCGTCTCGAAAAATGCCACCGGGACCGTCTGAGATCGAACCCAGGCCGACTGGGTGAGAGGCAATCACGCTTACCCCTACACCATGGTCCCGGCTAAAGAGACCGGAGACCAGAGAAATTTATCAGCTGAAAATTGAAGATCCTACCTATCTAGAATATCCATTAGGGTGTTTCAACCAAACAAAAAAGTTCTCAGAATCAGGCAAACCGAGGTTCCCCTAGTAGAGGATACCCATAGGGACTCTCATGCCAAATATCAGCCCATTTGGTTGAGAATTGTCCTGTCCCCAGCGGTTTAAAGTTTACATGGAAATTACTATGGGAAATGCGTGATTTTACTTCAAACGCTCATACAGGTCTGGGGACAACATGGATTCACTCGGAATAAAGACAGGTGTGTAGGGGATGGTCCAATGAACAAATTCCAGAAGGAATTAGGGTTGTCCATTCTGTCCCCAAGGTGCGCATTGGGTCGACGTCCGGTGTCTTCTGAATCAACTATTCACCCTTCAAAAGTATGCATTGTCCTTAGTATGCTATGACGGCTAGGTGAAAATTATGACGCCCCATGTCAGACGGTGAACACGTGGAGAGGCATCGATTGCATTATTGTTACAAAATCGTCATGTTACGTTATTAAGAATAGTTCAAATTGTTACATCAATAATTATAATTTTATTACTTTGAAGAATGTTTCTGAGCCAGAACTTGAGTGTATGCTCTGCCACGTGTTCACCGTCTGACAAGGGGGTAAGGGCTACATGGGAAACATTATTTTTAAACTCACGTTCGTGCTAGCTTGCCTGCCTTTTGGTACCCAAATATGTATACGTCATAGCTGAAATTTTAAAGTTATCGCAATTTAAGTGAAAAAAGTTGATTTTCCCAGTTTTCGTCATTTTCTCGGCACGCCAAATAACCCAGTTTTTATTTTCAAAAAATCTTATCTCGGAATCCTGTTAATGCAGACCTCCCATTTTTGAGTATGTTACGTAAAATTGTCCAAGGAATCCGATAAAAATATTTTTAGACATAAGCTCTTTGGTCCAGACACCGTCAAAACGACATTTTAAAGTTTGATTTGACCTTTTCAAAAGCTAGGCTAGATTTTTCGGTCTGTAGCCTATTTTTCCTAAAAAGACCAACTTATCACCTGAGCAATTCTCTACCAAAACCGGAAATGGATTTTATTTGTATACAGTGGACTCTCTCGTTGTCGATATTGAAGGGACCGTCGAGAGAGGGAGTTATCAAATTATAGAACGGAAAATCAAAGCAATCTTCTTGAAGGGACTGACAATTTTATTGACAGCTGGAGCAATATTGATATCGAGAAGATCGACAGCCAGAGAGTCCACTGTATTTTGATTTTGCTCAAGATTTGTGGGGGCCTTCCCTATGACCAAATAAGCTATTTTGTTTCATCCATACAAGTCTCCATACAATTTTGGCTGCTGTCCATACAAAAATGGTACGTAAATATTCAAACAGCTGTAACTTTTGAGTGAATTTTCTGATCAATTTGGTGTCTTGGGCAAAGTTGTAGGTATTGTTGAGGACTATTGAGAAAAAATAGGTACACGGAAAAAAAAATTACAGATTTTTTTATAAACTTTCTTTTTCACAAAAACTCAATTTCCCAAAATACGTGATATGTTTTAGGGGACAACAACCCGCAACTTTTGAGCCATAGAGAAACATGGTCAAAAAATCTGCCGCTGAGTTATGAATTTTTGAAAAATAGGGATTTTTGGAAAAAATCGAAATTTGATGCAAAAAAAATTTTACATATTTTTTTATGTAAAATTGAATTTACAATCGAAAAGTACTCTACAGATTTTTTGATAAAGGGCTCTGTTTTCAAAATATAGCCACCGAAAGTTTGATTTAAGCAAAATATTTGCAGTTTTTCTATTTTTAAAAATAGTGACCATGAGTGACCATTTCTAAAAATATATTTTTTTAAAGTTCAGAAATTTTGATATAAAATTGTCTAAGTTTCACCTAAACAACCCACCATTTTCTAATGTCGATAGTTCAGCAACTAATGGTCCGAATTTCAATAATAAAACATGAAACATTCGTGAAATTTTCCGATCTTTAAGAAAAAAATATTTTGCTATAAAATTGCTATAAAAAAATTAAATCAAGACTAGCATTTTAAATGGGCGTAATAATCAATGTTTGGCCCTTTTAAAATGTTAGTCTAGATTTAAAATTTACAAAATATTTTTTTCGAAAAGAGATACTCAGCAACCGGAAGTCCAACCTCGAATGTCTCTTAGACAATTTTATATCAAATTTTCTGAACTCTTCAAAAAAAAATATTTTTAGAAATGGTCACTCATGGTCATTATTTTCCAAAATAGAAAAACTGCATATATTTAGCTAAAATCAAACTTATGGTGGCTATATCTTGAAAACAGAGCCCTTTATCAAAAAATCTGTAGAGTACTTTTTGATTGTAATTTAAATTTTACATTAAAAAATTATGTCAAATTTGTTTTTGCATAAAATTTCGATTTTTTTCCAAAAATCACTATTTTTCAAAAATTCATAACTCGGCGGCAGATTTTTTGACCATGTTTCTCTATGACTCAAAAGTTGCGGGTTTTTGTCCCCTAAAACATATCAAAAATCTCAAAAATCAAACAAATACGTATTTTGGGAAATTGAGTTCTTGTGAAAAAAAAAGTTTATAAAAAAATCTGTAAATTTTTTTTCCGTGTCCCTATCTTTTCTCAATAGTCTTCAACAATACCTACAACTTTGCCAAATACACCAAATTGATCAGAAAATTCACTCAAAAGTTACAGCTGTTTGAGTTTGAGCGTAGAGTTATGTTTTTTTTTTTTGAAAAAAATGTTTTTTTTTCTAAAAATGATGAATTTTTGGGACCACCCTAGCATACGGGTTTAATTATGTTGGCCAAGGAACCCCAAAAAAATTTTGAGCCCGATCGGAGAACTTTTTTTCGGTTTAGGCTATCTATTCAAATGGAATTGCTGCTCAGCGAAACCATAAATTTTCGATTTTTTTTTTTGTTTTGAGAATTCAAAATCGAGAACATTATCATTTCAAAAAATTATTTCGATTAATTCCGATCTTAAGTAGAAAAAAGGATTCATTTAAAATAAAGTTTAATTTTCTAAGCACAAATTTCATTTTATACATTAAAAATTTGTCCAACATCTTTGCTTGTTGGAAATGTTCTGTATTATAATAGTATAGGGGTCATTCTCCGCCAAAGCGCACAGCAGTTTCCCTGACCCCCCTTCGATTTGCGTGAAACTTTGTTCTAAGTGGTAACTTTTGTCCCTAATCACGAATCCGAGGTCCGTTTTTTGAACGCAAAGGAGGGGCGGTTCGACCCCTTCATTTTTTGAACATGCCAAAAAACACATTTTTTCAATAATTTGCAGCCTGAAACGGTGGCCAACCGATTTGATGGCCTACTCAAAATTATAAAAAACGTATTTTTCATCAAAAAGCATCAAAAAAGATTTAAAAACTCTGCCATTTTCCGTTACTCAACTGTAAATTTTAAATTGAAATTTTTTTTCATAACATTTTCATATTAAGAAAAAATCCTAAAGTTTCGAATAAATTGCATTCTCAAAGTGTTTTGGACAAACTACACAACAACTTATGAAACGGTAACTTAAACTAACTTAACTTAAAACGGTAATGTTAGATCGTTTTGAGGTTCATAATTTGTATGACCTTCCCTAATTTCCATGTTGTTAAAAAAGATCACTTCTGGAGTTTTTTTTTCTTTTAAGGACCAATAAACCAAATTTTCAGTTTTTGCTTTTTGGGTGTTTTTTAATACAACACCCAAAAAGCAAAAACTGGAAATTTAGTTTATTGGACCTTTAAAAAAAACTCCAGACTTTTACTATACTATACGTGTAGGCTAAATTTGAAACAGACATACTAAAAGTCATAATCTACCGATGCCTTACACATTTTGTTAAAAGAAATGACATTTACTCTTAAAATAGGAAGGCAAGCCGTTTGATTAAACTTGACAACATTGGTAGTGTTCCGGAAAATAAAATTAGGAAATTTTAATTTGATTGATTGGGTCAATTTAGGGCGGCGCAACGTCAATGGTGACGTCCAATTTTGACCTAGGGCTGGCACACCTGGCACGGGCCACAATTTTTCCTTCGCTTGATGACATTCCGTTCAAACAAAACAAACTGTTTCGCTTTGGGAAGTGTTTGTATGCCATTATCTGTTCGGACTGGGCAAAGTGCCACTTTGTTGGCACGGCGTGTGCTTTCTTGATTCATGTAGAGTTTTTTTTAATGTTTTAAGAAGAAGTGTATTTTTATTTTTTTACTTTGAATAATGTAATTTATGTAAATTGAATATATGATGTGAGATCATTTTGTCTTTTGCATGCAATTGTGGCAATTTTGCATCTGTGCGCGGGACAAAATTTGTAGGAAGTGTGTCAGCTTTGCACTAAGTTGACTAAGTTCATGTGCGACAACATAGCACAATGGCGCCGTCTTGCCGTCTAGCCGAAGAGGTTTATCCAAGTAGTGTGTGTCAACTGAATGCGACAACCTCTCGACCTTGACACAGAGAAGATTGGCACGTGGCGATGTTTACAAATTTTCAAAAGTCTTGTGGTGCGAATAGTTTTAACCTAAATCTATGGCAAATAACTTGGCTGAAGCATTTTTGGTTATTTTCTCGAGTACGTGCAAACCTTCACGCTGTTCTAATAATTGTAAGACGTCCATCCTTTAGAACCTGTAAGAAAACCCCAAAAGCTCCATAATTGAATCAACTATCGATAATTTGGTAGATCATCAAGTCCGGTAGTGAACAACCCTTGAAGTTCTCTCAAAAAAGAAGTTTTTGACGCAAACGGGCGGGAAGGCTACCATCCACGACGTCGTTAAGTGTTTGTGTCGTGATACCAGCAGTTTCGCAGAAATCTGTAAAAAGACACCAATGATTGACGTCACTGTTGGAGGGAGGCATTTTTACAAACCTCGAAAACGATAAGTGATTTAAGACTGGCATAGGGTGATTTTTGTTTGCAGTAAGTATTTTGTAAGTAGCATTCTTGTTAAGGCATTAGCACCTCATTGCTAGCAATCATCAAGCAATGATGTGTGTCTGCCGTTCTAATGAGCATCTGATAAATCTTGAACAACTTCAGGTAGTCACATAGGGGTGATTATCAGCGGTTATTTGCAGCAGGTTAGGCTCTGGTTACTCTATGCACTCGATGACCCCTTGCGTAAGGAAATTACGAGAGTACTGCACGTGAGTATGGTGTAACTGATTCTCATCTTTGTTGAATGAGGTAACTTCACATAACGACAGATTAGGCTTGGTAGATGAACTCGATGAATCTTATAAATCTCTCAATGAAGCGCGATCGTGTTTAGTAACGATGGATAAGATTGCTCTGCTAAACAAACATCATGAATTTTAAAACATATTAGTAATTGCTCAAACCAAATTACAAATGATCCATTGCCGGTGTTTATCGCCTTATATCATCTTCGTTCCAGTTCTACCGGTGTAAATCAAATGAAATCATAAACCACACTGCACCTTGAACTTCTTGATTCTGAACTGACAAGCCCCATGACTCTTGAGCCGGCCGTTTCCGGTAGTTCGTCTTCCATAATACCGGCACCGTACCGAAATCAAAACGTGAAACCAGAAATTATTTACTGACCTATGGCAAAAAAAAAACAGAAGCAGTAGCAGCAAATCTTCACACGTCGAACAAAGTACTTAATGTCGATTATAATGCCTCCTCTTCCACCCGCCCCAACTCCAAGCTCTCGGGTAATTACTCCAGCAACGGCGACCACGCGTGGAATGGGCTGTAAATTACCCAAATAAACAAATAACGCCGCCATTCGGAGAGCTCTTGTTTGAGAGTCTCTACTGTCCGAGGTCATTTTCAGCAGAACACTGCTCAAAACTTTGACCGCAAGCTTTGGACGTTTTGGAATTTGCCCAAAGTTTTCCGCATTTGATGTGCAACTAAGCATAGCAGATATTTAGTATCTTTTCGTATCTTCGAGAACTCCATAAACCACGTGGACACTTTACTTTTTTGGAATCTCTTACCCCCTGTAAAAAGAGGTGTTCAATTGCCTCAACAATCAAGCCTTCGAACACCTAGATCCGAGTAGGAATCTCACAATCGAGAACGCCATGGCAATTCTGTAGAACGAACAATTTATTTATTATCACTCTAAACCAGGCCTGCCCAACGCCATTTCATCTGCCCGTGAAGCCATTTCATACGGCCCGCGACGGCTTTTCAAAATAGTTCTATGACCGGCCCTTAAGGCTGTTCAAAAATTGTAAATAAAATTTGCGTCAAAATTTAAAAAAATACCTTGAGATCATATTTTTAGATATTATAACGAAATATTTATTTGTTTTATTTTTGCTTTTGACATAAATTGTTGCTAATTCAACGTTTAGTTTCAATTTTGCCTCTGTATTTTTTAACATTCTTTATGTTTGAATTTAATTCTTATCATTTCTATGTTGATATTTTCATAATGAACTATTAAACTTGAAAAATGTGCAAAAAGATTGTAAAAAGACACTAAATTTAAATTTCATAAGGTTTTGGCTGTTTTTACTTCTTATTTAATTTTTACATTTTTGAGGATTTTGATTAAAATTGGTTTTTCATAAATAATTAAGCAAAACTAATGTTTTTTTTTCAGAATAACTTTTCAATGAAAAAGTTTGCTGAAAAAAATCTACAAAAATGCAGATTAATCGTATCGATAATAAACATCCCTGTTAATATTTTTAAAATATTAAAAAATGTTTCAAAATGTTTCAAAATCAGTCAAGAAATCAGACAACATTTTTTCATTCACTTCAATAAATCTAAGAAATTTGAAGAATGACGAATAAACAACTATCAAATATTTATTTTTCTCCACTTTTTTTTAATTTCGTGTCTTTAAAATCATTTAGAAAAATTTGTTAAATATTTGAATAAAGGTGCACATTAGGGTGGTCCAAATCTGGACTTTTTTGGGGCTACCCCCTGAAATCAAAGATTGACCCATCACTAGGCTATATTCCAAATTTGAGCTCATTCTGACCACGGGAACCCCTCCCTCCAATCGCTTAAAGTTTGTATGGGAAAAATCGTTAAAATGTATGGAGAAAAGCAACTGTTTTACTTTTTTACCTGTGGAAGGCGCCATAGTTATCCGATGCTTACCATTTCTCAAATGTAGAACCTTCATTATATTTAGAACAACTTTCCCGAAGACACCATATTTTTAGGATTTTTTCCCGCGAAGTTATTAGCGCCCAAATCTGACCATTTTTGCGCGGCCAGCTGTAAGGGGCTACCTAACAACGATGTTTAATTCCAATTCGTACACGCACGTGCTCTCTCTCAGGTTCAAACTCTCTCACGAGTTTGCTTGCCTGCCTGGCTGCCTGCCTGCCTGCTTACCAACAAGCGCGCGCTGTTTCTCTGCTTGGACTTTTGTCGTCGTCGTCGTTTTCGTTTGCTATCTGCTGCGCTGCATTTCTGGCATGTTTATTATAATTTTCAAGATATATTTCGATATTTATTTCGAGATATAAAATTAAATGTAATATGTGATTAACAATAGATATCATATTATCAGAGCGTGTGTAAGAGAATACAAATTTCGATAAATTTGTTCCTCCAAGAATGTTATGTTATGTAATTGAAATTTATTTCTAGTTTTTGTATCATACCAAACTCAAGACTGGGATTTTAACTCTTCTAGAAAAAAATATAAGACTTTTTTTTTAACTTAGTCAAGTATAGATTTCAAGAAGAACAATACACTTAGACAATTCATCGATTTTGGGAACTGTTTTTTTTTTTTTTCATTTTTGTATACTATCAAACAAGCTTAAAAAGAAAACATTTGAAGTTTTTTCGTAGCCCTATGATCACGATTATTTTTCATTCCATACAAAATATTTTAATCTGCCGAAAATATAAAAAACTTCCTTACAACAAATTGCGGTATATTTTGCCTTTGACGATTATTAGAAGTTTACGATTCCGAAACATCCAAAAAGTGCAACGATGTCTAAAAGAAAAGGCTCAAAAATAGAGATTGTTGAGCTAGCTAGTTTGAAATCTGTAATCAAATCGCCTTCGAATGGACAAGCAGTTGGTCGGATGATATATAGAATAAAAAAAAAACAAAATTTGTATTACCTGAAGATTTTTAAAATAATTGAATCATTCTCTCTAATGAGCCGTATATGCTCATTAGAGAGAATGATTCAATTATTTAAAAAAAAATTAACAACTGCTTGTAATGCTTGGATAAACGAACAAATCCTGTTCATTTGCTTCAATTTTTTAAACGAAGCTAAGCCAAGGCCTAAGTCTTTTATTCAAATTATTTTTTTTAGTGCACTTTTTTCAATTTTGACATAATCTAAGAATTTATATGCTAAATATATCTCAAAACAAACCTGCTATTTTAGTTGAAAATTATAATAAACATGCCAGAAATGCAGCGCAGCAGATAGCAAACGAAAACGACGACGACGACAAAAGTCCAAGCAGAGAAACAGCGCGCGCTTGTTGGTAAGCAGACAGGCAGGCAGCCAGGCAGGCAAGAGAGCACGTGCGTGTACGAATTGGAATTAAACATCGTTGTTAGGTAGCCCCTTACAGCTGGCCGCGCAAAAATGGTCAGATTTGGGCGCTAATAACTTCGCGGGAAAAAATCCTAAAAATATGGTGTCTTCGGGAAAGTTGTTCTAAATATAATGAAGGTTCTACATTTGAGAAATGGTAAGCATCGGATAACTATGGCGCCTTCCACAGGTAAAAAAGTAAAACAGTTGCTTTTCTCCATACATTTTAACGATTTTTCCCATACAAACTTTAAGCGATTGGAGGGAGGGGTTCCCGTGGTCAGAATGAGCTCAAATTTGGAATTTAGCCTAGTGATGGGTCAATCTTTGATTTCAGGGGGTAGCCCCAAAAAAGTCCAGATTTGGACCACCCTAGTGCACATTGCACTGCTCTACAACGCAAATATGTTTTTTTTTTTGTAAAGAAGAATTGAATCCAAATTTTGTTTCATTAAATGTTTTTTTGTTTCGTTGATTTTTAAAACTTAAAAAAACCTGCAGCGACGAAATTTGATTGTTTTTATTTTGTTGATGATATCAGGGTATTTAATTTCAATCGACAGAAAAAATCACAATACAATTTTAACCAAAACATAAAAAAATGAGATAAACAGTTCTTTGAAAGTTTTCTTTGTTTTTCTTTCTTAAAATCAAAATAAATGAATCATTTTTGCAACACTTTTTTACCTTTTTTTTACTTTTTTTTTAACTTTTACCAACATAAGTTCCGGCTCGTCACTGCTTCAGAAAAATCAGATCTGGCCCGCAGGGCCAAAAGGTTGGGCACCCTTGCTCTAAACAGAAACGGGTCTCCGAGAAGCATATCAATTTTGTATGAAAATTTGTATGAAAAAACTATTTTTTGACTTTCTCGAAGAAAATATGATCCTATCTTGCTCCTGGCAAAAGACACAAGGTGTTCAAAACTGGTCTTGAATATAAAAATAACGTTTTAGTTAAATTAAAACGTTACTTATTCCATCGTAAGGTGGTTGGTGCCTTCCTCACATTCATATATTGAATACATAATAAAAATATCATTATTCCCCTTAAACAAGTTAAACAAATTAAACTTTACCACTCATTTCTTTAAATAGGGTTATCAGATCATCAATCTTTTGGGCTTGATGGAAAGATCTTTTGATATTATGACCAATCCAACTAAGGGTCGCATGCTAGATCCAGACAACGTTTTCATCAAGATATCTGAGATCCGGCCTTCAAAATGTGTATAATTAACACTTAAGAGCGAGTTTTTCACCAATGTGCAACAGGTCGTATCGAGGTTCTCCGATTTGGATGAAACTTTCTTCGTTTGTTTGTCTATACATGAGATGAACTCATGCCAAATATGAGCCCTCTACGACAAAGGGAAGTGGGGTAAAACGGACATTGAAGTTTGAGGTCCAAAAAACATAAAAAATCTTAAAATTGTACGCATTTCAGTAAAACTTCATCAATTCCAACTCTCTTAGATGCATTCGAAAGGTCTTTTGAAGCACTTCAAAATGTGCCATAGACATCCAGAATTGGTTTATCTTTTTCTCATAGCTTTTGCAAATTACTGTTAAAAATAGATTTTTTTAAAACCTTAATATCTTTTTGGAACAGTCTCCAACACCCATACTCCTATAGGTCAAAAGTTAGTGAATTTCATGGACTATAAGCCTACGGTGTTAACTTTTTGGCCAATTGCAGTTTTTCTCATAGTTTTTCGATTTGTCTGCAACAAACTTTTTACAACGTTAGTTTTTGCTCTGCAGGCCTCCATAGCGCCACTTTTTGGACTCAATTTTGACATATTCGGAATCCTCGGAAAATTTTACGTTAGTTAGAAATATTGAAGATAAAAATCTGATTTAAAAAATAATTAAATAAAACATTTTTGGAAAAAGAAATAGATCTTATTTACCCTGTGATCAATACGTCAAATGCTGTATCAAGTAGGCAAAACCCTGTTTTACCCCCAATCCAACAAATTGTTAAAAATATTTAAATTCATTCTAAATAGCATTTTTTCAATCAAATTTACAACTCCAATACTTCTATCATACGTGAAATATTACGAGGATACCGAATATGTCCAAATTGAGACCAAAAAGTGGCGCTATGGAGGCCTGCAGAGCAAAAACTAACGTTGTTAAAAGTTTGTTGCAGAAAAATTGAAAAACTATGAGAAAAACTGCGATTGGCCAAAAAGTTAATACCGTAGGCTTATAGTCCATAAAATTCCCTAACTTTTGACCTATAGGAGTATGTGTGTTGGAGGCTGTTGCAAAAAGATATTAAGGTTTTAAAAAAATCTATTTTTAACAGTAATTTGCAAAAGCTATAAGAAAAAGTTAAACCAATCCTGGATGTCTATGGCACATTTTGAAGTGCTTCAAAAGACCTTCCAAATGCATCTAAGAGAGTTGGAATTGATGAAGTTTTATGGAAATGGGAGCAATTTTAAGATTTTTCATGTTTTTTGGACCTCAAACTTCAAAGCCCGCTTTACCCCACTTCCCTTTGTCGTAGAGGGCTCATATTTGGCATGAGTTCATCTCATATATAGACAAACAAACGCAGAAAGTTTCATCCAAATTGGAGCAACTCGATACGACCACTAGAACAAACCGAGCAATATTTACAAAAACTGCCTCTTAAGAGCTAATAACTTTTGATAGGGTTGTCAGATCTTCAATATTTTGAACTCGTTGTAAAATCAAATACCTTTCTAAAAATATATAACATGCCGGATTTTCTTACAAAAACCACCTGTTCGAAGCACCGCGTAGAGCAGGAACAGAAGACCTCGTCCAGATTAGCAGCGCTAGCTTAGCTCCATCAATGAAACACCACACAAGTTGAAACCAACGGTTTATTTAAAAACGAAAGTGGCCCCTGCCCGTTCGGGCCGAATGCGAAGATGCACTGTTTTGTTGTTGTCGTCTTGTTCGTAAGGCACACAGAAAATTGGACACACACAACACACAAATATATCTATTGTCCACTCGACCTGCTGGTTGTAAGTCAGCTGAGAGTGGACTCTAGACTGGTCCAAGAAATAATATTCGCAGTAGAAGTGCGAACACCACCCTTTATACAATCTTGCGAACTTTAGCCAAAATCGTTTTGTTAGCATAACTTTTTAAGTACATAACTAAACATCATGATTTATAGATAGCGACTTAGAGGACCCTAAGACGGATCGAATGAGGCCACAACGGTCAGAATCCGGAGATAATCGAGTGACAATTTTTCGATCAACATCCCTACACACTAGGGTGGTCCAAATTCCCCCTGAAATCAAAGATTGACCCATCACTAGGCTAAATTCCAAATTTGAGCTCATTCTGGGGACACGGGAATCCCTCCCTCTAACCACTTGAAATTTGTATGGGAAAAATTGTCAAAATGTATGGAGAAAGGCAACTGTTCCAGTTTTTTACCTGTAGAGGGCATAATAGTCTTCCAATCTTTATCAATTCTCAAACTGGGCATCGCTCGTCCGAGAGAACAATGGCCTCGAGTCGTGAGAATAGTGATACCATTCACGGACACAGAGAACACAGCTCGAGATGGGCGAGAGAATTATTCTCTCAAGGTTCATTTGCAAAAAAAAAAGTTCATCCGTCAAAACAAAAAACTAAAAGTGTCGAATACGGAATTCGAACCAGAGACCTTTGAGAGACTAATCCAATGAATTTACTGCCTCGGCCACCACAACTTAGTGGCTTCGGATAATCGAGCCTGGATTGTAATTCTAAATGCTACCCAATTAGCCCCTATTTTTCAAACATTAATTTCTTCCGATTTTCAAAAAAAAGAAACCTATGTAAAATTTTCTCATCTTTTTAAATAATATGCTCAACATTTCAAAATTGCGGCTAATATTAAAAAATAAAAAGATTTGGCCTCATCTTGGGTTTTTTTCTAAACTAAAAAAAATACTATTTATTCAAAAACTTGGCTAAAATTAAAACGCTTTAACTCATAAGCTGAAACTTTTGGTCCTTCAAAACCTTAAAAAAAACTTAAACGAGCTAAAAAGGGTCAAGTTTGTCTAAATCAGTTTCATATTGATAGAATAAATTTGGAGTGTAATTGGGCAATTTATTTAAACTCCACATCGCAAACGCGGGATCCATTTTTGAATATTTTGTGTGTTTTAAAACAAATAACTAAGAAGATTTTTTCATTTACTTATATAACAATTTAGGCCGTTGCAAATATTTTTTGAAGTTTATGTCCCTCGATTCTGACCGAAGTCGAGGAGGGGGGGGAGGGGGGGTCAAAAAAAAATAAAAAAAGTATAAAAATTGAAATTACGAGCCATGTTTTCAACATTTCAATGAAAAAAGTGTTTTTTATTCCATTATACACTTGTCCAGTTGTTTTGCCATCATTAGATTCCAAAATATCTAAGTATTCACGAAAATTTTATTTTTCGCGAAAAATAAAATTTTTGCGGTGCTGTACATTGGAATTTCATAAAAAATCAAAACATTTTTAAACAAACCCAAACATGCTAAATATGATTATCAATGCAGAAAAATGCATTTTTGCAATTCCGTCGTGAATCTACTTACTTTTCCTGTCATTCTCGATCGACGAAATAGCCTACTTTTCTGTACCAAAAATAACAGAATCGAATAGCAACACTTTTCAAAATAAATTCTGAAAAGTTATACTTTTCAGCACTGAAATGGGTGCTGAAAAGTTGAACTTTTCAGCACTTGTTTCGAAAAGTAACACTTTTCAATTTTTTTTTTTGATTTAAACGTTTTATTGACAAAATACATGAAAATTTGACTTTAAATTTCACTCAATGGGTGTTTTTCGGAATTGCAAAAAAAGTTGTATGGAACTCGTTGCAAAACTTGATTTTTTCAGCACTCGTCGTATTTATCCAACTCGGTGAACCTCGTTGGATAAATGTACGACTCGTGCTGAAAAAATCCTCTTTTTGCAACTTGTTGCATAAACTACTATTTTGATTGTTTTCAGTTCACGGAGAAAAAAGTGTTCCCAAAATCGTGAACAAGCGTTCATGAAAATGGGAACCACGAACAAAGTGTTCAAATGCCATGGTACGTTTTTCGAAATCGTACCATGAGATTTGAACACTTTGTTCGTGGTTCCCATTTTCATGAACGCTTGTTCACGATTTTGGGAACACTTTTTTCTCCGTGTTGATTAGACTTCTATTTTCATGTAAATTTTGAAGTTTTTTGGAAAAATATTTTTTTTGCCCCCTGATTTTTCAGACTAATTTTGAAAGGAGGGGCGACATAAACTTTGAAAAATGTTTGCAACGGCCTTACTATGTTTTCATCAGGAATGCAGTCGCGTTGTTTCTGAAGCGACTCCGAAACACTGTTAAAGCCACCACAACTCCCCACAACAAATTGCAGAACATCGTTGACCCACGATGCGTTGATTGTTATGTAGCGATACGGTTGGTGAACGCAACTCTAATAAGCTTAGACACAGTCACTTTTCCTAGATACATAGACGGGTCGTCAAATTCAGTAACTAAAGGCCGTAAATAACCATTTCCACAATGTTTGTGACCTACGACAAAATTTCTGCAGTTGTGCAAAAAAAAAAACACATCCTTTCAAGAAGCGCTCGTGCAGAATAGAGATTTGAATTGTTTTATTGTTAAATATTGACCATAACACGCCTTCGACTTTAGCAACCCAGCCAATTGGGTAAAAATTTAAGGTCACCTTTCAGTTATTTGAGCGTTTGCTTCCTTCAAAGGATGTATTTGAGGAAAAAATCGCAAGAAAAAATGTTAATTAATATCGCTCGTGTTTGATTTATTTTGGCTCAATTACTGGATTTAACTGGAAAGCTAAACGGCTGATTTCCTTTCACAAAATTCGCAACAAATTTTATAGATCTCAGTAAGGAGTGATTTATATTTTTGAGTGTAAATAATTCATTCCAGGTGGAACTTTTCCTCTACTCTATCCAAATTCTTATTCCGTTTGGCTCCAAAGATGCAGCTATGCTCTTTAAAAATGTTGATATTTGCGATATCAAGTTCAAAATAAAAAAAAACCACCCACACTACTTCTACTTTCTACTCCAAGGAACCTTCCACCCCAGTGTTTGAACTGACGACCTTTGGATTGCGAGTCCAACCGCCGCCAGCGATTACACCGGAGTAGGCTTGGTTTGGTGTGTTGTTTGTACTTATGGCATGGAGACGACTCCTACACCTGGAATGACTTAACGGGCTAGCAACCAAGGCCGGGACCGACATTTTACTTCCTCATTCGATGGAAGATATCAAGTTACCGATTTCAAAACTTGCATACGTAGCGCATTATGGGAGGATAATCCACATCGAATGTGACCGAAATCGTCCAAATCCAATTACTTTGCAAATTTTTAGCAGGATTATAGGCTCCTCGAAAGAGAATGCCAAAACATTCAATGAAAATCTTTTATTAAAAATAAAGCAATCTTTAACCAAATCAACCCAAAACAGAAAACAGCAGAAACATGCTCATTAAGTCGCAGCTACTAAAGTTATTAGATCCACCGAACAGAGTTGTCCATTCCAGTCACAGATTTCTGCGCCAATGCTCGCACCACGATAAGAAAAGGTGTGTTGTCATAAAAACCAAACTGACCATCACCACTGCCGGCCACCTGTGGTGGTGAGTATCTATCGTTGGCTCACCTCACAGCCCACTTGTGTTGAGAGATTCAAAAAGGTATGTCCATTGCATTCACGTCTGCCAAATGACCATAACTGCTAGGGTTTGCTGTTCAATCCCGCATAAAAAAGTACCATATAAAAACTTTTTTTCATATGGTAATTGAACTTTAAACTATATTGTTACTACCATTTCCAAAAATGTTTGACTACTATTTTAAAAATGGTATTTATATGGTTGGCATGAATTTTTACTATCTCACAAATGGTTTAACCATCTGGCATAAGGGTGGTTAGCAATGGTAACCTTAAAAACTCAGTACTATTTTCGTCAAAAACTGTTTGTTGTATGGTAAATAAATGGTTTAAGTACTATTTGGCAAAAAGTAACCTTAAATCAAACAGTTCACAAATAGTTTAATATAGTTAAATTTTAATTTTGGGAAATTGAAAAAACGATTTCACAAATAGTTACCATTTCTCAAAGTGTCATTGTATGATCCAATATGGTAATCAAATGGTAATTTTTTATCCGGGATGTTGTCTCCTCTGAAAACACTCGTCAGTTCGTCCACCACAGGTCGAATCACCCTACCGGTGCCAACCGCACGATCTTCGACAAGGTTAAGGTTTGTTGATAGAACAAATTCGCAATGTACCGGCCTGCGAAAAAAAATGTTTTAATCCTTGGAGCAAAAAAAATGCGAAGATCTTGCATTCCACGTGTATTTCCTACAGAACACACACAAAGCCGCACACGCACCGGTAGTTCTAAGCCACACACAAATGGCAATAAAAGCTTGCCGCTGGGACGAACTGGGACTTTTGATAAGTCCAGCAAAGATGCGATATGAATAAATTTGCTCGATAGGACTAAACTGTGCGTCTATTAAACGTAACACAGAAGCTAGTAGAAACATGTCCAGCATTTATGTTGCTGTTGAATAGTTTTCTATTGCATTGCCACCCAGGGTAGATTGAGAGAGTGAAAAAAAAACTCTCATAGAGGTTATAAAATAGGCTCGGCTCAATTCCGAAAATAAACAGCCAAGTTTTGTTACAGCTTTTTACGACTTCTAAAAATAGAAAGTTTTCATTGATCAGTTCGCCAAATATTACCCTTGTTTGGTGTTGCTTCGTTAATTTTTTTTTTGACTTTTCCGATTTTTATCTCTTCTAAAAACCGGACATCCCAAAACATAGCTGAAAATGCTTAGTCATTGTGTTTTGGCTTCAGTGGCATTTACTAAACGCTTGAATGCTGTTTACTATGTTGGCCCTAGTATCCGTTGTAGAGCGAAGCATTTTGAAAAATGTATTTTTAGCGAAGTAAATATGATGATAACTTTTAGAAACCGTGTTGTGATTCGATACACACACACGCTGTGTTTTAAGCAGTATTAATCTCATTATTAAACTATAATATCTAGATTTATTTTTAATTCCATGATTTGTACCGATTTTTTTTCCTTTCTTGATTTGGATGAAACTATTGTGTTCTTTTCCAAAAAAATCATGATTTCTCAAATACGTCGAAAAAATGTTTTATTATTTAAAATGAAAATAAAATTTGCAACTTAAAAATTACTTTACAGAAATGTTGATATCATACCTCTTTTTCAAGTTTCATCCACTGAAAATTGTATTTTGATGATAACGCGAATTTTTGATAAAAAACAACACAGGAAAGGCGAGGTTTTCTCTATATCACTAAAAAGCGTTAAATTTTTAGGTGACGATAACTTAGCAAGTGTGTTTCCTGTTTCAAAGTCAAAAATGAAATAAAATATTGATATGTTGCGATTCCTCGAATAAGATAATTCATCTATTTAAAATACAATTTAAAACGTTTGTTTTCATATTTTCAATCAAATAGGTCTCTAGAAAAATAAGATCAGAATAGACACAAAACCTTTGAAAACAAAAATATGTTCATGAATTCATGGATAACATTCGGTAGTAGCATAACTGCATAACTATTCTAATTGCAGTGGATTTTTGCCAAACGTCTTTTATCCGTTCGACCTTTTGCAACTATGCCTGTCTATTTTTTGATCTTTTGACCTTTTGTCAAAATTCTTCAAAAAATTAATAAAGAAAAATGCCACTTTGTCGGTGGTTTGATTGATAAATATCTTTTTAGAAAACAATGTTTTATTATTACATTGTTTTCTAAATCCAGAATTTTTGAATCAATACAATTTTTTCAAAAAATCAAAATATTGGCCGCAAAAATTTTTCAAATTTATTTTTCGATGTAAAATCAAATTTGCAATCTAAAAGTACTTCAGTGAAATTTTCACAAAGTGCACTGTTTTCAAGTTAAAGCCATTTTGAGGTAACTTTTTTGAAAGCAATAGCGGTTTTTCATTTTTTTTATTAGTGCACATGTTTGCCCACATTTAAAACAAATATTTTTGAAAAACTGAGAAAATTCTCTATATTTTGCATTTTTGAACTTTGTAGATACGACACTTAGTAGCTGAGATATTGCCATGCATAGGTTTAAAAACAGGAAAATTGATGTTTTCTAAGTCTCATCAAAACAACTCACCATTTTCTAACGCCGATATCTCTACAACTAATGGTCCGATTTACAATGTTAAAATATGAAACATTCGTGAAATTTTCCGATCTTTTCGACAACAATATTTTCCAAAACGAAGAACGTTTTTATTGATCAGTTCACCAATTATAAGTTACTCCAACCAAGTTGTAGTTCAATTGCCCTAGTTTGGTTTTGCTTCGTTATTTTTTTTGACTTTTCCGATTTTTATCTCTTCTAAAAACCGGACATCCCAAAACATAGCTGAAAATGCTTAGTCATTGTGAAAATGCTTAGTCATTGTGAAAATGCTTAGTCATTGTGTTTTGGCTTCAGTGACATTTACTAAACGCTTGAATGCTGTTTACTATGTTGGCCCTAGTATCCGTTGTAGGGCGAAGCATTTTGAAAAATGTATCTTTAGCGAAGTAAATATGATGATAACTTTTAGAAACCGTGTTGTGATTCGATACACACACACGCTGTGTTTTAAGCAGTTTTAGTCTCATTATTTGACTATAATATCTAGATTTTTTTTTTAAATTCCATGACTTGTACCGATTTTTTTTCCTGTCTTGATTTGGATGAAACTAGTGTGTTCTTTTCCAAAAAAAATCATGATTTCTCAAATACGTCCAAAAATTTTTTATTATTTAAAATGAAAATAAAATTTGCAACTTAAAAAGTACTTTACAGAAATGTTGATATCATACCTCTTTTTCAAGTTGCATCCACTGAAAATTGAATTTTGATGATAACGCGAATTTTAGACCTCAAACCTAGCCTCAGATAAAAAAAACAACACAGGAAAGGCGAGGTTTTCTCTATATCACTAAAAAGCGTTAAAATGATTAGGGTGACGATAACTTAGCAAGTGTGTTTCCTGTTTTCAAAGTCAAAAATGAAATAAAATATTGATACGTTGCGATCTCTCGAATAGAAATAATTCATCTATTTAAAATACAATGTAAAACGTTTGTTTTCATATTTTCAATCAAATAGGTCTCTAGAAAAATAAGATCAGAAAAGACACAAAACCTTTGAAAAAAAATTGTTCATGAATTCATTGATAATATTCGGTAGTAGCGTAACTGCATAACTATTCTAATTGCAGTAGATTTTTGCCAAACGTCTTTTATCCGTTCGACCTTTTGCAACTATGCTTGTCTATTTTTTGATCTTTTGACCTTTTGTCAAAATTCTTCAAAAATTTAATAAAGAAAAAAGCCACTTCGTCTGAGTTTTGATCTTTTTTGATAATCATAAAACTTTGTTTTCTAAATTCAGAAATGAAAACAGGTTACGTGTACAACCTCCAACTTTTATTCAGAGCAATTCTCTCAGATTTCAGCCATTCGATTTTTTTTTGTATTTTTCAATCTGGCTGAAACTTTTTTGGTGCCTTTGGTATGCCCAAAGAAGCCATTTTGCATCATTATAATTTTCCATACAAATTTGACAGCTGTCCAAAAAAAATTATTTATGAAAATTCGAAAATCTCTACCTCTTGAAGGAATTTGTTGGTCGTTTTGGTGGCTTCGGCAAAGTTTACATTTCAAAACCTGTTTTTAAACCTTTGCATGGCAATATCTCAGCAACTAAGGGTCATATCAACAAAGTTCAAAGAAGCAAAATATAGAGAATTTTCTCAGCCTTTCAAAAATATTTGTTTGAAACATGTGCACTAGTTTAAAAAAAATAAAAACCGCTACTGCTTTCAAAAAAGTTACCTAAAAATGGCTTTAACTTGAAAACGGTGCACTTTATCAAAATTTCACTAGAGTACTTTTTGAATGCAAATTTAATTTTACATCAGAAAGAAGTTGCAAAAATTTTTGCGACCAATATTTCGTTTTTTGAAAAAATCAGTATTGATTTAAAAATTCATAACTCGTTCAAAGATTTCTTTTACAACCTGAACATTTCTGAATAGTTGGCATTTTATGTCCCCTAAAACATATCAAAAAATAAAAAAAAATAGTATTTTTTTGCAAATCAAGCTTTAGTGACAAAAAGTTAAATTTAAAATCACTAAAAAATTGTTAACCATGTATCATTTTTTTCAGTGTCGATACCTACAACTTTGCCGAAGACACCAATCGATCAAAAAATTCCTTCCAAAGATACAGATTTTTGATTTTTATACATCATTTCTGTATGGAAAGCTGCCAAATTTGTATGGAAAATTATATGGACAAACTAATGATGCAAAATGGCTTCTTTGGGCATACCGAAGGCACCAAAAAAGTTTCTGCCGGATTAAAAAATACAAAATTAAAAAAAGACCGATTTCGTTAGAGAATTGCTCTTCAGTAATTTTTGCATCCTCTTTATGCTGCATTCTTAAATTTCTTTTATGATGTTGACATCCTTGTTTCTTAAAAAAAGTATTTTTATTGCTTTTTTTCAATTGGAGAGATCAAAAAATAAGAAATAATCGCTGCCATAAAATAATATTTTGTAGACTTTGAACCATCATGATTAATATTCCGGACTTTTCTCAATCCCATCTGCTTCACCTCTTGAGACTTTTCCGATTGCTTATTCGATCAAGTATCGGCTATCGAAGCGAATCTTGTAGGGGGAAGCAACTAACGTTCCGCCAATACTATCATATCAGTATTAAAAATCTGTTTCTAATTTGAAAAGTTGAGTTGTTCCAAGCAACAAAAACATTCCATTAAAGCTAGCAACAATTTGAGTTTGGAATAAGGGGAAATTCTCGCAAATCAATAGCTTCCTCCTAAGCTCCCGAATAATGACAACAACAACAAAAAAAATCACACTCGGTGGAATTTCCATACAGATTCCCCTCTTGAGCTCAAACCCCCTCCTCATAATTGAGCAATTTGGATAATTCTTCGCAAGGCTCTTCACAATTGAACACGTTTGTTTTTGCTCGTTCAAACACTGCTGCTGCCTCTTCCTTCTACCAATTCTGCCCCCCTCTGACACACTAACAATCGCAGTTCCAGGAGGTCAAGACCAAAAAGCAGCACCTCACAGAGCCGGCGAGGTCCATCGAGCGAGAGCCAACTGGTGATGAGAGATGATGGCCGATTGTTGAGTTTGATGTTGACCGTGTTTGACTCACGTCGATATTTGACTGAATCCGGAATTAAGGATTCTGGGCAGGTGTTTTGGACAGTGCACCCAGCTAAAAAAAAGTTAGCACCCAGCTTAAAAAAGAACTGTCCTTTTTTACACGGCGCTCACGCACATTACCAAAACAAACGTTTGGAAGTGTGTGTGAACTCCGTGTAAAAGGGGTGTCAAACTAAAAAGTGACCCCGTTCGTTTGACAACAGTTGGTGTCAAACCATCGGGGTGTGAGTGTAATAATTCATTCATTCCCGGTGATAAATGACGAATTGACCACACTCCGGTTAAAGTCACGGCAATAGAGGAGAAAATCGTGACGTCAGAAATGAACTCAAATCATTCAAAGTTTATTTTGTGAGTGACTTTAACAGTTTGGCCTAGTTTGACGGCTACATTGTCCCCAGTTTTCTGTGGGAGAGAAAAGGAGGCGAATACTTTATGAAAATCATACCTGTCAAAATTCCTAACTTCCAAATCTTTTCGCGAGTTGATTTTCTCTAGACAGAAAACAAAGCAAAAAGAAGCAGTCAAAAATCAGTTGAATATTTTAAACATTTTTGACTACAGTCCAGACTCGATTATCCGAAGGCCTCCAAAACATTTCACTTCGGATTATCGAATCTTCGGATAATTGAATCACGAAATTTTTTATCTTTCGTTGTCTTATTTTTGATTGTCGGGCTTAAGTAAACTACCTTACAATTATTTAGAATTGTTAAATCCAAGATGGCGGCCAAAATGACGATGATAACACATTGAAAAAATGCATTTTTCAATTTAAAGGCAATCAAATATTCAATTTTGTCTAAATTGGGGTCGCAGAACTCGAATTTGATGTTTAAAGTTAGAAAAAAATATTTTTTTGGGTCATGATTCGATTATCCAAAGTCCCAAACAAACATTCGGATAATCGAACTTCAGATAATCGAAACTTCGGATAATCGAGGCTTCGGATAATCGAGTCTGGACTGTACACTAGGGTGCCCAGAAAAAATGACCCCCTGCTCCACAAGCGAAAATCCGTTTTTTGGGTTATTTTAAGCATCTGTGCAAATTTTGAGCAAAATTGGTTGAGATTAACCCATTGATACCCAAGCCTAAAGTTGGTGAAAATAATGTTTTTCATACAAAAATGCCTTTTTTAAATCGCTAATAACTTTTCAGGGTCGAGTTTTACAGCTTCGGTATGTTCTACAAAGTTGTAGAGTAATAAATTTCCAATGAGAATCTCACTTTTGGCAATATTTTGATGAAAGAAGCACACCGTGCGGACCAAACCGTTGTAAAATTGACTTTTCCATACATTTTTTTCGATTTTTCCCATACAAACTTCACCTTCGAGTATCAATGGGTGTTGACCGATTTTGCTCATATTTGGCCCAGAGTCCTAAAATAGCTCAAGGAACAATATTCAGCTTGTAGAGCGAGATTTTGAGAAAAAATGCCATATTCTGGGCACCCTACTGTACACACAAAGTTAAAGACCATGCGATTTAGGCTACAAACACTGGTACGAGAATATTAACAAGTCATAATTTAGTAAGTATCACAATTAGCCATATTAATGTGGCACTATTTTGTTATTTTCAACATTTTCAAATCAATGCAAAAATTCAATACCATTTAACATGCTTCAAAACCAAAACGACATCTGATTGATACAGTCATCCCACATATTCGGAACCCCACAAATTCGGAACTCTTTTGTGGTAATTTGTCAATAGGATGCAAAATGCAACTGTCGATCCGACTATTTTTAGAACCCTTATTTGGACATTCTATTGCTACTTTTCTAGTAAAAGTAGTAATTTTTGTTTTTGTAATTTTTGTAGTTGGACTATTTTGTCGAGAGCAACAAAACACTGCCTCCAAATTGCAAATTGCCGGTGAATCTTATATTTTCACAAAAAAGTTATCAAACCATTCATAAAACAATACTAAGCATGAGTTTTATTGGTTTCAGTGTGTGAAGTCATTATTTTGTTAAAAATATGCACTCCTGGAGATAATAATAGTTTGTTTACATCGTAAGAAAAAAGTGTTCCGAATTTGTGGATTTCAAAGGTCAATGTTTTTCTTCAAAAACATGATATAAAACGTAAATATCGAAAGATCACAAGAAAAGCTTTCACATAAACGTGAAAGCAAATCATTATGATCAATTATCGATTTTCTATGATTTTTTGAACATTGGCCGCTATGTAAACTGTTCCGAATATGTGGGATGACTGTATCTTAAACAAAAAAAAAGATGAGTAAATTTAAGGAAAATGGCAAAATTAAAAATAATAAATAAATTAAAAATTATGTGGTACACATTTTAAGTTTTGCGAGTTCATTATAAAAAATCACTGATAAAAAAAAGTTTATAATGTGGGTAAACATTTTTTATGACTGCATCTCAAACACCAACATCGGGGTATCCGAAATTTCCGATTCCGACTCCGACTCCACAGCCCTAGTTTTCATAGTGGTTTATGTCTAAAATATTATTTTTCAATTCAGTGTAAATAAATTTTCTAAACTATCATAATTGTACAATTTGTAGCTTTTAGCTTAGTTGCAAATAATAAAAAAAGAGAAAATTAGTATTTTAGAGTATTTATACGCTAAGCATTAATTTTTTTAAATTCCAACTTTAACAATTTTTGGAATTAAAGAAAATAGAGCTGGTATGAGCTTTTCTGATCTCCGAAACAAAAATATGTTTGAAATTTCAAAACTATACCGAATGTCTCAAATTCCCGATTCTTTTCAAATGTTAGAGTTGAGTTGGAATTATTATTGTTCGCAAGTTCGAATCATTTAACAAAGGTTTAATTTTATGGCTATAAAAAATTTTACCAATAGTTACCAAGATATTGCTAGTTGAAAAAAAATCTTATGAGAAAACACCTTTGACCTAGCTATTATTTTTCTCAATTTCAATTATTTGCAAAAAAAAAAACAGATTTTGAAAGTCAATCATGAAACTTGCAGCGAGTTTAAAGCGAGTACCTGGGGTGAGAAAGAGCCTTTCTTACTAAAGAATATAACAATGGTAGAACTTCTTTCAATTAATAACATCGACTTTGTTTATTTAGCACAAAAGAAAGTCTTATGATGAAAGCAAAGTATTATGATGATATTATGAGTATTATGAATGATATGATTTCCAAAAGAAATAAAAAACGCAATTTTCACCAAAAGAATATTTTTAATCGTACAATATGTTTGTACGTTTCTAATCAAACAAGCGTTTATGACAAACGCGATCATAGCAAGCTTCCCAACAACGCACACCGCGGTTTTGGTTTTCTAGTTTCGGTACGAGCCCTTTTGTGTGACTGTGTTGGCGTTTTGGTTCATCGTACCAGCGCACCAAGACAAGCAAAACCGAGGTACAAGTGAACCGCGTGTGCCGCACGGTGCAGGGAAGCTAGCCATTCAGCTTCTACGAAAGAGACAGAGTCAGAGATAGCTATTTTTAACAACCGCACCACTACACACTCAATCGCGAGAACCTTAGGAAGAAAGCCTTTGGAGTCGCCAGCATTGAACACCTTGAAAACGATATAAACGATGAAAAGCTTAGAAAGCTCCTATTGGAATCCAATGAACCCTGTTAAATAAACTTACGAAATCACAAAAAAATGAAGTCTTCATTTAGGCGATTTTAGGAGCGCACGGGAAACAAAATGATTGTAGCTGGATGAATGTCCTATGTCACAAAGGTTTTTGCATAAACATTGGACAGTTAGGCAAAAACGGACAGGGCAAAAGAAAAAGCTACGATATCTTACATATTGAAGGAAACATCGGTAGACAAGCTACTACAAAATGAGTATAAGTCGAGCCACAAAATATATGCGTCAGCATTCTCGCGCCAGTATTCGAAGCTCAACTTGACAACTTGTCGACTTGGCGAGGAAGCGTCGAAAATCGATGCAGTGTGATTTTTTAACGATTTTTCCGATTAAAATTCATGCTGAATCGACATATTTACGAAGATGGAAATGACGTCCTGCCTTAAAGTAAAACCTATACCTTTCTTTAGTAAGAAAGGCAATAGTAAGAAAGGCAAAAAGGAAATCGTTATAAAAATTGATCGGGATTGCCGAACGATGTCGAATTTGTTTCAGATGCTCACTCATGGTTCTTGAAACTATTGGCACTACGCCCCCCGGGGCATGGCCTTCCTCTAACGTGGGATTTCTGCTCCAGCGCCTCTGACGAGACAGGAGAAACCGGGACCGACGTTTTACTTCACCATCCGATAGAAGCTCAGTGGATAAGGCGGGAATCGAACCCGCGTCTCATAGCATCATCGGGATCGGCAGCCGAAGCCGCTACCCCTGCGCCACGAGACCCACTCATGGTTCTTATGGTAGGTCAATCAAACGGCTCTAACTCCAGAACCATATTATGAATCTGGATGAAAATTTGGGAGGTTGTAGGGCTCGAAAAATGCAATTTTTGAGATAAATAAAAGGTATAAAAATGAAAAAAATTGACCATATTTTCATTTGAAAACTGTGTATTTTGTTGAAAAGTCTGGCCGCATCCGAAAACAGATGGATATTTCGAAATTTGCGCGGCAACTCGCCCAGGTTCAGCACACTAGCTTTCATCTGCATTTAGAAGAATCGAAATCGGATATATGGGAGCTGAGAACGGCGCGACACAAAATTTTGCAAAATTTTACCACATACGAACATCACTCGACCTCCACGGAATTTATTTTCTCAAAATTCGAGGGTTAGAGATAGTCGAGTTCTGTCAAAGTGAATCGATAGAGCGTCGAAAATCGATGCAGTGTGATTTTTTGACGATTTTTCCGATTAAAATTCATGCTGAATCGACATATTTACGAAGATGGAAATGACGTCCTGCCTTAAAGTAAAACCTATACCTTTCTTTAGTAAGAAAGGCAAAAAAACTCTCTATAAGAAAAGTCAAAATCAACCAACGAAATTTATTAAATTAATTTAAAAACATCCAACTATTGGCAATTTTTGTAAACACAGAAAATGAACAACAAATAAAAAAAAAATACTTCAAAAATGGAAATTCATTATTATGACTGAGTAGAAACAAAAACAATCAGTCCTCAAAAAAATCGAGAGTTCAACAATCGGTACTTATAACTTTCATGTTTTTTTTTTTAAATTGACAAACGTATAGTTTTTGATACATCGTTTCAACTAGAAATGGCAAAAAGTTAAAGATAACTGAATTTAAAATTTTATTCCTATTTCTCCCACTTATTTTAAGCACAATTTTTGAAGAGAAAAAATGTTTAAGCAATTTTACCATAACTCAAAATTTCTTGTTTTTTGTGGCAATTTCAATATTTTCATCATATTTCAACGCTTATACTTATACTCACCAAAAAAAGTTCAAGGGCATCATTTGGAAAAATATATATTTGAAATTACTTAATGAATTTAGTTCAACAATTAAAAATATTTACAAAAAAAAACCATTGCCAAACTCAAGTTGGAATCAGTTTTCAAATATACAATCTACACAGTAAAAAAAAGTTGAATTTTGGAATGCTGAAAATTTGGTTGGTTGAATATTACTCATTTTTTGAGTAATATTAATCAAAAAATGTGTAAAAATGTGAACCTGATGAATATTTATCAGAAACTGATGAAAATTCACCAATTCCTGATGTAATATTACACATTTTTTTCGCCATTTCCTGATGAATATTACCATAATTTTTTTTCTGTGTATGTCACAAAATTAAATAGAATCATAACTTTAAGCTGGGCACCAGGCTCTATTTTTATATTAGTTTTTCATTAACTTTACTTCTTGTTGATAAACAAAAATGAATAGACATCATTAGATTCATTTCAAAAATTATGAAAATTGGTGTCAACTGCATCCAATATTTATTAAGAACAGCTATTCGATACTCAAATATATTGAAATTGTGAAAAAATCCTTCAATTTAAAGTAATTTACATAAGCAGAATTGAGTAAATTTAATTTGAAAATTGTACAAAATATAACAAAATCATTCAAGAGTTAAAATTAATTTTCAAACAAGTATGCTTCAAAAAATACAAAAAATCATAAATTCCCTACTTTTTCCCGATTTTTGGCGGATTTTGGCGAATTCCCGACTTTCTCGATTTCCCGACTTGATTGGCCACCCTGAAAGTTTCTTTCACCTTCTCATTTTATGCTAAAATCGTTAATAGCATAACTTTCGAAGTACAGAACTCAACTTCAAGATGAATCGAATGAAACCAACGGAAAAAATCGATTCAGATTTTGCCAAGATATCTGTCAGACCCACCTTCGGGTCCAGGAGACATAATTAAGGATTAATTTTCGAGTGATTCTACATCCATTGACCGGTGAGTAAGAAAAAAAGGCGTGATTCAGATATTCCAAAGATTTTCGATAATTATCGACAGAATTGTATCAAATTGTTGTATAAAATTCTGCAAAAAAAAAGTTTTATGAATGTTTAAAGAATTATTATATGAACGATTTCTTTCGCTGTAAATAAAAACTACGAGAGAGCCCATCCTCTTCCACTCAACTCCACTGGAATCCTAGCCTCGTGAAGTTCGCCTGTATGTTCACAACGATCAACTCTCGCGCCAATTCACCCTCGTGCCAGCGAGAAACTTCGTCTGCTGTGGCGTCCGCTGAGATTTAGCCTGAGAATCACCTACGACGACGACGCCGCACCATCAATCAACACATCTCTCGGCTGCGGCGGTGGCTTTCGGTGGCGGTCAGTCCGGTGTGTGTGTGTGGAAGCCGGCGCGCGACGACGCAGATTCTATTTTACCTAGGTTGGCACGATCGAACGCCGGTCGCTTCAGTTGCGCTCGGACATTCGACGGTGAAGAACGTCGCACCAGAAAATTACCTGTGCTGGGTGTTGACAAGTGCAAGCTATTGCCTCTCTAGTGTTAGATTTCAGTAACCGTTGGGACCGTTGTGAAGGACCATGCAGGATCCGTTCGCGAACGTGACCGCCGGAGTTCCGGTGAACCTGGGCTCCAACCAAAGTTCCTTCCTCGAAGCCAAATGGAACGCCTTTCTCGATATTGTTGGTAATTGAGAGTTTTTTTTTCAATTTCTAAAAATTATGATGAAACTGTGTTTTAATGAATAAAAGGAAAACACTGTAGTGCCAGGTTCATAAGAAAAAAAATGCAAAGAACTGTATGATCGTAAAGTGGTGGTTTATACTAATCTCGATGTATAAGTTATAATTATTTGTAAACATGCAACAGAGGAACATTGACTCCAGTGGCATAGTGTTTGTCAAAAGTATTAGAATACAAGTGTATGGGCAAGTGTTTTCCGATATCTGATTTTTCATGTTACAGCATCATGGTAAGATCGTTTTGGGATGGGCCTTGATAAGCTGAATGCTGATGAAAACAGGGAATAATAATTTTCTTCTTTTTCAAAATATGTGAATGACTATATTTTCTATATGGAAAAACAACAAACTTAAAAAAATCAAAGTGAACTGGAAAAAGGGGTGTTTATCAAAGTTTCTAGGACTTAATACTTACTACGGCACTGGTTAGGACTCTTATCCCAGGTTCTCAAATTTGGACGACTCCGAAGAAGAACCCCGCCTTTAGACGGGCTTCGATTTAAACAATTGCCAAAAATAAATTTTTCAACAAATTTTTGATCTTTAAAAAGCATTGGAAAGAAGAACTCTTTTGGGTGTTTTACTTTTTTTATGTGCCAATGTTTTTTTCTAACATTTTCTATATTTTAAGTAAAAAGAAGTATGCAGTATTTTTTCTAGTGTCCCAGACTATGCTTCTACGCATTTTTTTACAATTTAAATGATAATGGTGCCATTTTATAGCAGACAATGTGAAAAACAAGCAAAAAAGTGACTGTAATAACGTAAAAAAAATTAGATAGCAAAATGTAATTTTAATAGTTGGTAGAGCAGGCCAAATACTACCAAAAACAAACATAAACTAAACATGATAAATGCCAACTTAAATACTAAAAATGAAACAAGAAAAACTTTCGAAAAAAATTTGGGCAGTAGACGGTTAAGATTGATCTACTCTGAGTTGTCTAATGATTCCTACATCAGCAATTTGGAATTTAAATCCTTTTCAAACTTGACAGATTTTAATTGAATTACATCAATTCAGTTCTCTCAGATATGAGCAAACCAGCAATTAAAATGCAATTTTAACCCCTTCCCGCCCAGAGCAAAATCGTGATTTTTTACGTTTTTCACCATTACTCGAAACTGATTCGACCAAATTGGATGAAATTTTAATGGTTATGAGCTAATATTCTATTTAAAATAACGCAGGTTGAACAAGGTTGAAAAAAATGCATGGTTGCAGAGAAATTTAATTTTGAAGACAAAAATTAGTGGTGCTCTGGAGTAACCATGGGCGTTAGAGGGTTAAAATTTACATTAATTGATCTGGCTGAATCATTGCATCATGCGATTGTCCGTAAGAATATCCATACAATGTTGACAGCTGTCCATACAAAAATGATAATTAATTATTCGAAAATCTGTACCTCGGAAAGTGATTTCCTGATCGATCGATCTGGTGTCTTCAGCTACGGAAAAAGTTATGATGTTGATAATTCCCAAAACTAGTTAAACTATAAAGAATAATATCCATTATCTAAATGAACTTTCTTTTACAAAAAGTTAACGTTTCAAAAACCACTCGAAAAATAAACTCCTTAATTAAACCTCCTAGACCGACCTTCACGTATACCTCGACTCAGAATCAAATTCTGAACAAATGTCTGTGCGTGTGTCTGGATGTGAGTCCGTGCACAAAATAAATGCACTCGATTATCTCCGGATTGGCGGAACCAATTTGGACTGATTTGGTCTCATTCGATCCGTCTTGGGGTCCCAAAAGACCTTGTTTAATATTATGATGTTTAGAAAAGTTCAACACTTATGCTAAAAAAAACGATTTAAACTGAACTTCGAAAGATTGTTAAAAGGGTGGTTTTTGTAAGAAACCCCGTCATGCTATACATTTTTAGGAAGGTAATTGAAGACCTTTCCAAAGAGCCAAAAACATCGAAGAACCCTATCGAGAGTTATTCCCGAGCAGACGGAAATAACGTGAGAATAACATTTTTGATATTTGAAAATACTAGGCCAATAACATTTTATGTTATTTATAACAAGATTTGTTATTTGCCGTTATAATTTTTTGTTATTGGATTGTTATTGTAATAACAGACTAATAACATTTTTAGTTATTCTTCAAACAAATCTTTGTTATTATTTTTTGTTATTTTAACAACTAATCCGATCATCCCAATAACATTTGGAGACATTCTTCCATAACAAAAAATGTTATTCCCAAGTTGTTTTGGCTTTCAACCAAAATTCAAACCATCCACATTAACGACCCCCGGGTCTTTTGTGGTCTCTATTGCAAGTTTCTGCTCGAACCTAGAAGTCCGAAGGCTTGAATGGGGAGAGCACCCAAACCTCTTTTTACTCCAAGGAACCTTCCACCCCAGTGTTTGAACTGACGACCTTCGGATTGCGAATCCAACCACCGCCAGCGATTCCACCGGAGTAGGTTTGGTTTAGTGTGTTGTTTGTACTTATGGCATGGAGACGACTCCTACACCTGGAATGACTTAACGGCCTAACAACCAAGGCCGGGACCGACATTTTACTTCCTCATCCGATGGAAGGTTGGAGCAGATGGGAATCGAACCCAGAATCATCCGCTTACAAAGCGGACAGCGTAACCATTCGGCCACGCACTGGCTTTCAACCAATATCAGATTAATAACAAATTTTGTTATGATAACATAAACTGTTAAACCCTTATGCAAGAATGGATTTTTCAAGAATATATCATAACACTTTTTTGTTATTTTAACTGTATTTGTTGTTGAAATGGCATGAATTTAGTTATTACCGTCTGCCCATTTAAGTGTTATTTATACAGTTTTTTGAGGCCGGATCTCAGATATCTCGATGAAAATTATGTCCGGGTCCAACATCGAACATAACACATCGAAGATCTGATAACCCTTTAAAAAATTATGAGCACTTACAAATAATTTCCGGATCAATCACGCGAACCATCGTTCGTTGCGTAATCAAAAGACCATTCCAACGAATCCAAAAGAATGAAGATCTGACAACCCTCTCAAAAGTTATGAGATTACGAAGAAAAATTTGGATCACATTTGCCGGTCTGGCATCGATTCCAGACGGTCCCGGTGGCATTTTTCGAGACGAGATTTGTCTGATCACGCCTTCCGTCGGACGGGGAGGTAAATGTTGGCCCCGGTCTAACCTAGAGGTTAGGTTGTTAGCTCAGTCCTGGGTCCTGTCTCGCTGGTAGGCAGTTGGACTAACAATCCAAAGGTCGTCAGTTCGAATCCCGGGGTGGATGGAAGCTAAGGTGTAAAAAAAGATTTGCAATCACCTCAACAATCAAGCCTTCGGACACCATTTTTTCTAGTAGGAATCTCGAAATTGAGAACGTCGAGGCAATGTTGTAGAGCAAACAATTAGATTTTTTGATTTTTATTATTTTTATGAAAAAATAATTTACTGAAAAACAACGTAAACTTAGTGCAGGTGGAAAAAAGTGAGAAAGAATTGATTTCAACTGCCGAAAACCAAACCAGCAATCAAAAAGCAAAAAAACGGCCACAAATTGCCACAGGTTTCAAACGATAGTGACTTCCTTTGTTAAAGTTGTTTGGTTTTCTGCTACACAGGATGGGTTTCAAAAATTCGTTTCTATTTCAAACCATTCAGTTTGATTGATGATAAGTCTAGCTGAATTACGCTCATGATTGCACTGTTTTTTAATGGGTTTTGCCAACTTTTATCACTTTTTCGATTCCACGATTTGATGCATGGATGTGCAATAGATGTGACAAAGCGCACTTATTAATTCAATCTTGAGAAGTTGGCATTTATTCTGAGCGATAAGGTCTTTACGACAATAAAACATGACCCATTGCAAATAAATACTACAAGTCGCAACTTTTATGACCGATAGTGCAATAAACCGTATTTTTTTACTCACTAGGAATCAAACATCAAATTTAGTCACGCCACATTCCGGTGTCACGTTCGCTTGTGATTAGAGTTCGGTAGCCGGGCCATTGTTTGTTTGTGTTCATCCGCCAAAAGGGCTTGGTTGAAAGTATGTGTGAACCAAGCTTACCCGAACTAAAAAGTGTTGTATTTCAGGAGCTTTTCTAACAGGGCAATTAATTGAATTTAATTGATTTTGAATGTACCCCGGGGTAATGTATCTGGGGTGAACCTGGCCACATGGAAAGAATTTAGACAGTTATTTAGCCATGTTTTTGCTCAAAATGATGTACTTTTTGATTTATTTCGATGCTCTAAATCAATCTAAACAACTCCCTAAAGTTTGAGAACGATTGGTTAAATCTCCACTTTTTGTAAATCAATCAAAATTTATGTAGGAAAACCCATTTTGTTTTATTTTGATATTTTTTTAAATCCATGTTTCACGCTATATTCAAACCGGATTCATATTTGGTGCTCACAACTTTGCACAAGTGAGTATGGTGCTAACTTGCTCCAAAAAAAAGATAGGGTAGAGTAGTCATCAATGAGACACGGGGAACAATGATAAAATGGCTCTCACAAGACGTAGTTTCAACCAATCAGGCTCATATTTGGGGGAAAGGTATGTCTCCTAGATACACGTCTGCCATAATAGTAGCTTGGTTATGGACGCTCCTTTGTAAAGTTATTCATACATGTTTGATTCTGGGGTGTAAAAGTAAATTATGACTAAAAATTATATTTTCGCTCATAGACTGCCATTAACACAAAAACTAATATTTCTCCAAATTTCTTTCGTCATTTCACAGGGCATTAGTTGGGCTGCAATGTCCTTTCATTAGATTTGGCCAAAATTTAAAATATACCCAGAATCCAGGGCTATCTCATTGTTCCCTACTCCTTTCAGCCCATGGGTAACAATGAGACACTTTGATTTTTCTTCATTAAACTTTTCAAAATCTATGTAAATCTTTCAAAACATGAATTGGAAGTGAATTTTGGCATATTTAGTGAGTTTGAACTTCATTTAACCAAAAATATAAAGTTATTTGGTAAAATATATGGATTTTACAAAATTTAAATACTTTTTAGTATAACTGTTGTTATTTGAAGTTTCATGTTGACAAAATTGCTTGAAAATATTCAAAGCAAGTCATCTGCAATGGAACAATACAAAACATGATGTTTTACTAGAAAACTATTGATTTTCATAGAGTGTCTCATTGTTCCCCAGCTGTCTCATTGTTCCTGCCAAGTGCGTCTACAATGAGACAGTTGAATAACTATGGCTGTAGAGGTCGGATCGATCTCATATTTGGTCAATGTTAAAACACATTAAAAGAAAGAAAATGCAACAAAAAGCTCTTTAAAACATGCTAATGAAAAAAATACAAAAATCGTTGAAGTTTAAAAACCAAAAGTGTCTCATTGATGACTACCCTGCCCTACATCGTGTTCAAAACAAGTCTAAAACGTAGTTTTTGCTCGAATATCACGTTAAAGAACAATTTTGAGGTTGAAACGTGGATTTTTAAATATTTATCAAATCCTAAAAGATTTTTAAAATATTTATCAAATCCTAAAAAAATCCAATAAATAATTGAATCGTTTTGCGCAAAGTGGGAACTTAAAAAATTGTTCCCAAACTTTGAAAAGTAGTTTAGGACCCTAAAAAAACTGTAGATTTTCTTTGTTGGAAAAACCATTTTGTTGTTTCACCCAACTGGATATAAATTAAAAATTGCATAGTTTTATGAAACATTATGCCATAATTTTCTCAATTTATTTAAAATCCCCATGAACAATTAAACGTTTGGGGCAAATTGTTTATATCAAGTTCTAACCATTAAACCAATAAAAAGTCTAATCTTTTCTAATGAGAACTCACCTACTAATGAATTTGTGTTCATGCAGTTTGCTGTCTAATCTCTGATTTCATACCAATAATTCCTGTTCTGTAACTGTGTTATGAAAACGATTCTTATGCAACATTAGATTTTCCATACACAGGAAAAAAAGTGATTCAACTGGGTGCGAAATAAATTTTTAAATAGTGTTATATAATTTTACGCAATAAGATGATTGCCAAACCAAACATGTTTTTTTTTAGAAAATCAAAATTAGTTCAACAACATATTGACTTATTCGAAACATAAACAAATAGAGGCAAACAATTATACTTTCATTAATTAATTCAATACAAAGTCATTTGAAAATTAGGAATGCTCAATCATTGAAAAATAATCCCATCTGAAGTTTTTCAATTCCAATTATTATATTTTTTTTAATTTTGTATATAAAATAAATAACCTTGTCGATTTAGTATGAATTTTCCCATAATTTCAAAGTTAAAACGTAAAAAATACCACATGAATACAACAATTTGGTATCCCAGATAACATTTTTTTCAACGATTCAAAAATAACTTCTTATTGAGCATGCGATTAGTAATAAAAAAATATAAAAAAATGACATTAAAAATGACAATTAATGGCCTTATCACAAATGCTCAAATTTGTTGCAAAGTTTCTGAGAAAATCGGTAAAAATGTTGAAAACGAAATTTGGTATCAAAACTTTGTCAGGATTGGTAATTTTTCAATATCAGATTTGGTGAATTCAAAATGTTTTCAATCATTCAAATTGACCCTGGAATGATGATTGATGGATTTTAAAATAGATTTACGTCTGTTTGTCTGTGGTTCAAGTAAGCAGTTACCAGAGCTGTAACAAAGCTGCAAAGAAAAATCTCTTTTGTTTAAAAAATAACTCTATTTTATATTTTTGCCCAAAGAAACGGCAATTATAGAATAAGAAAGCACAACGAAGTTGAATTTATGAATAATGATTACACAGCAAAAAAATCCGATGTTAAAACCACATGCAAAAGCATGCACATCACCTTCATCAAAAAAGACACTTCATATTATACACTGCATGTACATTTTCTGCAAACACAAAAAAAATTGCAACTGACGGGATTCAAACCCAGCACCAGCAGTATGGACTGGCGCCTTAGCACGCTCGGCCATCAAAACGATGAAGTCTGGAAAGGATAAACGCATATATCAGCTAGACATTTCGGTCAAGTAGGTTTCCCATACTAATGGGCTACATATTTTAGAGTGTAATTTTACATAGAATTTTATAATATGATGCAACATTTATTTTACACCCAGGCCTTTTACACGCAGCTAGATTACTACTTTTTTTCTGTGTAGAGTTGGGTTTTTCACATTTTATATATAGCAATTTCAAATCTGTAGCTTCGGCCAGTGCTTCAAATTTGCATCAAATTTGAATAAATTTGTGGTAAAATTTTCGAGCACGTCCAAATTCATCATCAATTTATAACACCACTCCAAATCATTGTAATACGTAAATCTCGACGTCCTTGCGATCATTCGTGAGAGTAGCGCGCCAAAATCCGAAAACGAAACTATTGGCACTACGCCCCCCGGGGCATGGCCTTCCTCTAACGTGGGATTTCTGCTCCAGCGCCTCTGACGAGACAGGAGAAACCGGGACCGACGTTTTACTTCACCATCCGATAGAAGCTCAGTGGATAAGGCGGGAATCGAACCCGCGTCTCATAGCATCATCGGGATCGGCAGCCGAAGCCGCTACCCCTGCGCCACGAGACCCACCAAAATCCGTGAGCCGCGAATTCCGCGAGAGTCCTTAGCAGCAGCCAGTGTCAATTTGTCGAACCGTCCCAATGACTCTAGCTTTCGCCTCTGTTCTGGGGGGTGAATGGCTCATTTGGTATCAATTTGTGTGTAGGTCACGTGGATTTGGTCAAATTCAAACATACTAAATTTGGTCCTGACCCCTCATAAATTTTAACGATTCGGCAAAAATCAGAAAGACCGTGACAGCAGAATAAATTTAAAAGAAATCATGTTCCTTAATACCAATTAAAAAGCAGTAAAATTTTGGAAAATCGTCAAAAAAAATCCAGCTAGCAACATTTTATTTTGGTTATAAAGTGGAGTCACGAGCAATATTATTTCGCAACTTTTTGAAACAACACACATGATTCATCATTTCGGAAGAAAAGTATTTTGTGCATAGTATTATTATAATGTTGGAAGATGCATTCGATTCGATGCAAATTTGGATCGAATGTTCGTTGTCCCGAATGCCAGGTGAAACTTCTTTGTACTTTTGTGTGAAATTCTTTATTCTTTATCAAGGAAGACAAGATTTTGTTTATCCAAAGCCATCTTGTGAGTCCTTGGCGAAAGTTTGGCGCGTTTCGTTAATCCTGCATAAATTTGCCGTTGTATCTGGATTACATAAATTATTTCAAAATAGAGATGAACAGCAATATAACTAATTCGTTTTCTGTTGGGCTCTTAAATCTCAGATAAGGTGAAATAAATCGTCACTGATGTGCTTTCTTGTCCCAATCGTAATATTACAGAGAATAGAAAAAAAAAAAAAAATTAAAAGGCAAATGTAGCTAATTCCATATCCTTAGATCAGATCATCAGTTAACACAAATATTAAGTTAATACGCAATAGCAAAAAAACATAAAAATCCATGCTTTAATCTCATGCAAAAAAATAACTTATGAGCGATCAATTCTCAAGTGTTTATCTCTTATCTTCTACACGAGACAAGCCCAGTGAAATACAGTAGTTAAACTAGATCCAGCTTATCTTTAATTTAAGGGTGTTCTCATCAAAAACTGTATAAATTTCCTTACTTCCTCTTCGAGCAACTGTTTATACCTAAATCTCGAAAAATTGTGTTGATTATTATTTTGCCAGGCAAAAGGTCAGCTGTGCTATTTTGGAGTGTTGGATTAATCAACATCGTCGTGAGGCCCGGAAACAGTTTTAAGTATTCAAATATTTTTGACAACCCTATAGAGCGTCAGATAGCTGTCAATACGATAACAGTTTTGAGCCCAGTTGTGCTCCATGACTCACACGGAAACCCTTCGCAGCGTTATGAAAATCTATTTTGGGAATCCAACCAATCTTTTTTTGACCACGACAAAATATTGTCGCGTTTGTTTGTTTTGATTAGCATAGTTTTGAGCTGTGCCAAGGACCGGTGAGGCCGTAGATCACGATCACGGGCGGTCACGGCGCCGTCGAAAACGGGTTTGACTCGCAAAGGAATTGGACGACGATGAGTTAGCAATTTCTGGTTGAAGAAATGCAAGCGCTCCAAACTTTCTGCAAGGATTCCGGCCGGATGCGATGCGCTTTGAAGAAAGCAATCCTTCGGATTCTCACGTAGACCAAATTTTTGCATAGTCATTTGAAGAGTTTTGAGGATTTTTGCATCAAGACGAAATAAATCTTTAATGATATTCAATAATTCAGATTAATAAAAATGCTTAAAGAAACAGACTAAAGTTAGCAATAAGCGAAGGATAAAACAGCCATTCTTTTAGAAATAGAATTGCAGTGTGTACTTTCTTTTGGTAATCTCTTAGTGATAAGCAATAATCGTTACAAAATGGATTGAGATTTAATACACAGCTGAAAGGAACTCCAAAACTCTGTTTTGTACTGCGAATGAACAAATTGTAACATGATTATTCACTAATAAAACCGAATTGAATTGAAAAAATTGCAGTGTTCATCAGTCTGTGAATGTTCGTCACATTTTCGTTTGAAACTTTTTAATTTGCACCCCGTTGGTTGGTCAAAGTCAAACTAAAAAGTGACGAACTGTCACTTTTTACACGGGACTCACACTTACTATGAAACAAAACTTTTGGTAGTAAGTGTGAGCTCTGTATAAAGAGGGTGTTGAATGAAAAACTGACCCCGTTCGTTCGACAACAATTGGTGTTAAACCATCGGGGTCACAGTGTAATACAAATATTATTTTTTTATTATTCAACAATCGCAGCGAATGACCAAGAAGGTTAAGCTTCCATATAAAAATTAATTAACAACAACAACGACCATTTATTTTCATCAGATTTTAAGGTGACACTTGTAGAAAATCTTTTCTAAATTTCTTTGTTCTTTTTTTTGTCACATTATCTACACAGTAAAAATGAGTTTTAATAGGCTTTGCAAAACAAGTTCAGAGTTTTTTTTTAAGTTCCTATTAACTATTGTCTTACATATGTTTATAGGACCTTTTCGAAAAAAAACTTTAGAAATTAATTATTGGTTTGTGATAATAAAAAAATGTCCTATTTCAAAATTAGTAAACGAAAAAGTGCTATTTTTTAGTACTGATTTTACAGCATATTTGATTTATAAAGCTGAATAGTTAACTCTGATTCGTTTTTATCTTAATTTTAAATCAAAACAAAATTTAACAGTCTAGTCTAGTCAAGATGAACATAACTAAAATTTTCTTCGAAATTTTGAATTTTTTTCAAGCCCAATCAAAGTATGGTTATTGAAATGTACCAAAACTTGAAACATTTTCATTCAAAAAATTAAAAAGCGAAAATATAGTATGAAACATAGTATTTAAAATGCAAAATAATAAACTTTTAAATTTCCAATTTTTACGCTTACCAGCAAACCAAATCATCGAAATCGGACATCACAAAAATCTAAAATATGTTCAAACGAAATTCATTTTATATAAAGTAAACAATGATTGATTTTCCTCATTAAATTCTATATCCTGATTCCTTTCTCCGACCACGTTCCCTGGAAAATCGACTCAGAGAAAGTCAACTGTATCTGCTATTATTCAATTGTAACTGTTTGCGCACGCAAAAGGTTCGGATTGTAGATTTGTATCAGTTCAGTTAGATCTAGTACTACAGAATAATTCTAAACATTTTCGAATGAGTTTTTGGCATTGTTATAGAATTTCCCGCTAGAACTACCAACTTTGGTCACAAGGATCTTCTCTAGAAGTGACCATTGCACGTGAGACACAGTACAGAACAGATCAGACAGAACAGAACCATCCCGTTCTGAAATACAGCTCAAGATGAACAAAGTTACAGTTTTCTTATCTAATTACCGTCCAGTACAGTTCAATAAACCGACAAAAACCAAGAGCAATAAAGTTTTGATTACAATTTCTGTGCATTAGTTTAACCCGCGAGTTTCCGTTCTGTCCAGATCCGATTATGCCACGCTCTTATGTGCGTTAACAGTAGAGCAATTCTCTACAAAATCGGTCATTTTCTTCAATTTTAGATTTTTGTATTTTTTAATCCGGCTGAAACTTTCTTGGTGCCTTCGGTATGCCCAAAGAAGCCATTTTGCATCATTAATTTGTCAATATAATTTTCCATACAAATTTGGCAGCTGTCCATACAAAAATGATGCATGAAAATTCAAAAATATGTATCTTTTGAAGGAATTTTTTGATCGATTTGGTGTTTACACGGTAAAAAAATTTGGTGATTTTTAATTTAACTTTTGTCACTAAACTTGATTTGCAAAAAAACACTTTTTTTTATATGTTTTAGGGGACATAAAAAAACAAACATTTCAGAAATTTCCAGGTTGTGCAAAACATCTTTGACCGAGTAATGATATTTTGAATCAATACTGATTTTTTTTTTCAAAAAATTGAAATATTGGTCGCAAAAATTGTTCAACTTAATTTTTCGATGTCAAATCAAATTTGCGATCAAAAAGTACTCTAGTGAAATTTTGATAAAGTTCACCGTTTTCAAGTTAAAGCCATTTTTAGGTAACTTTTTTGAAAAGAGTAGCAGTTTTTCATTTTTTTAAATTAGTGCACATGCTTCCCCACTATTGAAAAAAAAATATTTTCGAAAAGCTGAGAAAATTCTCTATATTTTACCTTGTTGAACTTTGTTGACCCTTAGTTGCTGAGATATTGCCATGCAAAGGTTTAAAAACAGGAAAATTGATGTTTTCTAAGTCTCTGGTCCGATTTTAAATGTTAAAATATGAAACAGTCGTAAAATTTTCTGATCTTTTCGAAAAAAATATTTTTTGAAGCTCGGTACTGACCTCCAAAGCTTGACATTTTTTGAAAAATCGGCCCCGGAAAAAAGATGTGCGTCGCGCCTCGCGACGCCCTAGACCTAGAATTTTTCGAAAAAATGACAAACTTTTAAGGTCCAGCTCCACGGTGCTCCAAAAGATGCGCAGTGGCTAAAATGCCTCAAAAAGTGACATTTTTGAATAAATCTTTTTTTTTACGGGTTAAATCCCATTTAAAATTCAAATGCAAAGCGCCAGCTCCTGTTACGTCCAATCAAGCTCATATTTTGGATTTGGGCTCAGTATGCCCACCGGAACAAACCCTTGAATGCCCGCCAAAAAGTCATTTTTGTTACACTCTAATATATATAATTATCATATGACCCAAAATATGATTAAAAATAGATATTTTGACACTTTTGCTCAATTCTGAGGGCAGATTCAGCTTCAGCGGCAAAAATTACATGGAAAAATCTATAGTCGGACAATTTTTGAATTTCTTTAGGGTGGTCCCATACACTTTTCTCTTGATAATAAGACATTTTCAAATGAAGATATCACGAGTTTTATGTAAAACTCCCCTGAGATTATTTTTTCAGCGTTTGTGCTAGATCTCCCATTTCGAATGCATCTCTTTTACCATAAAATGGCTGTAACTTTTAACCCTTAAGTCCAAATTGACTAGTCAAAAAATAAAAATGATTGTTTTTGCAGCTAAAGGTGCATTACTTTTCTCTTATACTTAACCCTGAATTGCTACGTTCAAGAAACTGATTTTTGAAGGTTTGCTCTGATATTTTCTCTAAATTTGGTCGTAGAAGGCGTAGATTGCGAGATAAAATTGTGGTGTCTTCGACAAAGTTGCTTGAATTAGAGCCCAACTACATTTTAGAAGACAAAAAAATCCCAAAAATATTACTAAAAAGTTAGTTTTTCAAGATTACACTTCCCCTTCCTATTTGCAACACCTTTTTTGAAGATTCCAAAACACCAAAACTTCTCTTCAGAAAATCTTTTTTCCACTTAATTAAGCGATCTGGATCACTGTGCAATGTTGTCACTCTTCATATCACCCGCCATTTCGAGAAAAACGCGTTTTAATGTTTGACCTTGAATATACAAAAACGAAAGCACGAAATGTAAACAATAACAAACACGTTCTGTTTGGTTGACCATTATGTGCATTGTCCCGAAGTTTGGTTGAAGTTGGTTGCTGGAGTCCCGAGTTATAATTACAAATGTTTACGGTAGTCTAACTTGTACGTGCGTCAAACGCGTTCTGACCTAAATCCCTTTGGCCAGTCTTCGCACTTACATCAATTTTCGGGGAGTGACAAGATAGCACGACAAGATTGAAACTTCTTTCATATGAAGAGCGACAAAAATGCACGAAGTTTTTTCGGTTTTTATTGAACATCTCAGGATTGAAATCAAATTTTGGGGATCAGTGAAGGTCCAAAAGAGATGCATAGTGAGCTGCACAAAATGGCGTTCTTAACTCAATTTGGCCCAAAATGCACGTGCGACAAGTTAGCACGACGGCGACGATATGAAAGAAGTTTCTATCTGATTGTGACGCCTTGACACGCCCTAAACATTGCTGTAAGTGCGACACCTGGCCAAAAAGATTTTAGTCAGAACCCGCTTGACACACGTACATGCCCGACTACCGTAAACATTTTTAATAAGAACCAAACTTTGGAAAATGCACAGAACGGTCAGCCAAACCAACATTAATTTTTATTGTGTACATTTCGTGCTCTGTCTCATTTGAATACATAAGTCGAAAAATCAACTCCCTGTTAAGACGCACCAGTAAAAACTTATAAGTACCCACTTTTGCACTAATATTGTTTGTAGAAAAACATTACCCACCCAACAGTTTTTGAAATGTTGAAAAAGTGCTCATCTCCAGAATTCGTTCTGCTGGCACTTGATTCACCCTTAAGTTTTCTTTTCCGCTTCATCATCAAGATAATTTGCAGCATCTAATTGTAATTATCCAGCAAAAAAAATCTACCAGTTTTTTCTTACCAGCTTCCAACAGTCTCAGAACAGCGCGCACCTCGTCTCATTACAACCCCATCAGCGCCAGTTTTTTTTTTTTTTTTTTCATTCACTCGCGAGGAAACTTCAAAACTGTGAAATCACTGCAGTAATTACCTACTGCGCGGTCGGTCGGTGGGTACTGGCGGTTGAGTCTTAAGCTGAAGTGACCCCCAGTCAGTACTTCCCCACTTTGCTGGCGGACGGAATGGTCTTTGCACGATCGAGTACTTTCGGCGGGCCCCGAGAATCGGTCCGAACGAATCGATGGCCAAAATCAGCGCCAAATTCTTCGTCTCAGCGATAGACAAGGTTAATTTTGGTTTTTTTGCGCTTGAATTACAACCTGTGTACGTGCTTTTTGCGCGTTAGCTTTTTTGTAGATCTATGTTTTTTTTTCTTGATTTCAACTCTAATAAATAGAAATTATATTCAAATTTGGATGTGTTGGAAATTAGGCAGGATATATTAAGAAAATCATTACAAAAATGTTGGAGCCATTCATAAAACGTGATATTCTACTAAACATTTTCAGATACTTCTAAAAAAATGAAGTTGACGTTGACAAATTCAAATTGCTTGTTGTTCTTTGGGACAAATATCTTCAAAAATTGACTCTCCACTTTCGTCTACCTGTTGCCCACCACAAATGTAATTCCAGGCTACCCCAGTTAAACGACGCTTACGTAGAGCATAAAATATCAAAAAATGTAAATTCACACGCAGCCGTCACCTTTTCAAGGCTCACGAGCGATCAAGGCAAATTTTATTAAATCCACGTGCCAACTATTAACGCGAAGGGTTCATTTTTCAATCCAAGATTATTTCAGATGATATTGTTAAGGTCACGTCTAAAACAGAGGCTATTAAAAATCAGCGACCAAACACGGCACCAAAGGTAAAACAAAGCCACAATCCGAAGCGAGCCCATGAGTCAATTTATAATTAATTTAATGTCGCTTCCTGCAGGACATGAATGCGTTCTGAGAAATAGCTTGTGAATCACACCTTTTTTTCTTAATTTTTGTTTTTTTACGTCCGATCCAAACCATTTTTACGGTCCAAATTAAGTTCTACTCAACTCTATTCGGTATTCAGTTTCAAAACTGAGATAGGGGAAAGTGGGGCAAGTGTAACAAGCTAAGGAAATGCTCGTTATAACCCATTAAAAAGTTAAAAAATCTGTCGGATTTTATTATAATCATCTTATTCTAGGTCTTGACTAAGACTTTGTTAAAACAAGTTTTTAAAAATTGATTTTAAAATTTTGATTTTAAAATCAATTTTTTAATTTTGATTTGAAAAATTGATTTTAAAATTTTGATTTTCCGTACGTTCTACTCAACTAGTGGGGCAAGACGAACAACCCGTTGGGGCAAGAGGAACAATGCATGAAAAAACATGTTAATTTGCTAACAATTGAACTGTTATCACTTAGATAGGGTATATGACCCTATTTTGGACCTAGTACCTATTTTGGACCTATTTTTATTAATCGAGGAAGTTCAGGCTTTTAAAGTACGAATTTACCTAATCCAACCAACAGAAAGTGTAAGCAGGATCGTTTTGTAGCTTACCTCTTCCAAAAATGTTAACATTTTTGATTATTTCCGCTTTTTAAGCCACTTTTTACAATGCCACTCGCATTTCCTATAATTTTCCTAGCACATCGATTAGGTCCAAAAATTTCGGCCTCGTTGCTTATCACTTTTGGCTCGGGACACCTTGTACAACTTTCTGTTTTTCACTAGCATCAAGCTATTTTCAGCCGGTTTCCGAGTAATGTAAGTGTTATTTATTTAATACTTATATGTTTTTAGTCACTAAACCATTGAAATTACTGATCTATAGTTAAAAAAAACTCAATTGAAAAAATATTTTCAAATCAGCCGCGTTGGATCAGTTTTTGGAGCTACTTTTTCTTCAGTTCAAGGCTATCACCAATACATGTATAACAAGGTGTTGCCAGTTTTGTTTATGAATTTATTTCGATACTTCATTGAAATTTAATGCCAAGTTTTTACTTAATAATTTGGATTAGTTTTTCCGACTGTAATTATTTCAAATAAAACTAATCTTTAAAAAGCAAATGATAAACAGAAACAATGAAAATATGATTTTTTAATGATAAAAATGCAAATTAAATAAAGATAGGGATGATTTTTAAGACTGATTGCAATCTGACCTAAAATTTAAACTGATGTTGATATATTTTTCTCGCAACCTCATTTTCACCAATTTAGCTGCACCTATTAATTAATATTTGCTTCAAAAATGCAATCTGGCTACCCTGCTGGAATTGAACTGGAAACGATTGAAAAACCAAAAGGGCCTAGTTCATTCAATCGTCAGCTGTCACAGCGACAGGCGCTGTCAACCTTGCTCAAGAGTGGTTTCGATAAGGTCGTATACGTATGAATTTATTCAAAAAAATCTAGGGTTAGTTTTAAAAAGGTCCTAAGCGCTAGTCGATCAGTTTTCGATAAATATACGAATTTTTGTTGTTTATAGGGGGAGAGGGGGTAATATGCACCCCCTAAGGGAAAACTGTCGTTTCTCAACCATTACAGCATTACTGTGGAAGACTTTTGTTCGATGTTCTAGAACAACTATTATTCTTCGTCATCCATGTGAAAAAAGTCTTAAAAATCCTCAAAATTGTTGGAAAATATCAAATTTCTAAAAACATTTTTGAATCATTTCAAACAACCATGCGGGGCAATATGCACCGCAACATTGGGGCAAAATGCACTACAACAACGGGGCAAAATGCACCACAACATGGGGCAAAATGCACCGGGTAAAAGCAGTTTTCACTAGTCACCACTAGATGACACCGCTGTTTTTACAAAGGAGCTTCTCAGCGGTGCATTTTGCCCCGACCACGCTTTTTGCAGAAAATTTAATTAAAAATGCATTTTTTGATGTTTTTGGACTCATCTATCAACAGAATAATGAAGATTTTGGCAAAAACTATACACCTCAACACTTACAATATAAATAAATGCTTTTTAAATTGTCAAAAACTCATAATGAAAGTTCAATGAAAATTAGATGTTGTTGTTTATTTTATTAACGTGACTTTAACCTAGAGAGGTCATTCGTCACTTGAAAATTAGATGAAAACACAACATTTTAGAGTTTTGCAAATAACTTAAGCTGTTTTTATACTACGATCAGGGATGGAATAATCGCAAAAAAATCAATTTCGCTTGCGAACTTTCTTCACCCGCGAAAGAGAGACGAGGCAAATCACGCAAAAGAAAATCGCTCCCGAACTTCTCCAAGAAAATCAATCTGCTGATGATTTTTTGTGAATTTCCTTGTCAGCACCACTTAAAAATATTAATTTCACTTTATTTACACACATTGCCCATCTACAAAATGTGACAGGTCATATTTCGACGTGTGACGTTACACTTGCAAGTGTAGTAGTGAAAAGGATGTTCCGCCGAATAATCAAGATGATGATTTTTTTAGATTCCTTTTACCGATCATTCGTGCGCGAGAGAGGAGAGCCATGCTCCGTTCGGATTTTTTCTCTTCATGAACGTCCAATGATTTTCTTTTGATGATGATTATTCCATCGCTGACTACGATGCTCAAATTTTTCTAGCATGGTTTAGCAATGTTAAGCTTCCAATTTCTTTGATTTTTCCCGGAAAATTCTTCCAAATGCCGAGAAAAGCAGGGGGTGCATTTTGCCCCGGGGGTGCATATTACCTCCTCTCCCTATATGGGGAAAACGCAAAAATGTATGCAGAAAAACAACGTTTCAGTATTTTTCTGCCAGGTGGCGCGGGTCTTGCCCAAAATTGTCCAAGTGTAAGAATCTTGTAGGAATTCAATTCACTACAACTTTGTCGAAGGGTGCAAAACGATCCGAGATGATCCTCATTTTCTTATGTACTTCTTATATACCCAGTATATACCTTCAAGTATATAAGCCGATTTCTTTTCATCGCATTGCTAATAATTCATCAGGATCAACTCGGATCGTTTTGGACCCTTCGACAAAGTTGCAGGGAATTGAATTTCCTACAGGATCTCACACTTGGACAATTTTGGGCGAGACCCGCGCCACCTGGCAGAAAAATACTGAAATGATGTTTTCTGAAAACATTTTTGCGATTTTCCCCATATAAACTTCAACGATAAAAAGCGACTTTTTAACCTTAACCGATTTGGCTCAAAATAGGCACAGTTACTTATTATTGCCTAAACAATTGAACCAAGGGGTATCTCTTGAGATTTCCCAAAACAAAATATTTTTTCTTGCCAGCCTAATATATATAATTAAAAATACAGGTATTTATAACGTTTTTTTACACAATGGACAGCGTTGGCTTATAATAAATTACACTTTTAGATTACTGCGTCAATCATATTAGAAACACAAATAAACCATAAATTTGATCAAAAAAATTCGATTATTGTTCATTTTTACTTATTCTGAAGTGTAACTGTATCTCCAGCTTTGAAAATTTATAATTTTTTGTGGGAATTTAAATCATTTCGAAAAAAACAATCTAAGACATTTTGAAAGAAGAGGTGTGTGAAACAATTTCGATAAATGGAGAGCTAGTTGAGTCTTTGTGCACTTCGCAGTGTTGCTAGTTGGGCAAATTGCAGCTTTCAGACCATCCCGGATCATTTTCTGCAAGCTCCGGAAAGGAGAGATAAAATGAAATCATTGCAACTGTTAGAAAAATAAAAATCTTCGAAAAAAATTGTAGCATTGGAGGTAAATGCGATGTTAACTTTGAGGATGTAGTCTAATTTTGTACTTTTATATATTTTATGATTTGAGACATAACTAGTTACATGGTTTATTCAACACCTATAATATAATCAATTTTGAAACTACGCCCCTCCTAGCCGATCCGAACGGCAGGCAATCTTGTCAAATCTTACATTGTTTTTTAAAAGTGAAACATATGTCAAGCGACTGTAAAGTTTAACATAACAGATGCGAAAGTTTCACACCAAGTTACAAGCTATAATCTCCCTTTAAAATTTCTTGATTGTTTAGTAGGTAATATTTGAACTTCAGCTCTGCGTAAAATTTAGAACTGAAGATAAAAAAACAATCTTTGTAGCTTTTTAATTATCTCTGTCATTCATTCCACTTAAGTTGAGGTGGTTTTATTGCGAAAAATAACGTCTCAACCCTTTTCTATGTTCTAATGCTTGAACATTTAGTCGGAAGAATACGCAAATTGGAAAATAGGACAGCGACTTGCTAAGGATGCGTGAGTTTTCCATTCAATATAATTAAAACACGTTTTCAAATTCAAATCCATTATTTTATAATAATTATTTAAATTCTGAAATAAATATTTCCCAATTTAAATCGTGGATAGGCCCTTTGGTTTATCAACCCGAGCTTTTGTCAGTGTGCGTTTTGACGCCGCACGCCGCAATTCAAGTTGTCAAAATTTCAACCAATCAGAGTGTGGGTCCAAAATAGGTTCAACGATGTCTCCAAAATACATTCAATAAGTCCAAAAAGCATCCAAAAAATGTTTTACTTGAAATGCTTATTACAATGAAATGGTTAAATTATTTTCAATTTTCAATAGTACACTTTGTTAAGCATAAATTAAGGCACAAAACAATCCTGAAACGAGCCAAATTAGTTAGACCGTTCCTGAGAACTATGCGAAATGTGTTGACGCTTTGCATAGTAGGTCCAAAATAGGGCCATATACCCTACATCAGATTAGAATGTATTTGAATGGTTTCTTCATTTTTAGATTAAATAATAATATTTTACTAAAAGTTTTATCGTTTTTACGAAAAAAAAATACTACTTCGATGATAAATAGTAAATTTTAGTAATATCACTATACTTTGTATGAACAATTTTTTTTAACGATTGTTTATCAGTTCTTAAGTACTTTCATGTATTTATTTCCCAATAAAATATGTTCTTGCAGCAATTCGTAATTTTTCCATACTAAAAATCCATATGGTACACTTGCCCCACCTGAACAAGATTTTTAAAAGCTCTCAACAAAAATAACCAAAAGTTAAATCATACTTTGTAATAGTGGCATGTCATTTGTAGGGACACTACTGATCTAGGAAAAATAGCATTTTGATAAAATGAGCCTTAAAACGAACCCTAAGCCTTATTTTGTACTTTCCAAATATTATAAGAAAACAATGGTTTTGAAAAAAACTTCATTAAATCTTATGCCCCGTGGCGTTTACGTCATTTTGGCGGTTATGTGGTAGTAGAATCAGCTAATTGCATTGCTAGCAACAATTCCTCATACTGGAAATAATCAAAATTGTAAAAATTACGGCCGTAGGAGCGATTGTTCCTCTTGCCCCATATGGTCGTCTTGCCCCACCTTCCCCTATTCAACAAAGTCCCGAAAACTTCGCTGAGACTGAGATGCAAAATTATTTTGGTCTGAACCAGATTGCCATACGTGCATGCCCTCCTATTGTTATTGATGCATATTCAAAACTCCGGCAACCAAATCCAACAAAATTTTGGTAGCTGAACAAATTGTGTTTTTATTGCTTCAATGTTTACCATTAGTTTTTGTTTGCTCAAGGTGAAACATCCAAAACGTAAATAAATACGACGTGTGTCAACCAAGCACAAACACTAGACGATATGTGCGTTTATTGCTGTTCCGGTCACTTTGTTGCGATCCGAACATTGGCCGTGACTTAGAAACTAGGCGTTTCATGCCGGTTGATATTGTGTGGCTTGCTTGTGCCGGCCGACATTATCTAACACCATCTTCCACGCAAGTTTGGGCTAAAAATAAACGCACGCTACAGACACATACTTTTCATTGGACATGGTTGCTTGTTACTTGTGTGTTTCTTCACAATCCATTCAAAATAGCTGTGGTAAGCATTTTATTGAAAAGTCCCGACATGATTGATTGGATTTTCGAGTGAACATATTTAAATTTTCTTAAGTGGCAAAGCTGATTTATATTTGATATATCGTTAATCAACTTGGTCATCATAATAAAATGTATCCTCGGAACTATAATGACAGAAAAAAAGTGAAGAATCAATTAGTAGATTCTGCACGAGCAATCATTTCACAGTAAAAAATGTGTAAATTTGGAATGTGATATTTTAGGAGTTGAATATTACCTGAGCAATTCTCTGAGTTTTCGGTCATTCGATTTTTTTTGTATTTTTTAATCCGGCTCAAACTTTTTTGGTGCCTTCGGTATGCCCAAAGAAGCCATTTTGCATCATTAGTTTGTCCATATAATTTTCCATACAAATTTGGCAGCTGTCCATACAAAAATGATATGTGAAAATTCAAAAATCTGTATCTTTTGTAGGAATTTTTTGATCGAGTTGGTGTCTTGGGCAAAGTTGTAGGTATGGATATGGACTACACTGAAAAAAAATGATACACGGTAAAAAAAAATTTGGTGATTTTTTATTTAACTTTTTGTCACTAAAACTTGATTTGCAAAAAAACACTATTTTTAATTTTTTTATTTTTTGATATGTTTTAGAGGACATAAAATGCCAACTTTTCAGAAATTTCCAGAATGGGCAAAAAATCTTTGACCGAGTTATGATTTTTTGAATCAATACAGATTTTTTCAAAAAATGGAAATATCGGTCGCAAAAATTTTTCAACTTCATTTTTCGATGTAAAATCGAATTTGCAATCAAAAAGTACTTTAGTGAATTTTTGATAAAGTGCACCGTTTTCAAGTTATAGCCATTTTTAGGTAACTTTTTTGAAAATAGTCGCAGTTTTAAAATCAAGACTAACATTTCAAATGGGCGTAATATTGAATGTTTGGCCCGTTTGAAATGTTAGTCTTGATTTTAAATTTTTGAAAATATTTTTTTCGAAAAGATCGGAAAATTTCACGAATGTTTCATGTTTTAACATTGTAAATCGGAGCTATAGTTGCTGAGATATCGACATTAGAAAATGGTGGGTTTTTTGGGTAAGACTTAGAAAACATCAATTTTCCTGTTTTCTAACCTTTGCATGGCAATATCTCAGGAACTATGGGTTGTATCAACAAAGTCCAATAAAGCAAAATATAGAGAATTTTCTCAGCTTTTCAAAAATATTTTTTTCAAAGGTGGGCAAACATGGGCACTAATATAAAAAAATGAAAAACTGCGACTATTTTCAAAAAAGTTACCTAAACATGGTTATAACTTGAAAACGGTGCACTTTATCAGAAATTCACTAAAGTACTTTTTGATTGCAAATTCGATTTTACATCGAAAAATGAAGTTGAAAAATTTTTGCGACCGATATTTCCATTTTTTTTTAAAAATCTGTATTGATTCAAAAAATCATAACTCGGTCAAAGATTTTTTGCCCATTCTGGAAATTTCTGAAAAGTTGGCATTTTATGTCCTCTAAAACATATCAAAAAATAAAAAAAAATTAAAAATAGTGTTTTTTTGCAAATCAAGTTTTAGTGACAAAAAGTTAAATAAAAAATCACCAAATTTTTTTTACCGTGTATCATTTTTTTTTCAGTGTAGTCCATATCCATACCTACAACTTTGCCGAAGACACCAACTCGTTAAAAAAATTCCTTCAAAAGATACAGATTTTTGAATTTTCACATATCATTTTTGTATGGACAGCTGCCAAATTTGTATGGAAAATTATATGGACAAACTAATGATGCAAAATGGCTTCTTTGGACATACCGAAGGCACCAAAAAAGTTTCAGCCAGATTAAAAAATACAAAAATTAAAATTAAAGAAAAAAGACCGATTCCGTAGAGAACTGCTCACCTCTTTTATGCTGCCATTTTACCTAAATTTAGACTGATAAAGTGGCATTGCACCAGAACAATGGTAAAATTACACATTTTCAAATGTAAAATTACAATTTTTTCTGTCATAAAAGAAGTATTTCTTCCCAGATGAAATATTACCATAGTTTTGTTTTACTTTGTACAGAAAGATCATTTTTAACAAAACGAATTGTCATAGACGAGGGGTGTCCAATACTGTGTCCCAAAAAGGCGATGTAGCGGAATCCTTCTGGCTCACTCGGATTTCAATAGGTTTTTGGCTCAGGAACAATGTTTTCATGCAACGAAAAAATCCCAAAAATCGTTTAGAACTCTAATTTTCGATTTACTGAAAAATTATCTGTCTTTTTATTAAAAAAAAGAATAACATATTTTGTTCTAAAACCTTGAAAAATGCGTTCAAATTGCCCCGTATTTCACTTTAAATAATTGCTAGGAAATACAGAATACAGAACATTATTGGTAGAACTTCTAACTATGATTTAAAGTGAAGCAATTTGAACGCATTTTTCAATGTTTTAGAACAAAATATGATATTTTTTTATGAAAACTGATTTTGTTTTTTCTAAACGCAGCCACACCTTTTTTGGGACACACTAGTGCCCGAATTTTCGGTATGATGCATTGCCTTGATTTTAAAAAAAAAAAAGAAGATAGAGAAAATTTTCAAAACCTTCACCCCCTGGTTCGATTCCATTTTTTGTCACCCTAATACACTGTCACCAATTTATTTTTTAAAACGGTAAGGCATGATCGCTGCAGGGCTTCATTTTTAAAATGATAAATTTGCACTTATTTTATTATAATTTTTTCGGGCAAAATTGTGTTCTTGAAATTTAAACAAAAGTTAATGAATGACAACCTTGCGAAAGATTTTTTTTAGATATAAATTTTATTAAGATTCTTAAACAAATTTACAAATTTTAAGTAAACGCAGTAAAACATATTTTTGTTAGCTTCCTTGCAGGGGAGCAATCTTTTATTACGTAACTTATTTCCATACGAATTTGAACACGGAATTCGACCCCTCCCGCCCTACTGCGACACGTTTTAAAAGAACGCTCCTTAATCAACTATTTAAGTTTTCTTTATTCATAGGTTTCACATTTCTACGAAATAGTAAATTATGTTTTCTGGTTTAATTTTTTCAATCATATAAATGATACTGAAAATAGTTATGAATAGAAAAAGTTGTGGATAGAAAAAAAATAATTTAGGTAAATGAATAGTTGAAAATATTAATATTGGAAAGTGACGAATGAAAAGTTCAAAGAATACATTGATTACTATACAGATTTTCTGTAAAAGTTCACCGTTGTCAGGATATAAGCAAACGAAATTTGTTTTTTTTTTTTCTAAAAAAAATCCAGTTTTTCGAATTTTTTTTTCAGATAGTGTTCTTGATTGTCCATTTCTAAAAATATGTTTTTTTCAAAAAGTTATAACAAATTCCAATAGAATTGCCTAAGAGACATTGAAGATTTGACCTCTGGTTGCTGTAATACAGCAAATAAAAGAAAAGAAAAACAAAATTTGAAGTTTTCTAACTCTCATTTAAACAGCACCTCATTTAAAAAAAACTGTAAAATAATTATTGATTGCATATTTGATTTTTCTTTAAAACTGAAGTTAAAAAAAAATCGAGTAAAATTTCTACTTGGCGGTCAAACTTTTGCTCAAGAGTTGCGTTGTGTTGTCCCCAAAACATTTAATTTTTTTCAAAAATTCAAAATAAATCCGTGTACTAGGGGAAACATACCCATTTAAATCACTCTAAGCCGTTCGACCAATTCTCATCACTTTTGCCGTTTTCCGCTATTAAATCAACATTTTCAGGTGTATCAACAATAAAGAGCTGCTTGCTCATTTTTATTTGAGCTATTTATTACTTTGGAACAGTCAAAAACACTTTATGAAAGCTGTAATTCATGATTAAATTAATGATAAGCCGATAATATAAATAGTCTGAGAAAGGGCATAGTTCCCCTAATTTAGTTTAGTTTTAGTGGAGAATTGCTCATGGGCAAACAGATCATGCAAAAAAGCCAAATCAGTCAAATGAAAAATATAAAAAAAAGAATTGTTTCTCTTTGATCAAAACTACACTTAATTAGAATCTTTGAGTTTCTGCTTTTTATTCTTAAAAAGAGGGTTAAACTGCAAGTCTTCCAAGAACAACACAAAAACCCAAAAATCCCCAACGATTAGTTTGGTCAAACCCATTGACTCCTTCGAGGATGGAGAAATAAAGAAAAAAAGATCTCAGGTTAAGTACTACTCGAGAGTGTTTGGACGACTTCCGGCACCGATCGCGAGCCGTTAGTCGACCCCGCGAAGAGGGCACTTGTTGCCTGGTCGAAACCGGTTGTTTTTGTGCAATCTTTTTGTTATTTTTTTTGCAATGATTGTTGAATTGTGTAAACGTATTTGTTTGACATTCTTGAATACATACTTTGGCATTTTTATGCCATAAACAAACACGATCGAAATGGCCTGAAATCATATCGAAAAGTGCTCGAAGCTAAATTTAAAATGTGTAGACGTAATATACATTAAACCTTGTTGACATTTTTCGTTGCTTTCGCCAATTTTATAGCGAACAAATCATATTTCATTAAATCCACGTGCCAACTGTTTATATCAGGCATAGTAGGAAGCAGCTCCGCGAAGGGACATTTCTAAACGAGTCCACGTGTCGATTAATAAATAATATAACGTCGGTCAAAATAGCTTCTTGGAGGGTTTCTCAAAACTCTGCTTAAAACTGCTTGTTTTGAATTGGTCCTGATAAAAATAATATGTGAATCATACATTTTTACGAGTGAATAGTGACGCAATTTTTTTACATTTATGGCTTTTTTTTATAGCAAAACCTCTGAAAAGATAATCTAGATATTTATTTATATGTATGTATATGAGAATAAAGTACTGTTTTCTATAATTTAAAAACATTGTTTTTTTTTCTAAAATATTTGAAAAAATATGTATGAAATAACATAATCATGCAACTCCGTTTTTCGTAAAATTTTATTTAAAAAAATAGCTCACCTCTATAAGTGTGATCACACTTTTCTTTGTTTCCATACATGGATAGATGACACTAACAAACTTTTGTGCATCTCATGATTTTGGCTTATTATTCAATCTCTGTTCGTTGCACCGCTGCTGTTAGTGTCCGAATTAATCTGATTATATTCTGAAAATGTTTGCAAACAGCGGTGAATTTAAATTGGATTCGACAGACATGACATGCAGACAGCGTTGTAAGTGTATTTTAACCCCCTTTAAATATCATTCTAGCACTATGACTCATCACAACGTTCTAAGAAAAGTTTATTTAATTTATGTTTTTTTTACTATTTTTTTATCAAATCCAATATAAACGAGGGACTGCAATAACCGTGAAGGTTAACGCAGTCCAAAATAAAACAAAAATAATGTAATTTAACAAATGATTATTTATGAGGCAAACTCTGTGCAATTTAAGCTTTAATTATTATATCTGGCTAGCTATTTTTTCAGCACTCAATTACCTTCACGTCGAAATGCTTTCGCAATCGTTAAGGTTCATCCATTAATTCCAATAAATTCACGCAAGGGTAACAATCATTTCCCACGCCATTTTATGTCTCCATAATTTTGTAAACAGATGAGGATCACACATGTGCTGAATTTGAACAAAATGCCACCAAATGCCACAAAAATATTTTTGTTTCGCCGACCACCAGCCAAGTTTGCACCAACCCGGGGGGTCATGAAATATTGATGAGGCGCAGATTGCAACCTGCAAACTAACCATGCTGAAAGCTTCCCGGCAGCTATTTGGAGATTGATTGGTTCTATTTGTGCTTAAATGAGCTTATTTGAATTTAGCAAAATTAAGCCATTTAGGACAAAAATATGTATTAATGACAGTTTGAAATACGCCAATTTAAATCGTTTAGCCTAGGAGAAAACATTGATGAAATCTTTAAAAAAGCATGCTTGAACATACCAAATGGTAGCACATTAATCTAACAATCAATAATTGATTTTATAGACAAAGATCTGTAGATAATGATAATCTGAAGCTTTTAATTAACCTACGTAACGTAAAAATATTTTTTTAGAGGTTTGCCGTTACTTTTTGGCACTGATCATTCTACTTTAAATACACGATATTTTTGGAGCAACATTTAAAAAGAGCGCGTGAGCATTTTGACAGTTGCAACTATTTTGCAAATTCCAACACAACAAGTTACTATTTAACAAACCCTTAGGTGTTGGAAGGTAGCTTGGGAGACCAACAGTTCAAACTGTCAACTGTCAAAATGCTTATCCGCCTTTTTCTCGTGTTGCTCCAGATTTTAGGTTTTTATTCTGATATAGCACATGATTTTGAACCAAACTGGATCAACAACTAAAAAAGTATGCAAATGCATATCGACAATGGAAAACAATTATAACAATTCCCAATGTTCAAGGTTTTTTTTTTGTGATTAAATCCATTATTGCTTTTATTATTTTGAGCTGGCAAAGAGATATACTTTTGACTGTTGAGCTATTCTCCACCAAACCCGGAAATGGATTTTACTTTTTTTTTTATTTGACTCAAACTTTTTGGGGGTCTTTCCTATCACGAAAGAAGCCATTTTGTGTCATTGGTTCACCCATACAAATCTCCATACATTTTTGGCAGCTGTTCGTACTCGAAAATCGAAATTTTTTTGATTGATTTGGTGTCTTCGGCAAAGTTGTAGTTATTGATGAGGACTATTCAGAAAAAATAGGTACACGGAAAATTTTTGTGATTTTTCAATAAACTTTTTTTCACAAAAAAAAACAATTTTCTAATTTCAACAGGGCGTAATAAGCCTTTCAAGTCAGAAATTTACCAACACATTCAAAACATGTTTACATGGCAGCTGGATGTTTGTTTGCATCAGTTTTCCTATCTTTTTTTATTGACCGCCCGATCTGTCAGCCAACATACTTCGCAGGGCTGTGGCAGCTACAGCTCGATCATTGTTTGCATCAGGACAATGTGACGAGGAGTTCGTCATTTTTGAGTTAAATTATATTTTTTTCACTGGGCCTAGAAAGCCTTATATTGAATGTTTGGCCCTTCTGTAATGTCAGTCTTGATAAAAAAAAATATATATATTGTTTTTTTTTTTAATTTAATTTCACGAATGTTTCATTTTTTAACATTGAAAATCGGGCCATTGATTGCTGAGATATCGACATTAGAAAATGGAGAATTGTTTGGGTGATTCAAATTTCAATTTTCCTGTATCTTTTTCTTTTATCCGCTGTATCTCAGTAACCTGTGGTCCACTCTTCAATGTTTCATAGACGAAATTGTAGGACATTTTCTAAACTTTTTGGAAAAAATATTTTCTGGAATGGCCAATCAAGAACACTATTTAAAAAAAAAATAAACAAAACCGGAATTTTTCGAACAATATTTAACTTGTTTTAAAAACGGTGCATTTAATCAAAAAGAATATAAGAAGTAGAAAAAATTCTCGTATGTTTGGCCGAGTCTGCGATCAGCAGAGCAGCGAGTCAGACGTGCGTCTCTCACACACCAAAAAAGTGCTAAAAAGTGCAAAAAATGCCTCACGGCAAGAAAAAGAGGCGGTCCTCACCAGCAGGATCGGCAGATTTGAAGAAGCTCAAGAATGCCGAAGCGCTACCTGCAAAGCCAGGCAGTTTGAGCAAGGACGCTCAAAATTCGTCTGGAAACCAGTTCGCTACCCTCCCTGTGGACGTGAGTGAGAAGGAAGAATTTGAACGACGGGAAAAGTTGCCACCCATTTTTGTGAAAACATCGTCATCGGATTCGGTGCGAAAGTGGCTGACCGGGTTTATCAAATCTGGTGCTTTACGAGCTTCCATTCGCTTGTGTGCTGATGGACTCAAAATTCTGCTACCTACCAGAAAGGATTACAACTACGTTCGGGATTTCCTGAACAACACCAAGATTGAATACTACAGCCATGACGATCCAGGTAAACGCCCCATGAAACAGGTCCTCCGAGGCCTGTATGACATGGATGTGAGTGTGCTGAAAGAAGAGCTCAAAACTCTTAAGTTGAACGTGATCGAAGTCTTCAAGATGACGAGACACAACAAGGACATCAAGTATCGTGATCAACTGTACCTGGTTCATCTCGAGAAAGGATCGACAACGCCGTCTGAGCTGAAAGCAGTTCGGGCAATTTTCAACATCATCGTGACTTGGGAACGTTATCGTCCAGTGCACCGTGACGTGACACAGTGTTCGAACTGCTTGCAGTTTGGGCATGGTGGAAGGAACTGTTTCATCAAGAGTCGTTGTGCAACCTGTGGAGGTGAGCACAAAACTCAAGCTTGCGAAACAATCAACGAGAACATTGAAGCCAAATGCTTCAATTGCGGCGGCGACCATTCTACCAAGAATCGAAGCTGCCCAAAACGAGCTGAGTTTGTAAAAATTCGGCAGCAAGCGACGACGAGGCACCAACCAAATCGTCGCAAAACGCCACCAACTTTCACGGACGTGGATTTTCCTGCTTTGGCGTCACCTAGAGCAGGATCTGTTCGAGTGGTTCCAAATCTGCAGCCATTGCCGTTGAATCAGCGGCAAAAAGTTGCAGAGAACACAACACCTCCAGGCTTCAGTCAGCAACCGAGGGAAACCCAACCAGAATCAACGGGTGAAGGCAGTAGTGACCTGTTTTCTCCACAAGAACTTCTGAACATTTTCATCGAGATGACAACAACACTGCGTGGTTGCAAAACTCGCCAGGAACAAGTAAGAACGCTTGGAGGATTTATCTTAAAATACAGTTCGTAGTTTACTCGTTCTAATGATTTTAAATATTTCAATGAAATTACTTTTTTTTTAGTTTTAAGTTAGGATTAGTTGTTAAAGTGATTTTTTCTTTTTTACCCAAATGTATTCGATTCAATGCAAAAATGTAAAACAATTTGAAGTAAATAAATGAATCTGAACAGTTAATAATAAAACGAAAAATACAACAAAGATGAAGAGCATTTAGCCATACCACTTAGAATGTAAATTAAATGTAATTATTATAAGAAAGTTCAATAAAGACATATTTAATTTCAAAAATTTCGTATGTTTGGCCGGTTAAGCACTCGCTCCTAATTTCGTCCAATTTGCTAATTTTCACTATTTAAACAACTTATTTTACAAAACTTTTGATAGAAACTTGCTTACTCACTTCTTATTGAGCTATTTATCACTCGATTTCAGTTGAAAACGCATTTAATGAGCTGTAATTGAATGTCAAAGTGCTAATTTGGCGACGACTTTTCAATTACAAACTAGATTTTAAATAAAACAATGAGGTCAAAAAAATTTAGGTACCAAACTTCATTTTTTTTTTGCAGAAAAAAACAGTATTTGGAAAAATTATAACTCGTCGGCAAAATTTTGGTCCATACTTCTGAATGGCTTAAAAGATGCGGGGTTTTGTCCCTTAAAACATATAAAAAACGGATTTTGGGAAAATGTTTTTTTTTTTGTGAAAAAAAGTTAATCACCAAAAAAACCGTATACCTATTTTTTGCTAAATAGTCCTCATCAATACCTACAACATTTTTATTTTCCAATATTTACGTACCTGCCAAATGGTATGGAGATCTGAATGGGGGAACCAATGACACAAAATGGCTTCTTTATAAATAGAGAATTGCTCTGTTTTGACCGTACCGCACGGAATAAGACTGACCCCGACCCCGACCTTCACTTTTGGATTCACTTGAGCGGGTTTTATTTTATTTGTGGGCTTTTAACATGACCAACACCGTAATAAAAGACTCAAAAACGATGATTCGACATTTCAGCGAGCACGACAAACATAACCAAACCAACATGAGATAAAGAGTAAAAAAGTTGTTTTTAATTTAAGATTTGATAAAAAAAAACTATACCTATCGATAAAAAACGCAAGGTGAGCAACTCTCTACGAAATCGGCCGATTTCGACCATTTTTATTTTTTGTATTTTTTTATTTGACTCAAACTTTGTGGAGGCCTTCCATATGACCAAATAAGCTATTTTGTGTCATTGGTTCACCCATACAAGTCTCCATACAATTTTGGCTGCTGTCCATACAAAAATGGTATGTAAATATTCAAACAGCTGTAACTTTTGAGTGAATTTTCTGATCAATTTGGTGTCTTCGGCAAAGTTGTAGGTATTGTTGAGGACAATTGAGAAAAAATAGGTACACGGAAAAAAAAATTTGCAGATTTTTTATCAACTTTTTACTAAAACTCAATTTCCCAAAATACGTATTTTTGATTTTCGAGATTTTTGATATGTTTTAGGGACTAAAATCCGCAACTTTTGAGCTATAGAAACATGGTCAAAAAATCTGCCGCCATGTTATGAATTTTTGAAAAATAGTGATTTTTGGAAAAAAAATCCAAATTTCATGCAAAAACAAATTTGACGTTATTTTTTAATGCAAAATTGAATTTGCAATCGAAAACTACTTTACAATTTTTTTGATAAAGGGCTTCGTTTTCAAGATATAGGCACCGAAAGTTTGATTTTAGCAAAATATTTGCAGTTTTTCGATTTTTAAAAATAGTGACCATGAGCGACCATTTCTAAAAATATTTTTTTTTAAAAGTTCAGAAAATTTGCTATAAAATTGTCTAAGAGACATTGAAGATTGGACCTCGGGTTGCTGAGATACAGCCGCTTTAAGAAAAAGAAACACGAAAATTGAAGTTTTCTAAGTTTCACCAAAACAACCCACCATTTTCAAATGTCGATATCTCAGCAACTAATGGTCCGATTTTTAATGTTAATGCATGAAACATTCGTGAAATTTTCCGATCCTTTCGAAAAAAATATTTTGAAAAAAATTAAATCAAGACTAACATTTTAAAAGGGCCAAACATTGAATATTACGCCCATTTAAAATGTTAGTCTTGATTTATTTATTTTTTCAAATATTTTTTTCGAAAAGATCGGAAAATTTCACGAATGTTTCATGCATTAACATTGAAAATCGGACCATTAGTTGCTGAGATATCGACATTTGAAAATGGTGGGTTGTTTTGGTGAAACTTAGAAAACTTCAATTTTCGTGTTTCTTTTTCTTAAAGCGGCTGTATCTCAGCAACCCGAGGTCCAATCTTCAATGTCTCTTAGACAATTTTATAGCAAATTTTCTGAACTTTTCAAAAAAAATATTTTTAGAAATGGTCGCTCATGGTCACTATTTTTAAAAATCGAAAAACTGCAAATATTTTGCTAAAATCAAACTTTCGGTGCCTATATCTTGAAAACGAAGCCCTTTATCAAAAAAATTGTAAAGTAGTTTTCGATTGCAAATTCAATTTTGCATTAAAAAATAACGTCAAATTTGTTTTTGCATGAAATTTTGATTTTTTTTCCAAAAATCACTATTTTTCAAAAATTCATAACTTGGCGGCAGATTTTTTGACCATGTTTCTCTATAGCTCAAAAGTTGCGGATTTTAGTCCCCTAAAACATATCAAAAAATCTCGAAAATCAAAAATACGTATTTTGGGAAATTGAGTTTTAGTAAAAAAAAAGTTGTTAAAAAAATCTGCAAATTTTTTTTTCCGTGTACTTATTTTTTTCTCAATTGTCCTCAACAATACCTACAACTTTGCCGAAGACACCAAATTGATCAGAAAATTCACTCAAAAGTTACAGCTGTTTGAATATTTTTGTATGGACAGCAGCCAAAATTGTATGGAGACTTGTATGGGTAAACCAATGACACAAAATAGCTTATTTGGTCACAGGGAAGGCCCCCACAAAGTTTGAGCCAAATCAAAAAATACAAATAAAATCCATTTCCGGTTTTGGTAGAGAATTGCTCAGGTATCATGTTAACTTTTCAATAAAATTCAAAATAATCTTTTATCATTTTTAATTTTCAATTTCAAAATTCGTAATACATTAAGATTAAGATTAAGTTATGTGTCCCATCAAGCTTCACTTTAGTCAGTGTAGAAAAAGTTCGTTAGTACAAAATGAGATTGTGAGACAGCTTTATCAACCGTGACACGTAGCCTAGTGGGTAACGCTTCCGCCTCGTAAGCGGTAGATCGGGGTTCAAATCCCGGCTCGGACCAACACTACTGGTGATCGTTTCTCTTCTGGATTCGATTGCTTAGTAGAGAGATGGTAGTGCATCGTCACAAGCTGGACCTTATCATCGAAAACAATGGGAAGGCGACCTATGGAATGTCAACAATAACAATAAACACGTTAACATTTGTTGAGTTAAAATACTGCCACTGAATCCGCTTTGTAAATGCTGGCCCCGATACGTTCTCCAAGGGTGTTCCCCTCAGGAACTGGGAAAGATTTACTTTTACTTTACTTCTATCAAGAACAGTTTCCCTTGTGCTTGAGAGACCGTTCTCGCAACGCAAATTGTGAGCGTTTATTTGTACATGACCTATTACAAAATTTTGTTTTGAAAAATCCTGTCCCTTAACTTAACCCTGGTGAAGAAAAGAGGCGGCTGCATCATCAAAATTAGCCATAACACGCTAATAACTTGCACCCACGTCGAATTTGATAATTTAAACTCATTCACATCAGAAAGCGGTGACGCTTCGTAAAACAAATGATCGACCATGGGTTTTCGGACTTCACGTCAACGTACTTTACCCGTCGTCGGTACCGCACCACCATTATTGACTTTCACGGATGATTTCTACTGCCAACAGCAAACTTGGGGAGCCGGTTCCAAATTTGCGCTGTTACGGTACCGCGATGTTCAGCACTGGTGGTCACAAAGAAGCGCTCATCTTCCCGCGGTGGCATTGTGGCTACAACGTGCCTTGAAAATATATAAAAAAAATTCTGGTGTAGGATTCAACGTCGCAGCCGGTGGCCTTGGCTCGTATTGAAATTCTGTCCTCGATTTTGCTTTCATTCAGTTGATTGATTATTGGGACGTTAGTTTGTTCCGAAAGTGCCAGTTAGCGTTCTCCCCCGAATTTATAATCATCTCAACAAATTGTTGGGCAAATATTGGCCCTCAGTTAGGAAAGAGTCGTGAACAATGGTTTAAAGTCGCTTACTCTCATTTCAGGTGACGAGCCGGATACCATCTACATCTGGTGCCTCACGATATGGACGTACGGCCTCTTCTGGATCATCGGAGGACTGTTCGTGTTTATGGACGTCACCGGAAAGCCCAAATTTATGCGCAAATACAAGAACCAGCCGGGAACGAACGAACCGCTGGAGATTTCCAAGCTGAAGCACCTGGTCAAAACGGTGCTCACCAACCAGGTGGTGTACGGGCTGCCAACCTCGTACCTGACCTACATGAGCCGCAAGCTGATGGTGACCGCTTTGCCCGAGCTGCGTGTCCTGCCCTCGATTGACATCATTCTGCGGGACATGGTCGTCTGTATTATTGCCTGGGAGATCACCTTCTACTACAGCCACCGATTGCTGCACGCCGGCTTCTTGTACAAGCACATCCACAAGAAGCACCACGAGTGGTCTTCCCCGGTGGCCTGGGCCGCCATGTACGCCCATCCCTTCGAGTTCGTCATTAGCGATCTGCTGCCGGTGTACGTGGGGCCAGCGCTCTGTACCAGCCATCCGGTAACGATCGCCATCTGGTTGCTGTTTGTCATGATGGACACGGTCGTCGACCACTCCGGTTACCATCTGCCGGTGCTCGGTAGCTCCGAACAGCACGACTATCATCACCTCAAGTAAGTTTTGCTAAGATATTTGCTCGTAAAATGTTTTATTAGAAGGCACTAAATTGAAATCCTGAGATAACATCATGATTCGACACTTTGTAGAATATAATTTTTATTATAACTGGCAAAAAATCTTGTAAAAAGTTGGAAATGTAGAAATATCATTAACAACATTTCTGATATTTTTTATCAGAATTTTAAATCAAAACAAGCTGTTAACACCAAAACAATCGAAAACACTGACGTACAAAAGTTGACAAAAATGACTGCGCAGTAGGGTGACAATAAAAAAAATTACATCAGGGATACCCTCTGATTCGATTCCTTAGGCAAAAATAAGTATCTGTGCAAATTTTGAGCCAAATCGGTAAAGGTTAAGGGGTCGCTTTTTACCGTTGAAGTTTATATGGGGAAAATCGCAAAAATGTATGCAGAAAAACATCGTTTTAATATTTTTCTGTCAGGTGGCGCGGGTCTCGCCCAAAATTTTCCAAGAGTGAGATTCTTGTAGGAAATTTAATTTCCTACAACTTTGTCGAAGGGTGCAAAACGATCCGAGTTGATCCTGATTTTTGATGATTTTTCTAGTAAAAATTATTTTCTTATGTACTTCTTATATACCCCTTATATTCTTTCAAGTATATAGGCCAATTTCTTTTCATCGCATTGCTAATAACTCATCAGGATCAACTCGGATCTTCTTGCACCCTTCGACAAAGTTGCAGGAAATTAAATTTCCTACAAGAATCTCACACTTGGACAATTTTTGGCGAGACCTGCGCCACCTGCTGCCAAAATCCTGAAGCGATGTTTTTCCCCATACATTTTAGCGATTTTCCCCATATTAACATCAACGATAAAAAGCGACCCCTTAGCCTTAACCGAATTGACTCAAAATTGGCACAGTAACTTATTATTGCCTAAAGAATCGATCCAGGGGGTATCTCTTCAGATTTCCCAAAATTTTCATTTTTTCTTGTCTCAACTCGAGGGGAAGCATGAAGTTTGGGGTCCCCAGAAACACGTGCACTTTGAATCATTCCTTTGTGGACCATCATTCAGTGAGGTACTCCTGGATTTTAGCTCCTGAAAAGTGCTTAAAAAGTGCAAAAATGCCTCACGGCAAGAAAAAGAGGCGGTCCTCACCAGCAGGATCGGCAGATTTGAAGAAGCTAAAGAATGCCGAAGCGCTACCTGCAAAGCCAGGCAGTTTGAGCAGGAGGCTCAAAATTGTCTGAAACCAGTTCGCTACCCTCCCTGTGGACGTGAGCGAGAAGGAAGAATTTGAACGACGGGAAAAGTTGCCACCCATTTTTGTAAAAACATCGTCATCGGATTCGGTGCGAAAGTGGCTGACCGGGTTTATCAAATCTGGTGCTTTACGAGCTTCCATTCGCTTGTGTGCTGATGGACTCAAAATTCTGCTACCTACCAGAAAGGATTACAACTACGTTCGGGATTTCCTGCACAACACCAAGATTGAATACTACAGCCATGACGATCCAGGTAAACGCCCCATGAAACAGGTCCTCCGAGGCCTGTACGACATGGATGTGAGTGTGCTGAAAGAAGAGCTCAAAACTCTTAAGTTGAACGTGATCGAAGTCTTCAAGATGACGAGACACAACAAGGACATCAAGTATCGTGATCAACTGTACCTGGTTCATCTCGAGAAAGGATCGACAACGCCGTCTGAGCTGAAAGCAGTTCGGGCAATTTTCAACATCATCGTGACTTGGGAACGTTATCGTCCAGTGCACCGTGACGTGACGCAATGTTCGAACTGCTTGCAGTTTGGACATGGTGGAAGGAACTGTTTCATCAAAAGTCGTTGTGCAACCTGCGGAGGTGAGCACAAAACTCAAGCTTGCAACACAATCAACGAGAACATCGAAGCGAAATGCTTCAATTGCGGCGGCGACCATTCTACCAAGAATCGAAGCTGCCCAAAACGAGCTGAGTTTGTGAAAATTCGGCAGCAAGCGACGACGAGGCACCAACCAAATCGTCGCAAAACACCACCAGCATACACGGATGTGGATTTTCTTGCTTTGGCGTCACCAGGAGCAGGATCTACTCGAGTGGTTCCAAATCTGCAGCCATTGCCGTTGAATCAGTGGCAAAGTGTTGCAGAGCATACAACACCTCCAGGCTTCAGTCAGCAACCGAGGGAAAACCAACCAACATCAACGGGTGAAGGCAGTAGTGACCTGTTTTCACCACAAGAACTTCTGAACATTTTCATCGAGATGACAACAACTCTGCGTGGGTGCAAAACTCGCCAGGAACAAGTAAGAACTCTTGGAGCATTCATCTTAAAATACAGTTCGTAGTTTACTCGTTCTAGTGATTTTGAATATTTCAATGGATTTATTTTTTTTTAGTTTTAGGTTAGGATTAGCTGTTGAAGTGATTTTTTTTTCTTTTTTACCCAAATGTATTCAATTCAATGCAATAATGTAAAACAATTTGAAGCAAATAAATAAATGTGATCAGTTAATAATAAAACGAAAAATACAACAAAGATGAAGAGCATTAGGCCATACCACTTATCATGTAAAAGAAATGTAATTATTATAAGAATGTTCAATAAAGACATATTTAATTTCAAAAAAACGTGCACTTTGAAATTTCCACAAATATTTAGACAGGGCCGAATGATTTTTCTCCGAAGTTTGTATGGAGAATTAGGGCGGTTCGTCGCTGTTGCATACAAGCAAAAATTGCATGCATGATACGTTTCAGTGCTATATGTTTCACCCTTTAAGCACACTCGTTTTATCTTATTTTATAATTATAATTTTTTGGCATTAACTCTAGCCACCAAATAATTTTGAAACGAAAGTGAATGTGAAAATTCATTCTATAACTCAGTTTTGACAAGTTTTTATGATATTTTGTCCAAATAATTTATGAAATAAGATGAGATGTCTAGATTTCGAAGCGTCCGGGAATTCAAAGCATAAAACAAAATTAATATTACTCCTCTTTGCTATGTTAGCCTTGATTCCAAAATTTTAAAAATATTTGTTTTCTAAGAGATCACAAAATTTGAAATGTTTTATTTCATTTTACATTGGAAAATAGGACAATTTTTTAATGCGCTGTATCTCAGCAACCAGAAATCAAAACTTTAATGTTTCTGAGACAAATTTATAGGGAGTTTTCTGGATATAATTTTTTTAGTAAGATTTCTATTTTAAAAAAACTTTTTTTAAATCATAGCTCGGTGGAAAAAAATATGTCCGTACTTCCACATACTCAAAAATAATATAAAAATATGATTTTGGGAAATTGATTTATTTTGTGAAAAATAATAATGTAAAACCGGCAAAAATTCCAAGTAGGTACCTTTAAACATTGATAGCCAGTGTGAAGATATGCTTAAGATTTTTTGCAAGATGAAAAAAAAACTAATAAAAACAAACGGAATGCTATGGAACCATGCAGACTTTGGTAGGGAAGTGTTCAAAGTACCTAAAGAAGTAGTTTACAACAAATTTTTAAATGTTTTGAAAGTTAGTTGACTAACTTAAGGAAAACACTCGCAGTGTCATGGTTTTCACAATGAAAATTAGTTCGAGTCGGAAAACGAACTGCACCATTCGATTCTTTGGACAATTTGAACAGAATAGTTGAAATTAGTTCTAAAGTTACCTGTTTTCATTTCAACAGATTTCAAAAATTTCTTCAGATTTATAGACATTTTCAGTAGAACAAATTTTATTCTAAATTTGGATTATTTTATTCATTCTACAAAATTGGTTTTGGTGACTACAAAATTTGATATTTTAATGAGAGAAACAATTTCTAATGAATTTTGATCAAATTTGGATTTTTTTATAAGTACTTAACCTAAAATGTGTATAGATATAATGAAAAGTTATAAAACAAAGTTAACAATACATTTCATTGTGAATTTTTCAAATGAAACATTCAAAGTAAACTTACCAATGGTCAGTTTGACGTAATTAATTGAATATGCATACTTTTAAGCTGACATTTTTAAGAATCACAGTGAATATCAAAGTCATCCCGGTTTTTGAAATAACTACATGTTTCAAAAATCAAATCAAATTATTCGCTCTACAGCCTTGGCGTTCTCGATTGCGAGATTCCTATTAAAACTAGTTGTTCGAAGGCTTGATTGTTGAGGCAATTGCAAACCTCTTTCTAAACCTTAGCTTCCATCCACCCCGGGATTCGAACTGACGACCTTTGGATTGTGAGTCCAACTGCCTACCAGCGACTCCACCGAGACAGGACCCAGGGAGACGACTCCTACACCTGGACTGAGCTAACGACCGAACCCTTTAGGTTAGACTGGGGCCAACATTTACTTCCCCATCCGACGGAAGGCGTGATCAGACAAATCTCGTCTCGAAAAATGCCACCGGGACCATCTGGGATCGAACCCAGGCCGACTGGGGGAGAGGCAATCACGCTTACCCCTACACCACGGTTCCCGGTTACATGTTTAAAAAATATAAATATGGAGACAAGTCTTACCGTTCGAATAATATTTGAAAAATAAATTGAAATTCTATCAATGTCATCCCGGTTAACGGTACCTTTTTTCAAATAGCTCACATCCATCCTTCAATGTTTCCGAAGATACCAAATCGATAATATTATGCCTCCGAAAGATACCCTTTTTCGAATATTTATCCCGAGCAGACGGAAATAACATGGGAATAACATTTGTTGATACTTGAAAATACTAGGCCAATAACATTTTATGTTATTTATAACAAGATTTGTTATTCGTCGTTATGATTTTTTTGTTATTGGATTGTTATTGTAATAACAGACTAATAACATTTTTAGTTATTCTTCGAACAAATCTTTCTTATTATTTTTTTGTTATATTAATAACTAATCCGATCATCCCAATAACAGTTGGAGATATTCTTCCATAACAAAAAATGTTATTCCAAAGTTGTTTTGGCTTTCAACCAATATCAGACTAATAACAAATTTTGTTATGATAACATAAACTGTTATTAAACCCCTATGCAAAAATTGATTTTTCAAGAAGATTCTATAACACTTATTGTTATTTTAACCGTATTTGTTATTGAAATGGCATAAATTTTGTTATTACCGTCTGCCCGCGATGTACCATTTTTGTAAGAGGCAGTAAGATAAAAAGTAAACCAATCTTAAATTTGATGGGGATATCATTCTTGGCCTGGACTTTGACCAGTAAAAAAAATCTCGATGAAGTTCTGATGTTTTTTGTTTTTTCATGTCCTAACTGCTAAACCAAAGAGTATTACTTCTCTCTGGGCTTAGCAATAATTCTCAGTCCATACAACTCATAAATTCAACATCTCGTCGCTGTTGTGCTATCTTGTCACACGTGCATTTTGGGCCAAATTGAGTTAAGAACGCCATTTTGTGCAGCTCTCAATGCCTCTCCCTTTTAATTTCACAGTGCGACAACAAGCTGAAAGGATTTCAAAACGCGTTTGACACAAGTACTAGCTCGACTACCGTAAACATTTGTAATTATAACTCAGGACTCCGTCAACCAAATTCAACCAAACTTTGGGGCAATGCACATAATGGTCAATCAAACAAAACGTGTTTGTTATTGTTTAAATTGCATGCTCTTGTTTTTGTTTATTCAAGGTCAAACATTAAAACGCGACTTTTTCGGAACGTAAAAATGGCGGATGCGACAAGACAGCACGACAGCGTCGATCTGCTAACGATGCACTGGATGTTAACATTCGGTTTAGTCGCCGAATCGACCTTCACCTTTTTTGGGGATTTGTTTTACTCAAGTTTGTTTGATCAAACCGTTGCAACTTTTGAAGCAAATCTGAAAAATGCAACCATTTGTATTTGTTGCTCAATTAATAAATTTCAAGTTGCAACCTCAATCAAAAGCAAACATTGAACCATTAGTTGAAAAAGCTTATCAAATCCCCGACAAAAAAAAAATCCGAATTTCGAAAATCCATCATTAACTGGTTCCGGTTGAGCACGTCAGCTGTCAAATGCAACCGGAATAACTTAGCTCGGATATCTTAGGAAAGAGAACGGCGCAACACAAACTGTTGCTCATTTTTACCAGTTACGGACATGACTCGATTGGGAACGAATTCGCAACGTTCGGGGTGTTTGGTCTTTTGGAACCGACAGAGCGGAAAAATATAACGAAAAAAGTTGTCTGACTTGTTTCCGATTGTTATATTTGTCATGTAGATCACTTAATTTTTTGTCTTTTTATTATTCAAAAACTATCTCAATTAGTATAACATTATTTCTTTTGAGAAATAATACTTTAAGATTTTACTTTAAGGAACTAACCACTACACATTGAGGAAGTTTCAGCTACAAGGTTGCATAGTAATGCACATTCTTTTTGCACCCAAACTTTTGTTCATTAGTAAGCCACTAAGTAAGGCTCAGGCTGAATTTTGATTAGTTGTTTCCCGTTTCCCCTAATTAAAATCAATTAAAACTAGCAATTTTGACAGAATTAATATAATTCTGAGGGAATACTAAGTTGACCAGTTCCTATCGGTTTTGGCGCATAGTCACCCCCACTGACAATGTGATTTAAAATGTCATTATTGGACATATAATAAGATATCGTTTCTAAAACATGACTCTACACTAAATCCGCTTTCGGCAGCTAGTTTAGATTTCCCAAGTTGATTATTGAAGTTTTATTGGCATGATCTAAGATAACGGCACGTTTAAATGGTTTAAAAAAGGCACGCGATCGAAAAATTCCTAGTTGAACTCAAACAGAAGAAAACAAAACTTTTTTATTGGCCAACACCAACAAGCCAATAAATTAATTATAAAACTTTAGCACCTTACATAACACTCATTAGACTAAGGTTTCATGAATTTTGCCCTAGGTTCGAATAAAATATTCCTGTTTTGGATCAAGGTACAATGAGTGTTAAAGTACCATTTTTTGGAATCCTTTAGTTACATTGACGTCAATCAAAAGTTTTGGCTTGAAATTAGAACCGTCATGGAATAATTAAAGATCTAAATGGACTTGATGTCAGAAAAAGTAGAGCAGATACAAGGCTTTTAGCTCTTTTACCCACCAAAAACTGTATCAAATTAAATCCAACTAACCAATCTTTCTCAACTCTTCAACAGGTTCAACCAGTGCTACGGACTGTTCGGCTGGTGGGACACTCTCCACGGAACGAACGACGAGTTCCGGAAGAAGAAGCAGTACAAACGCAACAAGAGGATATTCTCGCTTAAATCAGCCCGCGAGCTGGTTCCAGATGACGAGTAGACTACAACATTTGACGAACATCATCCATTTGGCTTTCAGCGTATCATCAAGAATCAACATTGATTCGATCCAAAATTCGTCGGAATTATGTTTGGCCATCAGCATTACCTCGAGGGAGAAACAAACTTTTTTTTTGGCTCAACCAAGTACCTCTTCCTGCTGCTGGCCCTGTTGACCATTTCAAAAGCGTCCACTTGAATCTCGCAGTTTGCGAGAAAGGTTGGCGTACGGTGTTGAAGAGTAACTTAAAAGACTAGTCTAGGAATTAAGGTAATTTTATCAATGGTATAATAAAGAAACGCCCGTTCCGCGCTGGAGCGGTTGGTAATACACTTTTAATTAATAGGCTGTTTTACTTTCTTCCGAAACAAAAATTCACGCTGATCGGGTTAGTTTGCGGTGGGTCCTATCAGACATCTAGCGCAAATTTGTACAAACTGAATTTTCATTTTTTAAATGCCTCTAGCATTCAATGGCCGAAGTGAACAATTTTAAACATATTTTTTTGAATTTGTAATCGTTTTTTTTTTTATCGAAAACCGAATGAAAAACAGCTCTGGTTACAAATTGAGCTTGGACTTATTTCAAACCAACAACTTTAAAAGATTTGGCGCTCATATTGTGCACAGTTGAAACAATATTTTTATGATATTTTATCATATAATTATCATAGAAAACGTGAAATTACACAAATTCTTTTAAACATAACCCCAGTCCAGTGTAAATTTACTGTATATTAAAAATAAGTACCTCAGTCTAAGGTGTTATCAACATTCTCGTTTAAAGCAGTAAAAACAAAAAATCAACAATAAAATGTTATCAAGTTCTATATATATTCCACTTTATTTTTTTAATTCCCTGGAACTTCTAATTAAATTTTTCAGAATCGGATTGAATCAAAGTATCACTTCTAATAATTGAACCCCTAAAGTTCAGGGCCCAATCAGTCAATAAATAAAAATGCTTCTAAAGTTTCACAAAAAAGAAGAATGACCAACATGACTAAATTTTTAACTTAATTTTGAAATATTATATTTTTATTCTCCCTACTTTTAATTTTCAGTATGAAGTCTATTTTAGAACTAAGAGATTTTATTGAATGTGTAGCAAAACATCTTTCTGTTTCAAAGTTCTGATGGCAAGTTAACATCTACTTAAAAATAAGGCAAAAAATAACAAATTTATAAAATTTATAATGGCAACATAATTTGAAATTAATCTGTTATTAAATGTCTTTTCTTTCACATGATTCAACTTGAACGTGAAATCAAAAATGTTGTTTAGAATTTGCTTTGTTTTAGAATACGTTAGAAAATTAACTTTCAAAAATCTTAGTAAAATAAAGAGAGTAAAATCGTAAATTCAGCAGATGAAAGAATTGACAAATTTTGCAAAGTCAAATTCTTATTATGTTAAAATTAATATTTTGTGTAATATTTGTGAGTTATTTGTAAAATTAAATAATATTGTGTTTTCATCTAATTTTTTTTTTAATTTTTGATTTGTATAACTTTTTCCATAATCTTGATTATTTTATAGATAGATGAGCCTACAAACATTAAAAAAACAGTTTCGTGTGACCCTTTGTTACCCCCTCTAAGGGGTGAGATTGGGGTTATTTTCAAACGATTGGCATTTAAGGTAGAGTGCATAAAATTCCACCATATTTTGGGAAAATGTTAGTTAGTAATATTTTCGATGTTATTTAAATTATTTTTGTTATTAAGAAATTACGAGAGGTGTATCGTTTTTAGAACCACAGTCACCCCACTGACGGTTTATCATTTCAGAGTATAACCCAGAGAAGAAAAAAATTATTAGCAACAAGCTAAACCCGAAAAACTTTGTCTTGTCTCGTTTTTTGTTTCTTGACGTTTTTAGCTTGTTTGCTTGTTCAGCCTCCTGTGATTAAAATTTGATTTTACGTTACTTTTGCCTTCCTCACTGAGGTAAGGCTATAATCCTGCTCTAAAAATGAACTTTTTATTAAAAGCTCAAAGACCCACCTTCATGTATACATATCGACTCAGAATCGAAAACTGAACAAATGTCTGTGTGTGTGTGTGTATGTGTGTGTGTATGTGTGTGTATGTATGTATGTGACCAAAATTCTCACTGAGTTTTCTCAGCACTGGCTGAACCGATTTTGACCAAACCAGTTGCATTCGACTTGGTTTAGGGTCCCATACATCGCTATTGAATTGTTTGAAGTTTCGATAACTAGTTCAAAAGTTATGTATAGAAATGTGTTTTCACATATATCCGGATCTCATTTATATGCATGTAAACGATGTCCGGATCCATCATCCGACCCATCGTTGGTTAGGTAATTGAAAGACCTTTCCAATGAGTCCACAACATTGAATATCTGGCATCCCTGTCTTGAGTTAGGACCACTTAAGTGATATATTTGTACTTTTTTGATGCCGGATCTCACTTAAATGTATGTAAACGATGTCCGGATCCATCATCCGACTCATCGTTGGTTACGTAATCAAAAGAACTTTCCAATGAGTCCAAAACATTGAAGATCTGACAACTCTGTCTCGAGATATGACCACTTAAGTTATATATGTGTACTTATTTTTCTGGATCTAAAAAAATAGCTGAAGTATGTGTCCAAACCACTCATACCATTGTTGGCAAAAAGTGAGGAAGGCATCAACCACATAGGTGGATTAAGTTAGTTTTTCCATACAATCTGCAGATTTTCCGGAATCAGTTCCAGAGTGGCCAAAGTTTGGTGTAAGAACCTTCCTTGGACTTATACGAACCCAACGCAACAAAGAGCACCTCAATCCGACTGTAAAGATAGCAAAGTATAGGTTTTCCTTATGAATTCAAAAATCATAACGTCTCAAAATTATTTTGTACTTAAAAAATGTTTAGCCTCAGGATTAAAACTCATGAAATTTGAGTGACTAACATCTGATTCTGTGCAGACTAAAATTTACACAAATTTAGTGAAATCGGAAGAATAATAATTATTGTTGAAAATCCTTTTGCAACTATTTATTATTAAAGTTGAACTTTGTTTAAAAAATTAAATTATGTCTATAAATTTAGATGTCAAGAAAAATATAAATGCATTCAATTAAATTGAAAAAAAATAATTTCAAAATATTTGTAAAATATTTTTTGTCTTCAGCATAACCCACAAAATGGTCAACCACCCTTCAACCTTGGCCAGACCGTGGAAAATAATCTTCTAACAACATATTACCAGAGGCCTTCCCTGATTTTGTTTTGTCAAGGCATGAAAATTGCAGTAAGAAGCTTATGAATTACTTATTTTTTAGTTTTGTTGATTTTAATAATTTAATTAAATTGATAGAAAGCTTTTTCAACGATACTGGTAATTTTTTTTGTTCTGTTTACTAATTTTTAGAAAAGAACAATAAAATCGAGACTAATGAGATCGAAATGACGTATTTTTTTTTGGATAAACCATTTTCACATTAGACCCGCAATTTCATGTGAATTTCACATTTGGCCCGCCATTCAAAAACATTGAGCACCCCTGATATAGATGATTTGGAACACATTCAAACGTTGTGGGCACCCCTCCTGTGTAGCTTTGATTTGTAATATAATCAACAGAGGTAAAATATTTGCTTATGGCAAAACTAGGCCAGTATTCTTGCAAACTTATCAAAGAATATCGAATCTTATGATCAACCTAAAACCGATGACAAATTTTGTTTGCTCCATAAATAAAAGTAAACATATCCATTCAAATATTATTTCTTGGGTAAATGATCTCTTCGAAAAATGTGTTTCCAACTAATATTGACTCCACAAAGACTTGAGCGGTGGCCTTAATTTCACGTAATACTCCTGGAGGTAGGCAACAACAGTTTGAATCCAACCAATCCAACGCATGGCTCGTTGTCTGCTACCGTTTGTTCAACCAAACTGAAAAGAACATAGCGAATTTTTCAACTTTTGTTGCATTTAGAGTTTTTTTTTATTATGAAATAATATTATTTTCATACAATTTTCAATTCAAGCATTCTCTTGATATTGCGTCGTTTTTGTATTAGATGTTTGACTTGTCCAGAAAGTAATCCCCTAACAGCTGAGCAATGTGTTGGAATAAATTTACTAGCGAATTTTTCGTGTTGAAGTGGCCAAACGTATTTGTCGTCACGCTGTTTTTGAGGCACTGCAAATGCCATCGCATGTTTTTTTCTTCTTCGGTGAATAAGTTAGCAGGTTTATGCTTCAGCCTGAATAGCAGAGTTTTTTTTATCGTACGACTTTCCATCCTAAGACAAATTTTAAGAGAAATATTTGTAGGCCGTTTCTACAAAGAATCCAACAATTTAGGTTAATATGCTGTAGTGATTTCAATATTCAACAATTCTCCATGACGTCATTATAAAGTTAGTCAGCTAAGCTTTTTTTTTAAATTAGATACTTCAAATTGCGTCACAAAAAAGATATACATAAACAATACACAAAAATATTTTCAATAATCAGTTCTTAGTCATTGATGCTTCAAAAATTCAAAAGATAACCACAATTTACAAACATTTTATGACGTCATTGCTGTGATGACAATTACAACAAACAGGGATGTATTTTGTTACGACTGTCACATTTCCCCAGAATGCAAACAATTCCATCCGTTAAACTATCCTGTTTATTTACACTTAATAAAGTGCGATTCCAGGGAGAAAAGAGACCAATATCAACACCCTCGAGTTAAAAACTTTCAGCATTGGTTACATTCGAGACGCGTCGTTAGCTGACGGGATTCATTCCGTGGATGACGTTTGTGCAGCCAATATTTACATCATTATCATACAGTGCCCACTTGTCGCGTATAAACACTAGCTGGAGAGGAAGGGAGAAGAGCGTGTTTATCTGCGTTTATGACGCACTGACAATCTGCAAAAGCGGCGACGGACAAAAGTTTTGATCGTTAAGGAAAATGATGGATGCTATTTTCTGTTTCCTAAATTTCGGTAATTTATCAGGCGGCCTGTGGGAGTTTAGACTTGCACGTCACGGCTCTTTTGGTTGCATGATTGAATCAATTTGTTAGGCAAATTTGATGACTAAAATTATGCACGTCAAAGTTGAAGTTTTAGCGGTTAAACCTTAGAAAAGTCATGTTTAATTTTGGCAAAAAAACATTCGAAAAATTAGTGTAGTGATTGTGCAAAGTTTTTGAAGCTTTTTCTTAAAACATTAATTTTTTATAAGTATTCTTGTTTACACACTAAGGATTACTTGCAAAATACCTATAAAATGGCTTAAAAGGCACCACAAACTTTATTTAAAGTTTTTCTCCTTCAGCCCCACACACTAAAAATTTTGGAATATTACATTTGATGTAATTGTTGATTTAACTTAATATTAAATCATGTAATCGTATTTTCGATGAAGAGTTAGGTTTATTTTGATGTAAATTGATAAAAATCCCACAGGTTTTCATTTGCGTCGTGCGTGATCTAAAATTACATCATCAATAACCCAATTTTATGATAAATTTGATGCACATAACTGGATCATCAAATTTGATGTAATTTTACATCAAACGAAACCCGATTTCACGCACCTCAGCCCCTACACGTTTGTCAGATTGGTGAAACGTCAAAACGTCATCCGGCCTTCACGTCGCAGTGAATAGAATTTTTCGTCCAGATTCTCTTCATTTTTTCTGTTATTGACCGAACCCTCCTACTACTTTAAATAAAAGCGTTCAAATCTCAGATAGAAGTGAGTTTAATATTTCTATAACAGGAGTGCAGAGGATTCATGGAGCAAATCCGGCGGCAAATTATTGAAAAATCTGCTAGAAACGGCGGTGAATAGTAGTGAAAAAGTGTCATTAATTGTGTGCAATAAAAACATTTTGATTTAGAAGACATAAACACGTTTTTCAAATAAGATCAATTAGATTTATATTGGATTTGTTTCACCAGAATTCCGTTTGCTGTAATTTTACACGATCTTGAGTCGTGTTTGGATCGTGTAATTTCACTTCTGATTTGACCCAACATTACGTATAATTTGACGCTCCAGTTATGTGCATCTAATATAACCGAAAATTACACGTTTTTTTCGTAGTGTCTACGTTCCAAGTTTCACGTCTTTCTTCCAATGTGTAGTCCAAAATGCATAATCTTTAAAATACTTGAAAGTGCCCCATTTGAAAAAAAAATGCCAATATAACCATTTAAAAAAATGTATGTCAAAAAAATATTCTAAATACAGAGCGGATCAATTCGAATTTTGTTTCTTTAAATGCCCGAATGTTGTCAAACTGATGTTGACATAATTGTACGACTATTTCCGAGCACGTGGTTTCAAGCTTTTGACAGCTGTCAGTCGTTCCGATTAGCGAATCCAGATTCGCTTATTCGAAATAGCGCATCTACTCTTTAATTTGAAATTCTTTGTGCATATTTGTTTATTTTAAATTTTTATAAATAATATGTTTTGCAACCTGATTTTATGTATGCATTACGAAAAGGGGAAGTGACCAAAACTTGAAAAAAATTAGCATTGACCGAAACTTTGTAGATGTGGCAGTAGTGGCATAAGTTATTTTAATTCAGGTTGAACTTGATTCTTTTCAAGTTCCAAATCAAGCAAAACAATTTAATTGGACCAATGTCGAAGTGTAAACAAAGTGTTCATCCTGCTCACGTAAGTTGATGTTTACATTAGGAACGAGCAGGTTTAGTGCGTCCATCCCGGGTATTCCCGGAACAAAAATCCCGGGATTTTTCCTAAACCGGGAATTCCCGAATCCCGGGATTTTATATAATTTGTCCCGGTAATTCCCGAAATTGAAAAAAAAATCATATTTTGTTCTGGAAATTCAGATTTGGTTGTGAAAATAGTAGAACAATAAAATGAATTAAAATTTGTATTCAGCATATCTCAGCATTAAATTGGCTTTTTAGGAAAAATATTATAATTTTAATTAACAGGTCCGCAAAATGCCTACACAGCAAAAAATCCGATGGTAAAATCGCATGCAAAAGCATGCACATCACCTTCGTCAAAATAAACACTTAATATTACACACTGCATGTACAATTTTTGCAAACACAAAAAAAAAGTTGCAACCGACGGGATTCAAATCCAGCACCAACAGTAAGGACTGGCGCCTTAGCCCACTCGGCCATCAGACCGATGAAAAGCTGGAAGGATAAACGCATATATGAGCTTCACATTTCGGTCAAGTAGGTTTCCCATACTGATGGGCTACATATTTCAGAGTGTAAAATCACATAAAATTTCATAAAATAATGCAATATTTATTTTACAGCCAGGCCTTTTACACGCAGCTGGATTACTACTTTTTTAGCTGTGTAGTGCTTTAAATTTTTTTCTCTATTATTTTATTTTTTTAAAGACTGGATATATTTACGTATATTTTCGATTTTAAATTTGAAAAAAAAAACAATCTCATATCAAATTATTTATAATCAAACACCGACATCTAGGGCAAATACGTACAAATGTAACGAATAAATACAGCTATTAAAGCAAAAAATAATTGCATGACGTTTTGGATGACTTCGGTTAAAACAGGAACAGAACAAAACAATTTGTACTTCCAAATGTATTGCTCTAAAATCTCCTGTACCTATTTAGAATGTAATTCTGATTTTCCCTCGGTTGGCGGTAGTAACTTGAAGATAATTTGTAAAATATGTTTTATATACAACAATGAATTCAAAACTTATATAAAATTTTACATTGACTGGTATCATTTTATTTATTGTCGTTTTTTGATTTTTAGACATATAAAATAATTTTTTTAAGCTGTTTTAGTCATGTCATATAAAAATATATATTTAAAAAAAATATAAAAGAATTCCAAAGTTTTTTTTTTTCGATAGGTCCTATAAACATATGGAAGACAAAAGCTTATTGGACCTTTTCAAAAAAAAAAACTCAAGAATTATGTAATGCGCAAATAAAAAAATTATTTATCATACTGGAATTAAAAATAGTAGTTGATATAAAATCCTAAACACCACAAAGACAAAAAAAAATTCTTTTAGGCTATTTTAAAACTGTCGTCTTTGTTTAGATTGAAGTGAGGATTATCACCATTTGATATTATTAAGCTAATTCAATGATTTTAAGCTTGAAAACATAACAAATATAATGAAACATAGATTTTATTACTGATTCAAAAATTTCCCGGGATCCCGGGAAATTCAAAACCCGGGAAAATTGGTCGCCCTAAGCAGGTTAGACTATTTATTTACACTTCGACATTGACCCAAGAAGCATCTGATCCCAGAAGTGTCGAATTGTTTGAAATAAAATAATGAAATGAAATCGATTTCCGCATCACTCAGCGTTATTCACTGCGCTTTTAGCACATCGGTAATCAGCCATTATTAGTTGGGGTGTCGTCTATTTCGAAGAAAGAACACTCTGGTGACACCAGAACCGGTTGTGGAAGGATGCTTCCAAGGTAATCACTTGAGTAATGAGTAGAACAATAACTCAAACTCTTCAATTCTGCGAAATTTCAGCAAGCTGGAAAAGGTGTGAGCATTTTTGTAAAGTTAACTGTTTAAAAAAAACTTACTTCTGTAAATAAATATTCTAAACAAAACAATTCTTTGCACTAAGTTTCTTGAATGTTGATCTATGACCTTATCCCGGGATTTGAACTCATGATTTTTGGGATTGTTTGCACAGCAAGCCTCTCCAGCCAAGGTGGGTAAGATCAAAGTGGTAAGATCAAGTGTGGAGTTTCGCTTGTCCAGATCTATCAGCACCCCTCATGAACAATACGAACATGTATGAAATTTATGTACCGTCATCAGGGGTGACATTGGGTCTGGGGGGTGAAATTGGGTCATACAAAAATGCTGAAATTTGTATGACCCAATCTCACCCCCCAGACCCAATGTCACCCCTGATGACGGTAGTATCAAGTACCGTTAGATCTGGACAAGCAACCCTCCGTGCAAACGCATGTTACATCTCACTAGCAGATTCATCCACACTAGGAATGATTAATGATTTCAACCCGTAAAAGGCGGCATGAATTCATCACTTGTAATTATTCAACCTCTGTGGGTTATCTTCACGCTGTTTTTTTTTTTTCTACGTTTGCCAAATCAACAACATAGGCAAAAGCTAATTGGACAATTGAAACCTTTTTCCCTGTGGTACTTGTTCTAACACAGCTTGTTGAAAACAAGTTTGGAATTACAAATTTGAAGGTAGAACACGTTCACCTTGAAATACATTACAAACTAAGAAGTTCTGATGAGATTGATTGAAGGTACCACCGCCTATTTCCTTGGTGTGATAAATCTTAAAACGTAAAATAAACTACATTAAATTTAGAAAGCGCTGTGAAATTTTTAACTAACTTTAACTACTAAAAAAAGTTGATGTCAGACAAACAGCCTTCAATACCTAAACCAAACTGCAATGGATCAATAACTCTTGTCAACTGACCAACAATGCCCCGTTAAAAACTATTGTCAAATATGGCGAAATGTGTGCGACAAAAACTCGTGAGAAAAAATAATGCACACACCTCTTTTTTTTTTGCACTCCTCCCACCTTCAAACATCCGCCTCGACTTGGGTGTAATAATTTCGCCAAACAGTACTATCAATGGCAGATTTGGGCAAAATTTTCCCAATCTCCACCCGGGGGTGAACATGCCAGCCTCCTCGTCGTCGCGGTGGAGCTGTTTGGTTAGCACATTTTATTTGAACATCATCGCCGGTGAGATTGGTAAACAGGTTCAGGAAGCGCGTGTGTGCGCGCAAATTTCGCGAAGTTGCAGGGTTGGGAGAGCATAATTTTAAACAGATTCAGGAACGCTGAACTTTTCAATGATCTTTAAGCATCTTTATGAAGATCTGAGTGTTACATCGTGAAATTAAAGTTTAAATATTAAGGAACCTAAAAACAATTTTGATGAGTAACCGGAATTTAAATGCAGATTTTATTACAGATTTTTGAGACTACAGACTAAAGAGTGAGGGGCTGTTCAAAAGTGACGTCCAGGGTTTTGTGCTACAGTATGTAAAAAAAGTATTTACACCCCTTGGGCACTATGCACATTTTGTGATGAAACATGTAAAAAATTTAAAGTTTGACAGGAACCTAGTACTACGTTTTGTTCAAAAACTCATGCCAAACATTTTGCTACAAAAAGCTCATGAAAAGATGATTTCTATAAAAAGTTATATAACAAATACTATTACGAAAATAAAAAAGGTGCAAAAAAAGTATGTACACCTTTCGAAAAATTAACATAAATAATGTTATTTGTTGACAAATCACCATAAATCCAGTCTCCCAACTCCAAATAGGCATCCTTGACTGATTAAAAAAATAATTTAGATTGAATGTAAAGTTTACTAATTACTTAGCATAAAAGTTTATATAACTCTGGAAATTCTATATAAAACTTATCTAAACTTAATTTTGCAAACTTTCAATTTAACTAAATGTCAATATATTACCATAGAATTGCTAAATAAACATTTTGGAGTGGGTATAACACCGTTTTGGGGGTATTTGTATCGATAGAATAGATTTTTCGTTGGAATTTCGTACCAACCCGGAATTACGTCGTAGGAAAATCCGCCGGCATCCGAACCGGTCCACGATTCACAAGTCAACCTATGTGGAATCGGAAAGGGCATAAAATTTCCGATCTTTTGATACCCAAATATCTAGGTTTTCTTTAAAACCTACGTTTTTAAATACCTAAGCAAAAACGTTGTTATGGTTTCGTTTGAGCAACCTGCCAAAAATGTATGGAATTTCGTGATTTTTGTTCTCGTGGATCAAACTTACTTTTTGCCCAGGTATTTAAAAACGTAGGTTTTAAAGAAAACCTAGATGTTTGGGTATCAAAAGATCGGAAATTTTCTGCCCTTTCCGATTCCACATAGGTTGACTTGTGAATCGTGGACCGGTTCGATGCCGGCGGATTTTCCTACGACGTAATTCCGGGTTGGTACGAAATTCCAACGAAAAATCTATTCTATCGATACAAAGACCCCAAAACGGTGTTATACCCACTCCAAAATGTTTATTTAGCAATTCTATGGTAATATATTGACATTTAGTTGAATTAAAAGTTTGCAAAATTAAGTTTAGATAAGTTTTATATAGAATTTCCAGAGTTATATAAACTTTTATACTAAGTAGTTAGTAAACTTTATATTCAATCCAAATTCTTTTTAATCAGTCAAGGATGCCTATTTGGAGTTGGGAGACTGGATTTATGGTGATTTGTCAACAAATAACATTATTTATGTAAATTTTTCGAAAGGTGTACAAACTTTTTTGCACCTTTTTATTTTCGTAATAGTATTTGTTATATAACTTTTATAGAAATCATCTTTTCATGAGCTTTTTGTAGCAAAATGTTTGGCATGAGTTTTTGAACAAAACGTAGTACTAGGTTCCTGTCAAACTTTAAATTTTTTACATGTTTCATCACAAAATGTGCATAGTGCCCAAGGGGTGTAAATACTTTTTTTACATACTGTATGTTGTATCGACCTCCAATCACAATCTTTTTCCAAAAGGTCATTCTTATGCCAAATAGGCTGAACATTTCGAAAGAAATACTTTCAAAACCACACGATTGAGTTTTAAGGGTTAAAACTTCAAAAAACTGGTCAGAAATGGTCAACATAAAAAATAGAACTTTTTCGTAAAATTCTGATAACTCGTGAAGAATACATACAAACCCTTATGTTTATACATATTTTTTTTTGTTTTTGTCTGCTCTACCACTTTGTCCAGCATTAGTACATTATTAAAAAATAATTCTGCAAAGTTACAAAAACACGTAATTTTTAAATAGAAATTTTATTTAAAGTTCTTACATAGATGTAGAAAAATCACAAAATTTCATATTACAGAAAATTTATTAGTTCCTTAAAAAGATAATTTTCAGCCCTCTTCTTAAAGTTTCATGAAGATATTTCATGATTAAACTGAGTAAGGCTTCATGTATAAAGTACGTCACGCTAAAACAACCAAAATTTACCACAACAGATTTGAAAAAAGGTTTTATATGCTCATAACTGGGTGCTGAATAGTGGTTCGCAAAACGGCCTCAATTTTGAACTGTCAAAGTGGAACCAATTTACTGTTCGCCAAAAGTAGAGAGTATTGTTATCGATCATTAAAATTGTTTTTTTTGTTTTACAAGAATGGCAAATTTGTGGCTTTTAATGAACTTGAGTTGAAGTCAAGAAATTTTAAGAAAGTTGAAGGCGAGATCGTCACTTTTAATAATTATGAATGGAAGTTGTTTATGGAGTCGATGCGTTTGTATTCATCCAGAAGCCGTCTTAATTGTTTGATTCCGTTTGAAAACCTACTGGCTTAATGAAAATCTTTTCTGTTTGTTGGATTAGCTTCGCTAGAATTAGCGATGTTATTTCGCTGGACCAGGAAGTGCTGCACGATTCCAAAATCAGCCAGGGAATTTATCTGCGATAACGCAGAATGACACTCTCGCCGCAGTTCGTCGTCACCCGTAAAAAGAAAAACATCTTCTATCCGATCGAAACTTGAAAACACCACTGATTATTAACCAGCTCATTTACCAGTAATAAGTGAAGAATGACCTCTCTAGGTTAAAGTCACGTTAATAAAATAAACAACATTTACCAGTAAGAAAAAAGTCATGCTTGTGCTTGGACAGCGTCCTACTTTGTAGATGTAAACAAAGTGGGATCATTCGAAAATCACGTTACGCATTCTCTCTATTCATCACCCAGGCTCATACCAGCCTCTGAAATTTTTGCTGATTGACATGTTTGTAACCCCTTAAATGAAAAAAAAACCTCTCTGGCTTATTGTATGTCCCAAAAGCACATATAATTTGTCATCAAATGACAAGTTTCTCGATTTATTACAATAGGGTCCTAAAGCCCTACGTCATTTTTTATGTACAGCGGTAAAAAAACACGATTATAACCATTTCTGATCACTTTTTTCAAATTTTAGTGCAAAAAAATAAATTTTCAAGACAACATTTTTTCGATGGATCAACTATGGTTCCCTTGAGACGAGCTGTCAAGTAGGAACTTTTCTGTCAAGAATTAAGGGCCTTAAGGGCGGCGAAGTTATGTTTTTTGAAATTGATTGAAAAATCAATTTAAAATCCTTTGCGGTCGTACAAAGGGTCATTGTACTCAGAAAAATAAGCGTTATCGTTGTGAACAATAATATCTCAAATTCAAGCTTAATGTTTTGACTCAATTGAGTAACGGGAGATTGCAGCTAATTTAAAACTATTTTTTTACTTTTTTCTGACGAAAATCTGCAGGCTGGTTCACGATTAGGGTGATTTTCCTAATCTAACTTTTCAGGAACATTTTTGGGATTATTTTTGTTTTCTAAAAAGTTGTTGGACTCGCCAATCCAAGCAACTTTGTCCAAGACACCAAAATTTTATCTGGTAATCTACGCCTTCTCTGACCAAATTTAGAGAAAGTATCTGAACGAACCTTCAAAAATCAGTTTTTTAACGTAGTATTTCAGGGTAAAGTTTTAGAGAAAAGTGGTGTTCGGGCAGTTTTAAAGCTCTAAAAAGCAAACATTTTTATTTTACATGCCATTTTGAACTGTACAGTTTGACACCGCCATTTTAAGGTAAAAAATATGCAAATTTAAAACTTAAATATCTCAAAAACGCAGGTCCTAGCACTACAAACGCTCTCAAAAATTGTCCAACTATATGTTTTCCATGTAATTTTGCCCGCTGATTCCTAATATGCCCTCAGAGTTGACCCAAATTGCCAAAATATCGATTTTTGGTCATATTTTGGGTTTCTATGCAAAATTATCTTTTAAACCCAAAATATGACCAAAAATCGATTTTTCGACCTAAAAAGGTTAGTTTTTGAAAATCACCCTAATCGTGAACCACCCTAATTTTCAACCAAACTAAAAAATGCCCCTTTCCATTTGCAACAATTCTGCCGAAGACATCAAAGCTCCAAAACTTCACCATTTTTCGAAAAATCCAGTTTCCACTTTATTTTGCGATCTGGATTACTGTGCACAGTATTGATAGAATAGCATAGCATAACGGATCTGCACCACGCTGTAGGGGGTGCCACAATGGTCAATTCAATATTTTAGACAATTTGATTGCTGCCCGGTACAACCAAAAATATCTTAGAACGTAAATTTCCACACTGTGCTCCAAGGCTACGCCCATACAGTCCCGTGGGGATTTGAGAGGGGATGTTTTTGTTGTTCACTAGTGGCAAAAGTGCAGGGAACCCATGCGACTTTTTAAAGTGAACGGAATATTTTTGGGAGGTTTGGATTGGGGGTTAGAGGAATTTCATCGGGCCGATGAAAATGGTTGAATGCGTAATGTATTAAATGATTTGGAAGTTTGTATGTGTAAATGTGAGTCTGTAGTGTATTATGTAATAAGCATATAGTTTTGTAATAATAATAAATATAAATATAGTAAATGAAATGAATATAATAAATATAAGAAATATAATAAATATAATAAAAATAATCAAGATGATTCTAGGAAGCTGTAGAAAAATGCAGAAATTTAAAATATAAATGCTCCGGATGGTTCCCATGCTGTTTTAGAAAGTTTCGTTAATTTAAGCAATTTGATCATATATAGGATGAGGAGATGGTATGTTACAGGAAAGGAATAGGATGAGGATTAATATGAACATTCTGTGCACTGTATTGATAGAATAGTTCGCGAAAAAAGGGGTTTTAATTGCGGTTGACAGAAAAAATAAAAATATAACATAATTCAATTGAAAATTGGAATAAATCAAACAAAACAATTTCTAAAGTTTTCTCCATGTTCTTTTCTGATTACAGTACTTTTATTTTATTTGTGACGACACTTTATGAACTCGTTTATTTGATTTAATATTCTCTAATCATAAAACCTCACGAGCTCATAGTTCGTGTTCCAGATAATAACTTTGCCGAAGAGTGCGAAGAGAATGGCTCACTGACAGAATTTACAACACCGCCGCAGAAAACATCAACCTTTTCTTCTGGCAACACTTCCTGCTACTGCAGAAAAGATTGGGGTAGGCATCGCGACGTTTTAGCAACCAAGCAAGCTGATGGTTGCCAGAAGAGCTTGAAGGAAAAGTTGAAGTTTTCAGCGGCGGTATTATATATTCTGTAACATTCTCAATCTTTTCGCACTCTTCGGCAAAGTTGTTCCCGGAACACGATTTATAAGCCAGGTATTTGAAAAATGCAAAAATCTCAAAACTCTAAACTTTCAAAAACCAAAACGCACTGATTTTAACGGGATAATTGCCTGTTCTTCATAAATGTTTGAATTGCTAATCATGATCATTCCCATCCCTGCCCAATTGAACTTCGCACACTGCTGCTGCCATCTCGAGAGTGCTATCGGCGCGGATGAGGAAGATGACTTCAACCCAGCGCTGTATAAGTAATCGATAATTTACCGAAATGCCTCTTCCGTCTAAGCCGTCCAAGTATTCGAGACTTGAGTCTCATCATCCTCATTGCCGGCCAGCGCGTAGTCTTTGACCGGCGGGTTAGGATTACGGACTGAGTTGAGTTGTATTCTCGAATCCACCCCGAATCCGGCAGTTGACGGCGAACCGCACACCAGGGCGCATGTGTCTTCTTCATCCCGCGGGCTAGTGTTAGCACCTTAAGCTTCTAGACAACTTCTGGACACTCGTGCGTTGTTGCTATCAAAGTCGGTCGCGGCTCGGGTGAAAAAAAAAACGTGTGAAAATGCGCGACGACGCGAATTTGAACTTGACAAGCTTTGGCGGTGGTGGCGGCGGCGGCACGTGGCAAGATTATGGCAACCACTCGGTGGTCAGTGTGTGGTGGAACTCTCTGCTGGATGTCATCGGTAATTTTGGGCGCGAAGAAAAGGGACGGGAAATTGAAAGTGTGAAAATTCGTGATTCGAAGGTGGTGAAGAAAAAGGCCGTGGGGTGGGACACTAATTGATGTGATAAAGTGAAACCTTAGAGAAGACATTGGAAGACGCTGGACGCTGTGAAGAGATTTGTGTTAATTGGCCTTAAAATTTGGTCAAAGGTGCAAAAACCTGAAGAAGCAAATAAGTGATTCGTAACAAACAGTGAAGAACGCATCTTCGATAAACCCAAAATAAAAGTTGAACATTCAAACGCATCAACAATGAAGCACAAAAATAACTAACTGGCTAAAATTTTAAATTGATCACTGTTGAAAAAACATTAGCTAAAATAAGGCCAATTGAATATTACTGGTTTGAAAATCAAATGCCACGATATCTCATCTCTGCTTTGACCTTATCGGAATACATTTGAAATGAAGAAAAGTATTTAACAAATACATTTAAATTTAAATTTATGGTTTTTCATACTTAAAAATTATCTTGATGGAGCAATTCCAGCCCAAAACAGAAATTTTGTAGGTACTTTTTTCTCGACCCTCTCCCTTATGTTAGTCATTTTTGTTTCTATGGAGCCTGTTTCACTCGACATTTGAGAAGGGCCTTTTTTTCAATATATTTGTATTTCGTAATTTAAATATCGCTGTATCTTGAAGCCGTTGTATCGTGTCAAAATTGAAAATCAAACTTGTAGGAAATTTGATGGGCTTTCCGAAAAAAATACACTGAAAGAAAAACACATTCCACTTTTATGAGATATTTTGATTTTTAAGTTTAAAAGTCAAATTTGATTTTTTTTTTCGTTCAAAATTTTTGTGAAAATAGCCCAAAATGTTACAAAAAGACTCACGAAAAATGCAGGATGGAGCAACTCACCTAAAAAAATTCAAAAATCATTTACTGAAAATATTTTTTTGAAAAGTGCTCTAAAAGTCAAAATTTTCAAAAACCGAATACGGGAAAAAGTCTCAATATTGACCACTGTCCTAAGTCCAATCCTTGTGAAGTTACAGTGGTTTCAAAAATAAAAAATGTTGAAAAAATAGTTTTTTTTTATGACCTTAAATCATAAATATAAACCAGTTATTTTGAAAAGTGGTCAAAGACAAACTTATCGGAAATTGGACGAGCTATCCGGTAAGAATATTTTCGAGACTGAAAAATCAAGTCAAATTGCCAAAACCCATAAAAAAACTTTTTTTGCAAAAAAAATATTTTTTAAACCGCTGTAACTTTACCAAGATTGGATTTGACCACTTATTGATACGATGTTACGGCTTCGAGATACAGCAATATTTAAATTCCGAATAACACAAAAATTTAAAACACTTACGCACTTTTCAAATGTCATCATCGAGTGAAACTGGCTTCATAAACATAAAAATGGCCTACCTAAGCGTAGGATAATATGTCTGCAAAGTTTAATTGAAATCGGAGAGGGTCTGGTACAACGGATTTCCTATTTGAAATGGAATTGATCGAATGCATTTACATGTTTTTAAGGAGCACACTCAAAAGTTAAGCAAACAGTTCAAAGTTTTTCCTATTTAATTGTTTGTTCAATTTTGGCTAGCATTGCTGAACAAATAAATTAAAAGACAAAAATTTAACACAAGCACTTAAAACTATAGCAAACAAAAATAAAGCATAACATTTTTCAACAGTTTGATTGAGATTTATTTTGAAATATTTTTATAGAAAAAAATGCTTTACAGGAACAATATTTATTTTTTTAAATGTTCTTGAGCAAGGGATTAATTTTTTTGGTAAAAAGCAAATAATTTAGGCTGGCACAAATTTTATTTAAAGTGCTGCTTGGATTGGCGTGCCAAAAAACTCTCTAGAAAACGAATAACAGCTTTGCTACTATCAAAATTAGCAAAATATCAATGAATTTATGAAAAAAAAAACTATGTTTCTTAAACTTTTACGTTTTGTGCCAATCTATGGACCTTAAAATTTAAAATTTGTAAAAAGATAAACAAAAAGTCTTTATAAGATTGAAAATGCATTAATAAGTGTTGTACAATTCGATAATGTTTTTTGTACCTTTTTGAGAAAATTTGAAGAAGGGAGGGCAAAACCATGAAATGAAGTTTTCAATGGCCTAATCGTAACCTCCAAAAGCTTAAAACATCACTATTTTGCGGTTAATCCAATTTCCATCAAATATGGCGATAAGTGCTCTTTGGATTGGGATACAGCTCAGAATTTATTATCCGAAGTTTTGACTATCCAAAGTTCCAATATATGAAGGTTTCAAAGAGTTAAAAATAATCAAAACATGAAAATTCAGTATTTTTTATTATGTCCCAGATTTTGTTTGATACAATTTGTTGCGACTTAAAAGCTGACGGGTTAAAACCTTTAAAAAAACACTGCAAATTTCTGAAAAACAGCAAATAGGCTAAACATAATGACCAAAACTTGAAGAATAGCTTATTCTAAATAGGTCAAAACTGCAAATAAAAACAAAAAACTAAACAAGATGAATCCATGTTAAATCAAGCTAAGAAATGTTTTTCGTAAAACAAAAGTTGCTCAAAATAATTACATTGACCAAGAAAATTTCTGCGAAGGCTCAACTCAAGGGGAACCATTTTCAACAATATTTTTTGGGGTTTTGTACATTTTGCGTGCAATTTTTGGATTTGGATTGGATGCAACAGCGACGAACCACCCTAATTCTCCATACAAACTTTGGAGAAAAACCATTCGGCCATGTCTAAATATTTTTGAAAAAATCAAAGTGCACGTGTTTCTTGGGACCCCAAAGTTCATGCTTTTCTTCGAGTTGAGCCTGCGCCGTCATTTTTGTAAATTTTTGTAGGTCAGTGTTATTTAATTATTCTCCAAAACAAGAGAAAAATAAAAATTATCGAGTAAAAAATTGGGCGTTAAAAATTTAACATCAAATTCGAGTTTAGTGACCCTATGTCGGTCAAATATGAGTTGTTTATTACCTGTTACAACACCAAATGCATTTTTTTTTAAATATTACACCACCCCCATTTTGAATTACAAACTCCCAGACAAATTTATAGCTTTAGTGGTCATATTTGAACTCAACGACCAATAGTAAGACAAAACATGGTTGTTCGTGATTCAATTGGGTCCTAAAATGAAGCTTAGATTGCTGATATTATTGTTTACAGCGATAAAGCTTATTTTTCTGAGTACAATGACCCTTTGTACGACCACAAAGAGTTTAAAATGGATTTTTAAATCAATTTTGAAAAATTAACCTCACGGTCCTTCTTGACAGAAAAGCTCCTACTTGACAGCTTGTTCCAAGGGTCCATCGAAAAATGTTGTCTTGTCAAAAAAAATTGCATTAAAATGAAAAAAAAAGTGATCAGAAATGGTATTTAATCGTGTTTTTTACCGTTGTACATACAAATTTACATAGGGCTTTAGAACCCAATTATCAAAAAAAATGATAAACAGAAGTGAAACTATTTCGGGGACTTAAGATAATCGTATGAGGTCACGTTGAAATGAATGAAAAATCTTAAAGAAAATGTTTTTGGGTGGCAAAACTCCCATACAATTCAGTCCTGTAATGGACAGCAAAAAGTAAAATTTGAGCAACACTATTAATAAAGTAAAAAAAAAATATCAGGTGAAAAAAGTGTTTAAAATGTTGCAAGCGTTTCAACAGGACAGACGATTCATTCAACAACAAAAAATAAGCGTGTTTCAGATCTGCCTTCGCGCCAGTCGATAATTAGAGCTTTTACCAGCGATGATGGGCGATACAGAAGTGCTTCTGTTCAGAAAACACCCCCCGGCGGCCTGAGGTAGCCGAAAAGTCGAAAAGCTGCGCGTTTACTGCGCATGTTTTGCGCAATGACTGGCCGGAAAAAAGGAGAGAATCTTCCAGAATTCAAAATATCTTTACCTATCAGAACAATAACGAGCATTGAAATTTCCAAAGCAAAACGACAAGATAATTGCGAGCATTTGTTCAGCTGCTACCAGCTTTGGGTTGAGCCGGGTTAAGGAAATCACTTTCCTTTGACCTTCTGGGTAATGTTTTTTTTCTTCTATTTTTAGAATCTCTAGCCTGCAATTATGTATGAACAGGTGGCAAAAACGCAAATAAACTGATTGGAGCTATGCCCATTACGAATTGATCAATTTGTGAAGCGCGCAAATTGCTGATGATGGTTTTACCAAAAAGCATGTCCAGATATTCATAAAGAGAAGCTTCTTTGTTTGTCAGTTTACGTTTTTCTTCCATCCAATTTGCTGATTATCATAATCTTTGAAAAATATATCTCCGAAATGTTTTACTATCAGGATGCAGTTTCAAAGGCTATTTAGAAGCAGTAAATCCAATGTGCCGAACAATAATACCTAGATGCCATTTTGCAAAAACGTTTTCCCTCTTTGTGAAACCTACCCCAAGCAACACCATTGAAAACGAAATAACCTTTTTGTCAAAAAATGACAATTATCACTTTTGACGACAAAAAGTAAACTGCATCGTTATACCTATTATTAGGTTCTTTGTTAGTTTCATTGCATTTTTTGTCTGCTGTAGCTAATTTTTTTATTACGTGAATCAGGCAAAAAACACTGCACAAATTTAACGGTCGTTATTGCACATCACCCATGAAGAGGGAAAAAGCTGTTGATATAATTGAGTAATTTAAAAATTTAATGGATATTTCGCGTTTTTTTATAAAACGGTGTGCTTTCATCAATATGACTCTTGAAAATAGATGAAATCACTTTCGCTTTTATTGAGATTGAAACACACTGTTCTTTTTACGATAAATTCAACAGGGTTGTTTGATACAATAGTGCTTCTCTTTGCTAAAACTTCAAAAATCTGTCACTTTTGGTACGGAAGCAAACAGAAACAGTTCTCAAAATAAATATTGAACATTCAAAATGTATTAGTTTATTTTAGTTTATGTCAACAATAATACTGCAGGTTTTGGGATCCAACCACGGAGCGTTTGGCAGGCAATCACGCACATTAATTTAAATGGGTCAAAGACAAAGTGTGAACAAACTCAACATACTGCTCACGACAGACCGGGTAATGTTTGCATTACACCTACAATTCGTCGCCGTCGTGCTAGTTTGTCGTACGGTCATTCTGGGCCAACTTGAGTTAATAACGCCATTTTGTGCAGCTCACAATGCCTCACCTTTTGACCTTCACAGATCCCCAAAATTCGATTCCAATCCTGAGATATTCAATAAAAACCGAAAGAACTCCGTGCATTTTTGTCACTTTTCATATGAAAGAAGTTTCAATCTTGTCATGCTATCTTGACATAGCCTGAAAATTGATGTAGTGCGTGCGACAATTGGCCAAAGGGATTTCAGGTCAGAACGCGTTTGACGCACGTACAAGTTAGACTACCGTAAACATTTGTAATTATAACTCGGGACTCCAGCAACCAAATTCAACCAAACTTCAGGACAATGCACAGAATGGCCATCCACACAAAACGTGTTTGTTATTGTTTACATTGCGTTCTCTCGGTTTTGTTTATTCAAGGTCAAACATTGAAACGCGTTTTTCTCGAAACGTCAAAAAAACGACGTACGACAAGTTAGCACAACGGTTTCGAATTGAAGTCCGAGAGGATAACTCTACCAGGTTGAGATGATAGAATAGAGCGCATTGGCTTGGAAAAAACTTTATCCTCCTCAAAAAGGTTTCTATTAAAGCTTGTAATATATTTCGATTACAAATAATGTCCCAAATAAAATACACAAATTAGCCAAAGTTATTTCTAGTTTGTTTAGAGTTCTAATGCCAATTACGTCTTCTATTCCAGGTGACGATAACAGCTTCCTGTACGTCTGGGGACTGTACATTTGGACACATGCCGTTTTCTGGATCGTGGGGGGACTGTTTGTGCTAATGGACTACACCAACAAGCCCGGCTTTATGCGCAAATACAAAAACCAACCGGGCAAGAATGAACCCCTCGAGTGGTCCAAGCTGAAGCACGTAGTCAAGACCGTCGTGTACAACCAGCTGGTGTACGGGCTACCGACGGCGTACTTTTCCTACAACGGCTGGAAGTGGCTTTTCGGCGAATTTCCGAACCCCCGGGACCTTCCCTCGGTCGACGTCGTCCTGCGGGACATGGTAATCTGTATCTTTGCGTGGGAATTTGCGTTCTACTACAGCCATCGGACGCTGCACGCGGGCTTCCTGTACAAACACATCCACAAGAAGCACCATGAGTGGACGGCCCCGATCGCCGTTGCGGCCATGTACGCCCATCCGGTTGAGTTCGTGATCAGCGATCTGTGGCCGGTTTATCTGGGACCAGCGATGCTCAAGTGTCACGTGTTCACCACCGCACTCTGGTTTGCCTTCGTCATGATGGACACCCTGGTGGACCACTCCGGGTATCATCTTCCGGTTTTGGGAAGCTCCGAGATGCACGACTATCACCATCAAATGTAAGAACTTCGATTTGGGATTGGCATAGCAATGAGTTTATCATAAACTTCCTCGTCTCTTTCAGGTTCAACCAGTGTTTTGGACTATTTGGATGGCTCGATAATTTGCACGGCACGAACAGCGAGTTCCGCAAGAAGAAGAACTTCCTTCGACATAAACGGATATTCTCACTGCAATCGGCCCGGGAGCTTGTTCCAGACAAATGAGAAATAAAAGCATTGTCACTTTAAAAACTTCACACTCATTCTGCTTGTTTATATCATCTTCAATTATACAAACGTAGCAACTGTTCAACTCAAGGTGGATCCACTGAAGATGACTTCCATAAAAAAAGGTTCTTTGTCTTCGTGGTTCGTTGTCATGGTTTGAAACATTCAATTACTGCACGTGATATACAGAGCTTCAGCATTGATCGAAATAAACAAATAAAAAAAACATGTATGCATGCAGCTCTGCGATAGACTGATGACCATCTTTAGCATTGAATGCATTGATACTAAGGAATTTACTGTTCCTACTCATAACAGCTTTGTGCAAGAGTAATTTGTTTTCTTTCTTATTTTAGAAAAATCTGAATTGAATTCAGGGATAACGATAATTGTCAGTATATCGTTGCTGTCGTGCTATCTTGTCACACGTGAGTTTTGGGGCCAAATTGATTTAAGAACGTCATTTTGTGCAGCTCACATAACTCAACTTTTGACCTTCATAGATCCCCAAAATTTAATTTCAATCCTGAGATAATCAATAAAAACCGAAAAAAAATCCGTGCATTTTTGTCACTTTTTATATGAAAGAATTTTCAATCTTAGCGTGCTATCGTGCACACGCTGAAAATTGCTACACGTGCGACAACTGTCCAAAGGGATTTCAGGTCAGAACGCGTTTGCCACAAGTACAAGTCCGACTACCGTAAACATTTTTGCACACTCAACCCCCGGTGGTTGGTCACTTTTTCGTTTGACACTTTTTTAGTTTGTACCCCGTTGGTTGGTCAAAGTCAAACTAAAAAGTGACGAACTGTCACTTTTTACAAGGCGCTAACCCACACTATCAAAACAAACGTTTGGTAGTGTGTGTGAACTCCGTGTAAAAGGGGTGTCAAACTAAAAAGTGACCCAGTTCGTTTGACAACAGTTTGTGTCAAACCATCGGGGTTTTATTGGACAAGACCGTCACAGATTTGGACCAAACTTGGAGGGAACTTTCATCTATCGATAGTTAATATAAATTACAAGTTTGGTGCCTATTCGACCATCCCTCTATTCTTGGCACTCCCCTTTTTTGATGATTTTTAAGAATTTTTTTTTCTTCTTCTAGCAAATTTCCAACTATTGGACAAAAAAAATGTTTTTGGTTGCATTTTAAAGGATTTTTTTCCAAGGAATTAATTTAAAAAACAATTGTAATCCTCAAATTCCTCCCAATATTGTTTCTTTTCAGTTTATGTTATAAATCGGGATTTTGACTCATTTCCTGGTTTTATGTTTTGTTTTTTGATCTCGATTGATCACCATCGTATTCCCCGGACAATTTTACATAAGAATCATTAAATATCTCAAAATAAACTAGAGGTGGGCACTATTCGACTATTTTTGGACCTCTCGATTCCCGGGAAATTCGGTCGAGACTCCCGAGAAATTTTAAACTTATAAATATCGAAAAAAAACTTATCAGAAAAAACGTTTGAAAAATTCCTAATTTTTTAGAACATTGAATATTTAATGTTCAGTGTTCAATTTTAAATACACCAATTCTTCTCTAATCATCTTATTCAGAAAGTGTAAATTTTAATTTGTTGAAAATTCCAATAACTGCAATTGAGAGAAGCCCAAAAAAATGTTTTGAGGTCCAAATTTTTTGGGCTTCTCTTAATAAATATTTAGTAATTACACCCCAGAAATTAAATCAAATGTTTTATTTTCATTGCTCGCATTTCCGTAAAACTTCATCAATTCCAACTCTCTTACATGGTGTCGATCCAAATCCCAAAATAAAATTCCCTGACTTTTCCCTGACCTCTCCAGACAACCACATTTTTTTTATTTTTTATTTTTTACTAACATATTGTTTGGAGCGTTTTTATGGTTTCATGCATTTTCCTTTTTGAATATTGGAAATTTAAGATATTGAAAACTTCAATGACTTTTTTATTTTATTTTTTTAACGATGGATTTCGCAAAAACTAAAAAACTTTTTTTTTTATTTTGTCAATCTTTTTTTTCTTATCGAGCATCCAAAATGAGCATCCATAAAAATGTCTTATGTTGGCCTTTACCAAAAAATCTAGAATTATTTTTTTGAATAGGTCCTATAAAATATGAAACACAATAGCTTATAGGGCCTTTTCAAAACAAAACTCTAGAAATAATTAATAATGAAAATTGTTGCAAATTTCAAATTGCGATTAGTTAATTTCACTTCATTTTTTTAAGAAAATTTAAAGTTAAAAGTTTTTCAAAAAAAAGTCTATTGAAAATTTTAATTAAAGTAAGAAGTCATGTTTAATTTTAAAATTGTTGCCTTTTGCCGTTTTTTCAAACGAATTAGGCCGATGCCATTTTTGATTGTGTTTTTATTTAAAAAACTAACGGTTTTGGAGACAAAAACTTGAAAAAATATGTATTTTTGCAGTACCTTAAGAAAGATAAAAAAAACTGAAAACCTAAGAAAAATATGCAATTAAATGTGATTTTTCAAGTACATGTTTACGGTTTTAAAAAAAGATCGAGGTCATTTTCAACAATTTTTGTATTAAAAGTAAACGGTTTTCTGGATATTTTAAGAAAACATTTTCTTTAATAAATAATTTTACAAAAAAATAATTTTGCTAAAAAAATGTTTTCTACCTTGACCAGAGCCGAGAGACGATCATTCACACGATCAATACATTTTATAAAAATAAAAAACAAATATAACCTGCTTTTCAAAAAGTCATTATTTATCAAACTTAGATTTTTGAGTGTTTTGGAATAGATTCCAAATTTAAGCTCGATCTGACCACGGGAACTCCTCCATGTAAGCCCTTGAATGTTGTTTGGGAAAAATAATTAAAATGTAGTTGTACAATTCATATAAAATCTCGGATGCTGGATCTTGATTAAAGTTTAAGGGTGCACAGCAACCAAAGAAGTTGTTGTCTTCTTATTCCAAAATTGACAAACTTACGGACCCAATCTTGCATCAATCAGATTATAAAAATAGGCTAATTTTGTTGTAAATCGCTTAAAAGACAGTACTTTAGGGGATGAATAAAAAAATATATCGATAGTTCCCGTAGTTTCGAAAATACTAAAATATCTGTAACAAAAATCTTGGTGCAAACGCTCTGGTTGATGTGCACCGTTAAACAACTTTTCCGAAGAGACCATATTTTATAAATTCTTGAACTCTCAAATTTCTTTATTCAAGGTTGTTACAAAGAAATCGAAGAAAAATTTCGCGCCATCCCAAAACCCAATCCGCGCAAAATCCGCGTCATTTTAAGAAAAATAATTTTGCGACAAACATATAAAAGAGTTTCATAATAAATTCAATTTTGTAATCTTAGAACGCAGAATCTTGAAACGCTGAAAATGTATTTTTGCTAGGATTAGGTAAACTAGAACGAAAAGCCAAAACAAACATTTTGGAAAAAAAATCATCATTTAGAAATTAAGATCTAAAAACTGAATCAAATCTAAATAAAGAAAAATAATAAAATTTAAAAATTGTAATAAATCCTTGATCTTGAGATTTTAAATTTATAATAAAGTTCATACTCGATAATCTTACAAAGCGTCACTTTTTTTTACTTATTTTCATACATCTTCTTCTCAAAATTTCTCCTACCGAAAAAAAAACTCCAAAAATACTTAAAATTTTATCAGGTTTTCTGTAATCTAAGATGGCAACAAAAAGGGCAGCATTCAAGAACCTAGGATTTTAAGAATTTCGTTTCGTTTCGTTTTACGGAGCAAGAACCTAGAAATTTAAGAATTTAAGAATTTAAGAATTTAAGACTTTAAGAATTTAAGAATTTAAGAATTTAAGAATTTAAGAATTTAAGAATTTAAGAATTTAAGAATTTAAGAATTTAAGAATTTAAGAATTTAAGAATTTAAGAATTTAAATTTAAGAATTTAAGAATTTAAGAATTTAAGAATTTAAATTTAAGAATTTAAGAATTTAAGAATTTAAGAATTTAAGAATTTAAGAATTTAAGAATTTAAGAATTTAAGAATTTAAGAATTTAAATTTAAGAATTTAAGAATTTAAGAATTTAAGAATTTAAGAATTTAAGAATTTAAGAATTTAAGAATTTAAGAATTTAAGAATTTAAGAATTTAAAATTTAAGAATTTAAGAATTTAAGAATTTAAGAATTTAAGAATTTAAGAATTTAAGAATTTAAGAATTTAAGAATTTAAATTTAAGAATTTAAGAATTTAAGAATTTAAAATTTAAGAATTTAAGAATTTAAGAATTTAAGAATTTAAGAATTTAAGAATTTAAGAATTTAAAATTTAAGAATTTAAGAATTTAAGAATTTAAGAATTTAAGAATTTAAGAATTTAAGAATTTAAGAATTTAAGAATTTAAGAATTTAAGAATTTAAGAATTTAAGAATTTAAGAATTTAAGAATTTAAGAATTTAAGAATTTAAAATTTAAGAATTTAAGAATTTAAGAATTTAAGAATTTAAGAATTTAAGAATTTAAGAATTTAAGAATTTAAGAATTTAAATTTAAGAATTTAAATTTAAGAATTTAAAATTTAAGAATTTAAGAATTTAAATTAAGAATTTAAGAATTTAAGAATTTAAGAATTTAAGAATTTAAGAATTTAAGAATTTAAGAATTTAAGAATTTAAGAATTTAAGAATTTAAGAATTTAAGAATTTAAGAATTTAAGAATTTAAATTTAAGAATTTAAAATTTAAGAATTTAAATTTAAGAATTTAAGAATTTAAGAATTTAAGAATTTAAGAATTTAAGAATTTAAGAATTTAAGAATTTAAATTTAAGAATTTAAGAATTTAAGAATTTAAGAATTTAAAATTTAAAATTTAAGAATTTAAGAATTTAAAATTTAAATTTAAGAATTTAAGAATTTTAGAATTTAAGAATTTAAGAATTTAAGAATTTAAGAATTTAAGAATTTAAGAATTTAAGAATTTAAGAATTTAAGAATTTAAGAATTTAAGAATTTAAGAATTTAAGAATTTAAGAATTTAAGAATTTAAGATTTTAAGAATTTAAGAATTTAAGAATTTAAGAATTTAAGAATTTAAGAATTTAAGAATTTAAGAATTTAAGAATTTAAGAATTTAAGAATTTAAGAATTTAAGAATTTAAGAATTTAAGAATTTAAGAATTTAAGAATTTAAGAATTTAAGAATTTAAGAATTTAAGAATTTAAAAATTTAAGAATTTAAGAATTTAAGAAGAAAAAAATTTTGTTCCCTTGATTGTTATTTTTTTTAATATTGATATTTTTGATTTGTTTTTCAAAATTTCGGATTTTTAAATATGAATTTATTTATTTTTTGGGTTTTATAATACTTTTTTTCCCAATTTCTGAATAATTCAATTTTAAATGTTAAAGCTGTAATTTTTTTATGTTTTGATTTTTTTTTTTCTCAAGAATGTTTAAATATAAAAAAAATATTTCGATTGAATCCCATCTAAAATTCAAAGGTGGAGGCCAGCTTCTGTTACGTCCAAGCAAGCTCATATTTGGGATATAAGCACAGTACACCCACTGGAACATGCTCCAATAATAACACAGCGTAACAAAAAATTTTTTTTTGTTATTAGCAGGACGATTCAAAAAACTCCCCGAGGGATCGACTTCCTGAACACAATGCAACCTGGCCCATGTCTTAATTGTTACCCTAGCTCGAGATATTCAATGCAGAAGTTTTGCATATGAATTACCCCCCGTCGAAAAAATATTTTTTATTTTGTTTTCACTGTAACTTAAGTTCTATTAGGTCTTTTTAGATGCTTCTGGTGTCATTGGACGGTAAATTGTTAGAAAAACCCAAAATATGGTCCCGTTGGTCGGTTCCCGTAACCGGTTCCGGTGGAAATCCGGATTATTGGCCAAAATTGTGCGAAATCTTCAAAATTTTGAAATTTGTTGCTCTTTATGCGAAAAAACATACTATTGCTTCAAACAATCAATACAAACTCAAAAATGGTTTGTCCAAGCATATCCGAAGGTGTTTTATCGAAAATGTGGCCATTGAGAACCGGTTCTGGCCAATCCGGATCCGGAAACTAGAAAACATTTAAGCAGTTTTTTTCCAAATTCCTATGTGTCAGACAATTTAGAAAAACGAATGTGGTGTTGAAGCATTTCAGAATCCCAAAATATGGCCAAGGGGCCAATGGGAACCTGTTCTGACTGTCCCGGATCCGGGAAACAGTGGTCACTTGACATTTTATTGAATTTATTAAAAGTTGTTTTAGTTACCAGAATTTCAAAATTCCTTGAAAAAAATCAGATTTTATTCATAGCCAGAATCACAAATGTGGCCATCGGGAATCTATTCTAAATGTTCCGGATCATGGAACCAGTGGACACTTGACAATTTTATTTAAAATAAAAAAAAAGTTTAATTTTTTTTAATTAATCTAAATTTCATCAAAATTAGATTCAGACATGTAGCCAAATGGCCAACCGGACCCTGTTTATATATTCCGGATCAGGGAACCAGTGGACAAAATTCAAGATTCCTGGAAAACAAATCAGATCAGAAATTTGGCCGAGTGGCCAACCGGAACCTGTTTTAAATGTTGTTAAAATATTGTCAAATATTTTAGTTAAGAAATTTGCAGGATTCCTTAAAATGAATCTGAATTTATTTAAAATCAGATTTATAAATGTGGCAAACGGGAACCTGTTCTAAATTATCCGGATAAGGAAACCAGATGACACTTGACATTTTAATTAAGTTTATTTAAAAAAAAAAGAGATATCGAAATTATAAGATTCCTGTTTAAAAAATCAGAATTTATTTAAATGAATTTTTACATTTTCATTTAATTTATTTTAAAAACATAGTAACTGGATTTATAAGATTCCTGTAAAAATCTAAATTTATTTGAAATCATTTTGAAATTTTAATTGAATTTATTTTAAAAATAATTACACTACTTACAAGAATTCTGCAGAAAATCTTGATTTATTTAAAATAAGAATCAGAAAGTATCTGATTTTAAATAAATTCAGATTCATTTTAGTGAGTTTTGAAATTATCCTAACTAATATATTCGACAACATTTTAACAACATTTAAAACAGGTTCCGGTTGGCCACTTGGCCACATTTCTGATTCTGATTTAATTTCAATTCTGATTTTTTGCAGAAATTTATTAAGTCAAATCATTTTTTAGGGTCTCATAAACCCAGTAACTTTTTTTTAAATAAATTTAATTAAAATGTCTAGTGTCAACTAGTTTCCTGATCCGGATTATTTAGAACAAGTTCCCATTGGCCATTTGGCCACACTTAAGATTCTGATTTTGAATGAATTGCGATTTTTTCAGGAATCTGTTAAGTCCAGTAACTATTTTTAAAAATAAATGTAATTAAAATTTCAAAATGATTTTAAATAAATTCAGGTTTTTCGGTGACGCAGTGGTTAGCGTAGTTGCCTCTCACCACAGTATGGCCTAGGTTCAATCCCAGACGGACCCGGTGGCATTTTTCGAGACGAGATTTGCCTGATCACGCCTTCTATCGGATGGGGAAGTAAAACGTCGGTCCATTAGCGTAAAAGAGGTTTTGAGTGACTCACCACACATAAACTTCGGACGCTTAGAAATGAGCTTTGCTTTTTTTATAAATCCAGCAACTATGTTTTTGAAATAAATTAAATAAATTTGTCAAAATAATTTTAAGTAAATTCAGAATTTCTCCGGGACTCTTATAAATACAGTTACTATGTTTTTAAATAAATTTAATTGAATGTCAAAATAACTTTTAATAAATTCAGATTTTTTAACAGGAATCTTATAAATCCAGTATTTTTTTTTAAATAAAATTAATTAAAGTATCAAGTATCAACTGGTTTCATGATCCGGATTATTTAGAACAGGTTCTAATTGGCCATTTGGCCACATTTCTTATTCTGATTTTAAATAAATTCAGATTTTTTTTCCTGGAATATGCTAAGTCCAGCCACAATTTTTTTTAAATAAATTTAATTAAAATTTCAAAATAATTCTAAATAAAATCTGTTTTTTTTAACAGGAATCTTATCATTCCAGTAACTTTCTTAAAGAAATTTAATTAAAATGTCAAGTGTACACTGGTTTTCTGATCCGGATTATTTAGAACAGGTTCCAATTGGCCATTTGGTCACACATCAGATTCTGATTTTAAATAAATTTTGATTTTTTCCAGGAATCTGTTAAGTCCAGTAACTATTTTTAGAAATAAATTTAATTGAAATTGCAAAATGATTTTAAATAAATTCAGATTTTTCGAAGAATCTTATAAATCCCGTAACTATGTTTTTTTAATAAATTTGATTAATTTGTCAAAATAATTTTAAGTTAAGTCAGAATTTTCAGGGACTCTTATAAATCAAGTAACTATGTTTAAAAATAAATTTAATTAAAATGTCAAAATAATTTTAAATAAATTCTGTTTTTTAACAGGAATCTCTAAATCCAGTATATTTTTGAAATAAAATTAATTAAAATGTCATGTGTCAACTGGTTTCATGATCCGGATTATTTAGAACAGGTTCCAATTGGCTATTTGGCCACACATCAGATTCTGATTTTAAATAAATTTTGATTTTTTCCAGGAATCTTTTAAGTCCAGTAACTATTTTTAGAAATAAATTTAATTGAAATTTCAAGATGATTTTAAATAAATTCAGATTTTTCGAAGAATCTTATAATTCCAAAAACTATGTTTTTTTAAATAAATTTGATTAATTTGTCAAAGTAATTTTAAGTTGAGTCAGATTTTTTTCGGGACTCTTGTGAATCCAGTAAGTATGTTTTTTAAATTAAATTTAACTAAAATGTCAAAATAATTTCAAATAAATTCTGTTTTTTAACAGGAATTTTATAAATCCAGTATTTTTTTAAAAATACATTTAATTGAAATGTCAAGTGTCAACTGGTTTCATGATCCGGATTATTTAGAACAGGTTCCAATTGGCTATTTGGTCACATTTCTTAATCTGATTTTAAATAAATTCAGTTTTTTTCCAGGAATCTGTTAAGTCCAGTTACTATTTATTTAAATAAATTCAGTTGAAATTTCAAAAATAATTTTAAATAAAATCTGTTTTATTTTAACAGGAATCTTATTATTCCAGTAACTTTTTTAAATAAATTTAATTAAAATGTCAAGTGTCCACTAGTTTTTTTATCCGGATTATTTAGAACAGGTTCCCATTAGCCGTTTGACCCATTTCTGATTCTGATTTTAAATAAAAACAGATTTTTTTCAGGAATCTGTTAAGTCCAGTAACTATTTTTAGAAATATTTTTAAAATTTAACTAAAATGTCAAAATAATTTTTAATAAATTCTCTTTTTTTAACAGGAATCTTATAAAACCAGTATTTTTTAAATAAATTTAATTAAAATGTCAAGTGTCAACTGTTTTCATGATCCGGATTATTGAGAACAGGTTCCAATTGACCATCTGGCCACACATTCTGATTTTAAATAAATTTTGATTTTTTCCAGGAATCTGTTAAGTCCAGTAACTATTTTTAGAAATTAATTTAATTAAAATTTCAAAATGATTTTAAATTAATTCTGATATTTCGAAGCATCTTATAAATTCAGTAACCGTGTTTTAAAAAAAAATTGATTAATTTGTCAAAATAATTTTAAGTAATGTCACAATTTTTGAGGGACTCTTATAAATCCAGTTACTATGTTTTTAAATAAATTTAACTAAAATTTCAAAATAATTTTAAATAAATTCTGTTTTTTAACAGGAATCTTATAAATCCAGTATTTTTTAAAATAAATTTATTAAAAATGTCAAGTGTCAACTGGTTTCATGATCCGGATTATTTAGAAAAAGTTCCAATTGGCCATTTGGTCACATTTCTTATTCTGATTTCAAATAAATTCAGTTTTTCTCCAGGAATCTGTTAAGTCCAGTTACTATTTATTTAAATAAATTCAATTAAAATTTCAAAATAGTTTTAAATAAAATCTGTTTTATTTTAACAGGAATCTTATTATTCCAGTAACTTTTTTAAATAAATTTAATTAAAATGTCAAGTGTCCACTGGTTTCCTGATCTAGATTATTTAGAACAGGTTCCCATTAGCCATTTGACCCATTTCTGATTCTGATTTTAAATAAATTCATTTTTTTTAGGAATTTGTTAAGTCCAGTAACTATTTTTAAAAATGAATTTTATTAAATTTTCAAAATGATTTAAAATAAATTCAGATTTTTTGAAGAATCTTATAAATCCAGTAACTATGTTTTTAAAATAAATTTGATTAGTTTGTCAAAATAATTTTAAGTAAAGTCAGAATTTTCAGGGACTCTTATAAATCAAGTAACTATGTTTTTAAATCAATCTAACTTAAATGTCAAAATAATTTTAAATTAATTCTGATTTTTTAACAGGAATCTTATAAATCTAGTATTTTTTTTTAAAATAAATTTGATTAAAATGTCAAGTGTCAACTGGTTTTATGATCCGGATTATTTAGAACAGGTTCCAATTGGCAATTTGGCCACGTTTCTGATTCTGATTTCTCGATTAAATTTTCAAAAGGCCCTATCTGCATAGGAAACCCATGAGGGATAGGTTGTTTTGAAAATTTAATCTAGATTTTAAATAAATTCAGATTTTTTTCCTAGAATCTGTTAAGTCTAGCTACTATTATTTTAAATAAATTTTATTAATATTTCAAAATAATTTTAAATAAAATCTGTTTTTTTAACAGGAACCTTATTATTCCACTAACTTTTTTAAATAAATTTAATTAAAATGTCAAGTGTCCAGTGGTTTCCTGATCCGGATTATTTAGAACAGGTTCCAATTGGCCATTTGGCCACACGTCAGATTCTGATTTTAAATAAATTCTGATTTTTTCCAGGAATCTGTTAAGTCCAGTAACTATTTTTAGAAATAAATTTAATTAAAATTTCAAAATGATTCGAAATAAATTTAGATTTTTCGAAGAATCCTATAAATCCAGTTACTATGTTTTTAAAATAAATGAAATTAAATTGTCAAAATAATTTTTAATTATTTCAGAATTTTGCAAGGAATTTTATAAATCCGGTGAATATGTTTTTTTTAAATAAATTTAATTAAAATGTCAAGTGTCCACTGGTTTCCTGATCCGGATTATTTAGAACAGGTTCCCATTAGCCATTTGGCAACATTTCGGAATCTGGTATTAAATAAATTCATATGTTTTACAGGAATCTTATAAATCCAGTTACTATGTTTTTAAAATAAATTAAATGAAAATGTAAAAATTCATTTAAATAAATTCTGATTTTTTAAACAGGAATCTTATAATTTCGATATCTCTTTTTTTTAAATAAACTTAATTAAAATGTCAAGTGTCATCTGGTTTCCTTATCCGGATAATTTAGAACAGGTTCCCATTTGCCACATTTATAAATCTGATTTTAAATAAATTCAGATTCATTTTAAGGAATCCTGCAAATTTCTTAACTAAAATATTTGACAATATTTTAACAACATTTAAAACAGGTTCCGGTTGGCCACTCGGCCAAATTTCTGATCTGATTTGTTTTCCAGGAATCTTGAATTTTGTCCACTGGTTCCCTGATCCGGAATATATAAACAGGGTCCGGTTGGCCATTTGGCTACATGTCTGAATCTAATTTTGATGAAATTTAGATTAATTAAAAAAAATTAAACTTTTTTTTTATTTTAAATAAAATTGTCAAGTGTCCACTGGTTCCATGATCCGGAACATTTAGAATAGATTCCCGATGGCCACATTTGTGATTCTGGCTATGAATAAAATCTGATTTTTTTCAAGGAATTTTGAAATTCTGGTAACTAAAACAACTTTTTAATAAATTCAATAAAAATGTCAAGTGACCACTGTTTCCCGGATCCGGGACAGTCAGAACAGGTTCCCATTGGCCCCTTGGCCATATTTTGGGATTCTGAAATGCTTCAACACCACATTCGTTTTTCTAAATTGTCTGACACATAGGAATTTGGAAAAAAAAAAACTGCTTAAATGTTTTCTAGTTTCCGGATCCGGATTGGCCAGAACCGGTTCTCAATGGCCACATTTTCGATAAAACACCTTCGGATATGCTTGGACAAACCATTTTTTGAGTTTGTATTGATTGTTTAAAGCAATAGTATGTTTTTTTTTTCGCATAAAGAGCAACAAATTTCAAAATTTTGAAGATTTCGCACAATTTTGGCCAATAATCCGGATTTCCACCGGAACCGGTTACGGGAACCGACCAACGAGACCATATTTTGGGTTTTTCTAACAATTTACCGTCCAATGACACCAGAAGCATCTAAAAAGACCTAATAGAACTTAAGTTACAGTGAAAACAAAATAAAAATATTTTTCGACGGGGGTAATTCATATGCAAAACTTCTGCATTGAATATCTCGAGCTAGGGTAACAATTAAGACATGGGCCAGGTTGCATTGTGTTCAGGAAGCCGATCCCTCGGGGAGTTTTTTGAATCGTCCTGCTAATAACAAAAAAAAAATTTTGTTACGCTGTGTAATTTTTGTTTCATCCTAATGTCTGTATCTTCAGGGAAAGTTTAAAATATGATTAAGATTCACAAGATTAAAATTGAATGTATCCAGTATAAAAGAACACTAAATAAGGGTAAAAACATTACTCAAAACATAAAAGAAATTAAATATTCAAAGTCAGTATGTTTAAAAATGAGTTAAGTAATACATATATTTAGGAAATCCTCAACAACACAATTAAAAAAAATCTCTTCATAATCTTCATCTTTCGACGTTTCTTATTGAGAAAATACAAACAAAAAATTTCGGAAGAAAATTCATTTAATAAGAAATTTAAGTTTTTGCACTTAACGAAACAAAAACAAATTATCCTGATTTTTGATCATATTTTTCTTTATAAGTTGAAAGTAATTTCATCTCTCTCAACAATTTTTTTAATCAAAATTGCTACCGCGCGAAATCCGCCCCAAATTTGCGCTGTCCGTAACAACCCTGTTTATTCCATAAATTTTTGTTTTATTTCTTTAATTCTTTAATTTTTAATTCCATTTCACCATCACTATTTTGCTTACATTTTTTTCGAATTTTAAAATTTTAAAAAATTTTAGCTTTGGAATTTTTTAATCATTTAATTTTTCTGACAAAGTGTATGATTTTCTCTATGGTCCCTATATGCTGAGCAAACGACCAATTTTAGAATAAATCTCTGAGGATGGTGGGGCAACTGCCTCATATTGTCCCACCCTGTGTGCGCTAGTAATTTGTAATTTTCAGTTGAACGCAAATCCAAATTATTTGATTTTTAAACCTAAACATATTGCATTGCAAACAAGGCGCGAAGAAATGCCAAATACAACATTACGTTGCTGTTCCTTTTCTTCGTGACCCTTTTCTTAAGCATTTTTTATATGGAGTTTTGCGTTCCTTCCGGACTGACCAATATAAAAAATTAAATATTAACAATGTTTCAAAGTTTGGCCTGGAAGACATTCAAATACATCATCGAGGGTGAATTTTTAAATAGAAATGAAATTTTGTAGTAACATTTTTAAGATCATCGAAATTCCCTGACCCCGCTTAAAATTCCCTGACTTTCCCTGACTTTTCCAGGTCAAATAAAATTCCCTGACAATTCCAGGTTTTCCCTGACTTTTCCAGAAATCGACACCATGTCTTAGATGCATTCGCAAGATCTTTTAAGCACTTCAAAATGTGCTAAAAACATCCAGGTAGCACAAAAGCTACGACAAACTTTACTTTTGTTGTTTTATGTTTTTCTTGTTTTATTTTTAGTATTTTAATTTGCATTTATCTTGTTTAGTTTATTTATGCTTTTGATAGTATTTGGCCTATTTTACCACCTCCTATTATTACATTTTGCCTTTCTAATTTTTTCATGTTTTTACATTTGAATTGTTAAAAAAAAATATAGAGGCATAGTCTTGGACGCTACAAAAATTACCGCATACTTCTTTTTATTAAAAATATAGGAAATATTAGTAAAAACACTGCCAACGTTGACCCCAAAAAAATAAATTTTTCAAAAAATTGGCAAAGTCATACGCATTATGATCTTACGTCATAAAGATCAAAAATAGGTTGAAAATTGATTTTTTAGACGAAGGCATTCGTGAGTTACTCTGGCCCTGATGCATCACAAGTTTTCGATCATGGATGGAATGATTCATCACATCCGTTACTTATCTCACCATCTTATTTAAATGCATCCTTATTTAATTTGTTTGCATTAGAGACAATTTCATCTCATTGTGTAAACTGCTCATTTACCTTTAAACAATCAAATTATTAGACCTTATTACTGTTTTTGCTCCAACTTTGATCAAAGCGAATTATTCAGTGATGAACGATTGGCAACTCATTACGCGTCCACAATATCGTGAATTGGTATTTTGAGTGAACAGAAAATATTCAGCAAAAAAGGGTAAAGGGAATGTTCGATTGTGGTGGAGGATCTGCAACTCATGAAATTGTGAGTGCAGTTGTGCAACCGTTCTGAGTTAATTTTGATTGGGGCTGATTGTGGCATTATCTAACATTACCTAACTTTTACCTTTATTAATCAATGATTCAGAAAAATGCGAAAAAAGTCAGATAATCTAAAAACTTCAATCTCATTCCATTTATTTCAACAATCTTCGGCAATCAAACACAACGATTCAACACAGTTCAGCAAATCCCCCTAATTGGCAAAGGTGACCCCGTACGGGATGACGACGGTCTTCCGCTGGTTGTACACGGTGTCGTGCACCAGGTTCCGGTCGGCGGTATCGATAGTCACGAACTTGCTCCAAAACTCGTCCACGATCTGCAGCCGCTGCTCGGGATTGTAGTTGTCCAGCTTGTACTCGCTGCTCACCATCTCGTAGTGAACGTTCTTTTCGTTCTTCACGAACGAGAACCGCTGGTTCTTGACCTCCTTCGACACCAGTCCGAGCCCGTCGATGGCCGCCTTGTTCTTCTCGGTCGAGTTGACAGGCTGCTCGATCGATGGCACAAACACAGTCTTGATCTTCTTCTCGCAGATGGCGTACTCCGAGCCGTAGCAGTAGTCGTGCACGCGGAACGTGTACGGGAAGGCCGGATTGAACACGGCATGGCAGTTCACCCAGATACTTTGGGCCGCGACGGCGTACGCCACTTCAAGGGCTAGCGAGAGTTCCTCGGTCCAGAGCGAAACGGATCCTCCGTTGGAGGCGTTTGCCAGGGTGATTGCCTCCTTGGCGGTTCGGAAGGCGTTCAGCGTCAGAATTGGACTCGCACGCGTTGATTCCTTCTCCAGGAAGAAGTCAACGTTAGCTCCGTGCACCACTGTCGGTTTCAACTCCACGCCATCAACCAGACATTGGATCATTCGGAACCCGGTTTCCGAGGCTTTGTTCACGGCTGCTCGCATCTCTTTTTCGTACGGCACGTTGTCCAAAAATGGCTTCAGCTTGCTCTCCAGCAGTAAGATGAACTTCTCCTGAACGGTCTCCTGAACCAGCACGTTGTGCACCGTCCACGGAACCGAACAGTTGACCCAGGCCTTAGCCAGCACATCCGTAGCCGACTCCAAATCGCTCGACTCAAACACGATCATCGTACAGTAAGCCACGGCCAAGTTCGAGTTCGAAATGCTCAACACCTCGGCGCCCGAGCTAAAGTTCGGAAACTCCAGCAGCTTCTTCACGAACTCGACCTTCGCGACATCTTCCCCTACGACGTACAGCTCGAACCCAACGCAGGTGGCCCGCATGGCCGAGTGCAAATCCAGGAGAATCTCAAACACAGACTTGCGAGAGTCCAGCACAACCCGGTGCTTGCAGTTTGGTTCGTCCAGCAGGCCGTCGTCCTCCTGGTCCATGTAGTACCGCATGAAGCTCAGCGCCAGGTCAATCTGGTACAGCACCTCGTCGACGGGAACGCCCGCGATGGACCCGGCCAGGGCGTTCTTCTGCTCCGACACGAACTCGAACAACGTGCGGTCCGTGTTGACCCGGTAAACGGCGCTTTGGGTGGCCTGAGGGGTAAATGGTAAATTTTTAATTTCATAGCTATATTCTTGGAGTTTTAATTTTAACTTTGAGTTAAATCAGATTTGTAAATTTACTTGAAAAATTATTTCGTCTAAATATTTTGCGAATTTCATACAGATCAAAAACATCTGCTGGTAAAATCGCATGCAATGCAATGTAAATTTTTTCTACATAGAACACTGTGGGATTCAAACCCAGGACATACGGACTATATGCCTTAACCTACACCCCGAATAAAATTATATGATGATTTGTATTGTCAAAACCATGAAGTTACAATAGATATTATAATATTTATGGTAAGTTTATGGTTGATTTTTTTTTAACTTCATTGGAATGACGATAAAGTTATCGTAGATTTCATGGTTACAGCAAATTTCATGGTTTTGTTATTGTAAATGTTATAAATTGAAACAATAAAACTATTGTACATTTCATGAATACAGCAAATATTATGGTTTTGTTATTGGAAATCTCATAACGCATTTTTTTCCAATTTTTTGTTACAGTAAGTTTCATTGTAATGTTATAGTTGCATAATGTGAACTTTTTTTAAACGATTTTTTTAATTAATGCGAATCATGTAATAAAAGTATTGAAAATATAAAAATATTGAAATATTAAAATATTAAAATATTAAAATGTTAAAATATAAAAATTTAAAAATATAAAAATATAAAAATATTAAAATATTAAAATATTAAGATATTAAAATATTAAAATATTAAAATATTAAAATATTAAAATATTAAAATATTAAAATATTAAAATATTAAAATATTAAAATATTAAAATATTAAAATATTAAAATATTAAAATATTAAAATATAAAAATATAAAAATATAAAATATAAAAATATAAAATATTAAAATATTAAAATATTAAAATATTAAAATATTAAAATATTAAAATATTAAAATATTAAAATATTAAAATATTAAAATATTAAAATATTAAAATATTAAAATATTAAAATATTAAAATATTAAAATATTAAAATATTAAAATATTAAAATATTAAAATATTAAAATATTAAAATATTAAAATATTAAAATATTAAAATATTAAAATATTAAAATATTAAAATATTAAAATATTAAAATATTAAAATATTAAAATATTAAAATATTAAAATATTAAAATATTAAAATATTAAAATATTAAAATATTAAAATATTAAAATATTAAAATATTAAAATATTAAAATATTAAAATATTAAAATATTAAAATATTAAAATATTAAAATATTAAAATATTAAAATATTAAAATATTAAAATATTAAAATATTAAAATATTAAAATATTAAAATATTAAAATATTAAAATATTAAAATATTAAAATATTAAAATATTAAAATATTAAAATATTAAAATATTAAAATATTAAAATATTAAAATATTAAAATATTAAAATATTAAAATATTAAAATATTAAAATATTAAAATATTAAAATATTAAAATATTAAAATATTAAAATATTAAAATATTAAAATATTAAAATATTAAAATATTAAAATATTAAAATATTAAAATATTAAAATATTAAAATATTAAAATATTAAAATATTTAAATATTTAAATATTTAAATATTTAAATATTTAAATATTAAAATATTAAAATATTAAAATATTAAAATATTTAAATATTTAAATATTAAAATATTAAAATATTAAAATATTAAAATATTAAAATATTAAAATATTTAAATATTTAAATATTAAAATATTAAAATATTAAAATATTAAAATATTAAAATATTAAAATATCAAAATATTAAAATATTAAAATATTAAAATATTAAAATATTAAAATATTAAAATATTAAAATATTAAAATATTAAAATATTAAAATATTAAAATATTAAAATATTAAAATATTAAAATATTAAAATATTAAAATATTAAAATATTAAAATATTAAAATATTAAAATATTAAAATATTAAAATATTAAAATATTAAAATATTAAAATATTAAAATATTAAAAATTAAAAATTAAAATATTAAAATATTAAAATATTAAAATATTAAAATATTAAAATATTAAAATATTAAAATATTAAAATATTAAAATATTAAAATATTAAAATATTAAAATATTAAAATATTAAAATATTTAAATATTTAAATATTTAAATATTTAAATATTTAAATATTAAAATATTAAAATATTAAAATATTAAAATATTAAAATATTAAAATATTAAAATATTAAAATATTAAAATATTAAAATATTAAAATATTAAAATATTAAAATATTAAAATATTAAAATATTAAAATATTAAAATATTAAAATATTAAAATATTAAAATATTAAAATATTAAAATATTAAAATATTAAAATATTAAAATATTAAAATATTAAAATATTAAAATATTAAAATATTAAAATATTAAAATATTAAAATATTAAAATATTAAAATATTAAAATATTAAAATATTAAAATATTAAAATATTAAAATATTAAAATATTAAAATATTAAAATATTAAAATATTAAAATATTAAAATATTAAAATATTAAAATATTAAAATATTAAAATATTAAAATATTAAAATATTAAAATATTAAAATATTAAAATATTAAAATATTAAAATATTAAAATATTAAAATATTAAAATATTAAAATATTAAAATATTAAAATATTAAAATATTAAAATATTAAAATATTAAAATATTAAAATATTAAAATATTAAAATATTAAAATATTAAAATATTAAAATATTAAAATATTAAAATATTAAAATATTAAAATATTAAAATATTAAAATATTAAAATATTAAAATATTAAAATATTAAAATATTAAAATATTAAAATATTAAAATATTAAAATATTAAAATATTAAAATATTAAAATATTAAAATATTAAAATATTAAAATATTAAAATATTAAAATATTAAAATATTAAAATATTAAAATATTAAAATATTAAAATATTAAAATATTAAAATATTAAAATATTAAAATATTAAAATATTAAAATATTAAAATATTAAAATATTAAAATATTAAAATATTAAAATATTAAAATATTAAAATATTAAAATATTAAAATATTTAAATATTAAAATATTAAAATATTAAAATATTAAAATATTAAAATATTAAAATATTAAAATATTAAAATATTAAAATATTAAAATATTAAAATATTAAAATATGAAAATATTAAAATATTAAAATATTAAAATATTAAAATATTAAAATATTAAAATATTAAAATATTAAAATATTAAAATATTAAAATATTAAAATATTAAAATATTAAAATATTAAAATATTAAAATATTAAAATATTAAAATATTAAAATATTAAAATATTAAAATATTAAAATATTAAAATATTAAAATATTAAAATATTGAAATATCAAAATATTAAAATATTGAAATATTGAAATATTAAAATAATAAAATATTAAAATATTAAAATATTAAAATATTAAAATATTTAAATATTTAAATATTAAAATATTAAAATATTAAAATATTAAAATATTAAAATATTAAAATATTAAAATATTAAAATATTAAAATATTAAAATATTAAAATATTAAAATATTAAAATATTAAAATATTAAAATATTAAAATATTAAAATATTAGAATATTAAAATATTAAAATATTAAAATATTAAAATATTAAAATATTAAAATATTAAACATTTAAACATTTAAACATTTAAACATTTAAACATTTAAACATTTAAACATTTAAACATTTAAACATTTAAACATTTAAACATTTAAACATTTAAACATTTAAACATTTAAACATTTAAACATTTAAACATTTAAACATTTAAACATTTAAACATTTAAACATTTAAACATTTAAACATTTAAACATTTAAACATTTAAACATTTAAACATTTAAACATTTAAACATTTAAACATTTAAACATTTAAACATTTAAACATTTAAACATTTAAACATTTAAACATTTAAACATTTAAACATTTAAACATTTAAACATTTAAACATTTAAACATTTAAAAATTTAAACATTTAAACATTTAAACATTTAAACATTTAAAAATTTAAACATTTAAACATTTAAACATTTAAACATTTAAACATTTAAACATTTAAACATTTAAACATTTAAACATTTAAACATTTAAACATTTAAACATTTAAACATTTAAACATTTAAACATTTAAACATTTAAACATTTAAACATTTAAACATTTAAACATTTAAACATTTAAACATTTAAACATTTAAACATTTAAACATTTAAACATTTAAACATTTAAACATTTAAACATTTAAACATTTAAACATTTAAACATTTAAACATTTAAACATTTAAACATTTAAACATTTAAACATTTAAACATTTAAACATTTAAACATTTAAACATTTAAACATTTAAACATTTAAACATTTAAACATTTAAACATTTAAACATTTAAACATTTAAACATTTAAACATTTAAACATTTAAACATTTAAACATTTAAACATTTAAACATTTAAACATTTAAACATTTAAACATTTAAACATTTAAACATTTAAACATTTAAACATTTAAACATTTAAACATTTAAACATTTAAACATTTAAACATTTAAACATTTAAACATTTAAACATTTAAACATTTAAACATTTAAACATTTAAACATTTAAACATTTAAACATTTAAACATTTAAACATTTAAACATTTAAACATTTAAACATTTAAACATTTAAACATTTAAACATTTAAACATTTAAACATTTAAACATTTAAACATTTAAACATTTAAACATTTAAACATTTAAACATTTAAACATTTAAACATTTAAACATTTAAACATTTAAACATTTAAACATTTAAACATTTAAACATTTAAACATTTAAACATTTTTATTCAATAATTGAAACGGCAAAAAATATTAAAGATCACAAAACGAACACACCATGACACCTAAATTGGGCGACGCTCCCCTAACGAACACACCATGACACCTAAACTGGGCGACGCTCCCCCAACGAATGTACCATGGCGAGCTGTCATTTGTTTTCAATCTTTCGCGTGTTCGATCCTGTTTGTGTGGATTGTGTTTGGCCCGAGGTTTGGCCGCTGTTTAATCGAAAAAGTGTTAGTGAAATCGCGTGTGCTCGTGAAAAAGGCAACATCCGGCGTTTGTCCAACACGGTCTTGGACAAATTTGCCGGGTGACCGAACCGGAACGGCTCTGGGATGGCGGAACTTTTTCATATTTGGGTGAGTATAAGGAGTTTTGTTGAACTTGGAGAGGGCGGAATCGCACCCGCAACAGCAGCAGGCATTTTCAGACAAATTTCCCAAGCTACTGGCTGATTCACAAAGTGATTTGTTTACCTTTTTTTGGTACCCTCCGCAAACTTCAAGCCATACAAAATTGTTACCGGATCTTTTACGGGAGAGATCCGGAGAAAGATCCGGCAGCAATTTGTTTTGATTTGACGTTTGCTGAGGGTGCGGACAAGTTTGGTTATGTTCAAAAGAGAATGGTCAAGGTCAAGCTTGCGAGAGCAATGGTCTGAACAAACTGTGTGTGTTTCTCTTTTTTACAGGGACTTCTTCTACCAGGCCCGGCGCCTGCTGCGGACACTTCCGGCCGGATTTGTTCAGGATGGTCGTTTCGTCTGGAGGCGAAAATCGTTAGGTAAGTTGTGTGTTGATGCTCAACGGTGAACGTCCAAACAACGGTCAAGGAAAAGGTCACGAAAAGAATTTTGTTGAGTGGTACGCAACTGAAAAATAACAGAAACAGAAAGTAGCGTTTGACGTTTATTGGCACGGTGCCTGTGTTAAATTTGTTTTGATGAATAAATTAAATAATAGAACTTGCAAATTTGAATGCCACTGATTATTACAAAGGTTCATATAATTTTGTATTTAATAAAAACATATAGAGCTGCTCATCAGACCGAATCTCAAAATGCAGAATCTTGGAAGGAAATTAGGCAATTAGGATATTAGAAAATTCGGAAATTCGGAAATTCGGAAATTAGGAAATTCGGAAATTAGGAAATTAGGGAAATAGGAAATTAGGAAATTTGGAAATTAGGAAATTAGGAAATCAGGAAATCAGGAAATTTGGAATTTAGGCAATTAGGAAATTCGGAAATTCGGATATTAGGAAATTCAGAAATTCGGAAATTAGGAAATTAGGAAATTAGGAAATTAGGCAATTAGGAAATTAGGAAATTAGGAAATTAGGAAATTAGGCAATTAGGAAATTAGGAGATTAGGAAATTAGGAAATAAGGAGATTAGGAGATTAGGAAATTAGGAAATTAGGCAATTAGGAAATTAGAAAATCAGGAAATTAGGAAATTAGGAAATTAGGAAATTAGGAGATTAGGAAATTGGGCAATTAGGAAATTAGGAAATAAGAAAATTAGGAAATTAGGATATTAGGAAATTCGAAAATTAGGAAATTCGGAAATTAGGAAATTTAGAAATTAGAAAATTTGGAAATTAGGAAATTGGGCAATTAGGAAATTATGAAATAAGAAAATTAGGAAATTGGGAAATTAGGAAATTAGGAAATTAGGAGATAAGGAAATTAGGAAATTAGGAAATTAGAAAATTTGACAATTAGGAAATTAGGAAATTAGGCAATTATGAAATTTGGAGAATAGGAAATTAGGAAATTAGGAGATAAGGAGATTAGGAAATTGAGAAATTAGGAAATTAGGCAATTAGGAAATTAGGAAATCAGGAAATTAGGAAATTAGGAGATTCGGAAATTAGGAAATTGGGCAATTAGGAAATTAGGAAATAAGAAAATTAGGAAATTAGGAAATTTGGAAATTAGGATATTAGGAAATTCGAAAATTAGGAAATTTAGAAATTAGAAAATTTGGAAATTAGGAAATTGGGCAAATAGGAAATTAGGAAATAAGAAAATTAGGAAATTGGGAAATTAGGAAATTAGGAAATTAGAAGATAAGGAAATTAGGAAATTAGGAAATTAGGAAATTAGGAAATTAGGAAATTAGAAAATTTGGCAATTAGGAAATTAGGAAATTAGGTAAATAGGAAATTAGGATATTAGGAAATTAGGAAATTAGGAAATTAGGAAATTAGGAAATTAGGAAATAAGGAAATTAGGAAATTAGGAAATAAGGAAATTAGGAAATTGGGAAATAAGGATATTAGGAAATTCGGAAATTCGGAAATTAGGAAATTCGGAAATTAGGAAATTTAGAAATTAGAAAATTAGGAAATTAGGAAATTGGGCAATTAGGAAATCAGGAAATAAGGAAATTAGGAAATTAGGAAATTAGAAACTAGGAAATTAGGAAATTAGGAAATTAGAAAATCAGGAAATTAGGAAATTAGGATATTAGGAAATTCGGAAATTCGGAAATTAGGAAATTTATAAATTAGAAAATGAGAAATTAGAAAATTAGGGAATTAGGAAATTTTGAAATTAGGAAATTGGGAAATTAAGAAATTTAAAAATTTAACAATTAAGAAATTACAAAATTAGGAAATTCGGATATTCGGAAATTTGGAAATTAGGAAATTAGGATATTAGGAAATGAGGAAATTAGGAAATTTAGAAATTTAGAAATTAACAAATAACAAAATAAGAAAATAAGGGAATAATGAAATTAGGAAAATAGGAAATTAGGAAATCAGGAAATCAGGAAATAAGTAAATTAGGAAATTAGGAAGTTAGGAAATTAAGAATTCAGGCAATTAGGAAATTAGAAAATTAGAAAATAAGAAAATTAGAAAATTAGAAAATTAGAAAATTAGAAAATTAGAAAATTAGAAAATTAGAAAATTAGAAAATTAGAAAATTAGAAAATTAGAAAATTAGAAAATTAGAAAATTAGAAAATTAGAAAATTAAAAAATTAGAAAATTAGAAAATTAGAAAATTAGAAAATTAGAAAATTAGAAAATTAGAAAATTAGAAAATTAGAAAACTAGAAAATTTGAAAATTAGAAAATTAGAAATTTAGAAAATCAGAAAATTGGACAATTAGAACTTTAGAAAATTAGAAAATAAGAAAATTAGAAAATTAGAAAATTAGAAAATTCGAAAATTCGAAAATTAGAAAATTAGAAAATTAGAAAATTAGAAAATTAGAAAATTAGAAAATTAGAAAATTAGAAAATTAGAAAATTAGAAAATTAGAAAATTAGAAAATTAGAAAATTAGAAAATTAGAAAATAAGAAAATTAGAAAATTAGAAAATTAGAAATTTAAAAATCAGAAAATTAGAAAATTAGAAAATTTGGAAATAAGGATATTAAGAAATTAAAAAATAAAGAAATTAGGAAATTGAGTTATTAAGAATTAAGTAATTTAAGAGTTTTAGAATTTTAGAATTTTAGAATTTTAGAATTTTAGAATTTTAGAATTTTAGAATTTTAGAATTTTAGAATTTTAGAATTTTAGAATTTTAGAATTTTAGAATTTTAGAATTTTAGAATTTTAGAATTTTAGAATTTTAGAAAATTAGAAAATTAGAAAATTAGAAAATTCGAAAATTCGAAAATTCGAAAATTAGAAAATTAGAAAATTAGAAAATTCGAAAATTAGAAAATTAGAAAATTAGAAAATTAGAAAATTAGAAAATTAGAAAATTAGAAAATTAGAAAATTAGAAAATTAGAAAATTCGAAAATAAGAAAATAAGAAAATTAGAAAATTAGAAAATTAGAAATTTAGAAAATCAGAAAATTAGAAAATCAGAAAATTAGAAAATTAGAAAATTTGGAAATTAGGATATTAAGAAATTAAAAAATAAAGAAATTAGGAAATTGAGTTATTAAGAATTAAGTAATTAAAGAGTTTTAAAATTTTAGAATTTTAGTATTTTAGGATTTTAGAATTTTAGAATTTTAGAATTTTAGAATTTTAGAATTTTAGAATTTTAGAATTTTAGAATTTTAGAATTTTAGAATTTTAGAATTTTAGAATTTTAGAATTTTAGAATTTTAGAATTTTAGAATTTTAGAATTTTAGAATTTTAGAATTTTAGAATTTTAGAATTTTAGAATTTTAGAATTTTAGTAACAGCTAATTTAATAGCATTTGTACCGAAACAAACATATGAAAATATTCCCTATGTCTAATTTAGTGTGTTTCTCTTTACAGGGCCTATTCCACTGAGGATTGTGCTTCATAAATACGCGAGAGTTCATCCCAAGTACGAAGCAGTAGTTCCGGCACCGGCTACAAACATTTCGAACAACGTCAGAAAGTTCGGATTGAAGCAGAATATTAAAAGAAAACGACGCGGAAAAAAAGTACTAATTTTTTTAAATCTACGAAAAAAACTATAAAAATACAATAAAACTTACCATATTGACCATTGATTTCAATGTATAAATATATGTTTTACAGTACAATTTAGTGGAGAGAAAAAAATAAATACAATGAAAATACAATGAATCATACTGTAGTTATTATTTATTTCAATGTACGAATATAGTTTAAACCGTACTATTTAGTATGGAAAAATCCATGAAGAACTGTGAATCTACTGTGCAAACCATTGTAATGGTTACTGTTTTTATTATAAATGTATGATGTTTTCTATGGTCAGGGTAATTTTTTGGACGGAAAAGGCATCAATGAAAATACGGTAGAATATATAGTTTTTGGTTTTTTTTTGTATGGGGAAAAGTCGAAATTTTTATGGTGACTGTGCCTAACAATACCCCTTTTTTATAGTAATTTCCCAAAATAAGATATATTCTATGGTGAAAAAACATAAAGGCTACTGTAGAATCATGGTAAAAATAACCATAGAATTTATCGTGTGATAACCATAAAATCTACTGTTGGTTTACAGTAAAACTTTATGCGGGACAGCTGTCGGGCCGTTGAATAGGCAAGAAGGATAGACGTTTTCTTGAGCTTGTCATTCCGGTCAAGCAGGTTTCCGATGATGATGGTTTACATATTTCTGGATGTAATAATACATATAATTTTATAAAGTAATTCTCAGGCCTTTTACAGGCACTGTAACTTTTTGCCAGTGTGTATAATGTGTTTTTTTATTTTTATTTATTAATATCTCAAAAGTTGAATTTGTTTATATTTCTTCAGAATGTTCACTGAGTAACTGTTGAATAACTTAATTTTCTTATGATAAATTCCGTATAAATTTGAAATCAAAGGTGTACTTACATTCATGCTGGAGCTCATCTTGAAACTGGAATGTATTGATGGCACAAACAAAAGACTACGACTACGACCTCTGAAAAGACACAAAAAAATCATAGAATTACCTTATCAACGCTTTCTACAGATTAACCAAATTACCTTACTCAAACAAGCACAGCCAAAACACTCTCGCACAGCAAGAAATTGATAACAAAATACTACTCCCAAATAATCCAACTAATCAACCAAACAGCCCAAGTTCAAGTGTGTGAAGCTGCAAAAGCCGGCTGGAATGGTGACGATGGCCGAACGAAATGGACGAAGCAACTCGTCAAAAATAGCGCCGTTTTTGCACACATTTTTTTCTTTTCGCCTGATGGCATTTTTGTCGTCGTCGTTGCCAAGCAAAGTGAGGTGAGCCCATATGAGAAGAACTTGGTGATTGGTGAGAGAGTTGAATTTCAGAAATGTATGAGCTAGAACGATTCAACTCAAAGCTTGACTGAACATTCTTGAAAACTTTGATTTACCTATTTTTTGTTTCAATAACTACATGAAACAAATTGTTTAATCTTTATCGTATACTTGAATCAATAAAAAATATAAACTCCAGACTTGATTATCCGAAGCTTCGAAATTTTGCTTATCTGAAGTTTGATTATCCAAAGGTTTCTTAGGAACTTTCATTTCATATTTTATCACCGCCATAGCCGCCACATTGGATTCAAAATTTCTAAATAACTCTAGAGCACTTTTGGCACTTTTATGATGTTATTTGAGCTCAACGACCCAAAACAAGACAACGAATTGAATGTTTAATTGCAAGTCCAATTCAAATATTTAAAAAAAAAATAGTTAAGGTTTGCCAAAGTTACAGCCTTTTTAATATTTTCGACATTTTTGAACCATAAAACTTCCTGTTCCGATTTGCCACACTTCCCGTTGACCTAGAGTGCTCATATTTTGACTAGATGCTAGTTTTATATGTACAAACAATCCCTTAAAATTTCAGGCAGATTGGTGGGGTCCAAACGACGTCCCATACAAAGGGGTATGCCCTGTTCGTGGACCCTCTCTTAAGTTTTTATATTTTTAATCAATTTATTTAATATTATCTAAACGCTTTGATCCAACTTAACTCAAACTCGAGCTAATTAAAAGAGGTTCGGATGGCTTACAGGAGGATAATTAAAACACGTGTGTTACGTTTAGAGCGGTTGTTAATAGACTAAGATTTTATTGTAAACAAAGTAAACAGGAACAGCTGCTGACAGTTCTGTTGGCGCAGTAGCGCGCAAAGGTAATGGGGCAGTGGTTGCCATCTCAACACCCCTGCTCAACCACAGTACCTTCCAAGCCCGATCTTCGTACACAACTCCCTGAAGGAAGTCGCCGGAAGGCCCTTGGTCATCATGTCGGCCTGCTGTGCCGAAGAACGCACGAACTTTAGCTCCAACACTCCCTCGTTGATCAAATCTCGCAAGAAATGAAACTTCGTGTCGATGTGCTTAAGCCTCCCGTGATCACGCGCATCCTCGGCAATCCGAATTGTTGATTGATTGTCCTCGTGCAGGGGAACCGGCCCGTCCGGCTTCAATCCCAAGTCGCGGAGCACCCGCACCATCCAGAGAGTATGGCAAGCGGCGGTACACAGCGCTGCAAGTTCAGCTTCCGTCGAGGACAACGAAACGGTTGGTTGTTTCCGGGTAATCCAGTTCACCGTGCAACCGTACAGTTTGAAGATGCACCCTGTCACCGATCGTCGATCGACCAGGTCGTTCGCCCAGTCAGCGTCACAGAAAACTTCCAGCAACGGCGCCTCCTTCTCGATCCGATAGACAAGCCCGACATCCAGCGTTCCTTTGACATACCTGAGCACCCGTTTAAGGTGGATCCAATGCTCATCATTTGGGCATGCCTGGAACTGGCTAAAGTAGTTTACTGCAGCAGACAGGTCCGGCCTCGTGGTGAGTGCCGCGTACATCAAACAGCCAATGAGTTCTCTGTACGGGTTGGTGGTACGCTGCGCTTCAACTCCCTTCTCCAGTCGCAAACGATTCTCCATCGGCGTCGACGTCGGTTTGCACTCCATCATGCCGAACCGTTGCAGAAAACTCTCGAAATACCGCCGCTGACTGATTCGCATGACCCCTGGCTGCCGATCGATGGTCAATCCAAGAAACTGTCCCACCTCGCCGGCGTCCGTCATCTCGAATTCTCCGTTTAAGCACTTTTTCACGACCTTCACCAGCTTCAGCGACGACCCAACAACCAAAATGTCATCAACATACAGTACTACGATGATCTGCTCTCTTCCGGTTCCTCGAACGTACAGGCACTGGTCGTTAGGACTACGGACGAACTTCAGCTTCTGGATGAACTCGTCGAAACGCTCGTTCCACGCCCTCGACGCTTGTTTGAGCCCGTACAGCGATCGATGCAGTCGGCAAACGAGGTCCTTCCCTGCTGAAACCCGTCAGGCTGCGTCATATAGATTTCTTCGTGCAGGATCCCGTTCAAAAACGCCGTCTTTACGTCCATCTGGTGAACGTGCATCTCTTGCCGGTGTGCCAGCGCCAACACCAGCCGCAGCGTGTCCAGCTTCGCCACCGGGGAGTACGTTTCCGTGTAGTCGAATCCCACCTTCTGGCTGAAGCCTCTAGCCACCAGTCTCGCCTTGTATTTGTCGGCCACAACTCCGTCACCGCGTTTCACACGAAACACCCACTTGCAGGTGACCGGCGTGCGACCAGCGGGGAGCTTCGTCAAGGTCCAAGTTTTATTGCGCCCCAACGAATCGATCTCCTCGTCAATGGCAGATTTCCATCTGCACCAGTCGTCCCGTTTCTTCAGCTCAGCAATCGTTTGTGGAATGCTGTCAAGGAAACTTGTAGCACACAAGGCGAAACCAGCGTAATCCATATCGTAATCACGATGCCAGGATGGAGCTGTACGATCCCTCGGCGGTCTACCAGGATCAGCGTCAGCGCCGACTTCAGGATCTTCTCCGACAGGACCTTCTTCTGCAGCGGGAACTCCTCCCGCGTCCGGTTCTTTTTGATCGCCGTCAGCTTCTTCGTCGTCGTCGAAACTGCCGAACTCTTCATCGGACGTCACTTCTTCTTCTCTTTCGCGCTCGGCCGGCGCGACGGGTTCTTCAGCTTCGTCAGGAATCGGGCACACCACGAACTGCTCCACTTCATGCTGGTCGTTCTTCTTCACGGTCGTTTTGGCTTCGACAAAATCCACATCTCGAGCAGTGACAATTCGTGTGTTGACCGGGTCCCAGACCAGATACCCGTTCGCAGCGTAACCAACCAGGAAACCACGCCAAGACTTCGGGTCCAGCTTCTTCCGGAGTTCTTTCGGCACATGTACAAACGTTTCGCACCCAAAAACTCGCAGCTTCGAAACGTCCGGCTTTTTCTTCTCCCAAAGTTCGAACGGTGTTTGTTTGTAAACAACTGCACTGGTCGGACTTCTGTTCAGCAAATATGCCGCCGTTCGCACCGCTTGCCCCCAGAAACGCTTGTCCAGTCCCGAATCCAGCAGCATTGTCCTGGCCTTTTCGACCAGTGTCCGGTTCATGCGCTCGCTCGTCCCGTTCTGTTCCGGTGTGTACGGAACAGTGAACTCGATCTGGATCCCCTTCGTACGGCAAAACTCCTTGAAACGCCGGCCGGTGTACTCGCCACCGTTGTCGCACCGCAAACGGGAAACCTTCGTCTGGAACTTCGCCGTGGCCAGCGCCTCGTACTGCTCGAAACAGCCCAGCACTTCGTCCTTCGATCGCATCAGGAACACGACGGTAAAGTGACTCCAATCGTCTATGAAAGTCACAAAAAATCGATTACCGTCCAATCCATGCGGCGAAATAGGACCACACACGTCCGAGTGTATTAGTTCGAGAACTCGAGACGAATGTTTACCACCCCGCGGGGTGAAAGGTTTGCGGGTTTGTTTACCTTCGATGCACGACTGGCAGACAATCGTTTGGTCGACTCCTTTGTCGACTGTCAGTGTCAACCCTGACACCATGTCGTTTCGCGCGAGATCTGTCAAACTTCTCTCGTTGAGGTGGCCAAATCGACGGTGCCACAACACAGAATCACTCTGAACGCGGCCACAAGACAACAGCGACTTCTCGCAATCGAAAGGACGAAAATCCAGCTCGTACAGCTTATCACGTCGAGCACCACACACAACAATTTCGTCGCCGCGGTAAATCAGCGCCTTACCATCGTCGAAAACAACCCGCATCCCGGCTTTCTCGATCCGTACCACGGAAAACAAGTTGTAGCGCAGTTGCGGAACAAAAAGGACATCTTGCACAATGCACTCGACGGACCGGCCACCCACAACAGAGAACATCTTCACAGTGCCAGCGTATTCGGCCACAATAAACTCCCCGTCCTTGGCCACAGCAATCTCGATCGGTTTGGACAGCTTGTGCAGCTCGACAAACAACTCTTTCTCTCGCGCCAGATGGTCCGACGCCCCGGAGTCAAGGAACCACTTTACCCGCCGCTGCACTTTCTGCGGCTCGCCGCCGCTCACGCCCACAAAACAAACACTGTTCCGCTCACTCGTGCCAGCAACGTTTGCTTTCGCACCGTGTTGTTTTTGATAGTACTGTGGTTTCTTCTTCTTTTTCTCCGTGCAGTCTACACTCTTGTGGCCTTCCTTTTTGCAGCTGAAGCAGCGGATCTTCTTCTGCATCTTCATTCCGGAGAAAGCAGCGGCCTCGTTCCCGGCGGTGAGCGAATCGACGCCCAAACCCTTCTGCTTCGTCTCCTCGTCTAGCAACCGACATTTGACGAATTCCATCGATAGATTCTCCTCCGCCATGGTCTCGATCGACGTCACCACGGTAGCAAACGCCGACCCGAGCGTCAGCAGAAGGTGGCATACCGCGTCAATGTCGTCCATCACGGCCCCGGTTCCACGGAACTCACGCACCAGCTTATCGAAGCGCAAGAAGTGGTCCGTCAAACGGCCACCGTCGAATTGCATGCTCAGGATTTGCCGCTGGAGATGCATACGGCTCGCGACGCTCTTCCGCTCGAACACATTCTTGAGCGTCGTCCAGATTTCCTTCGGCGACTGCTTGTCCTGAACGTACTCGAGCTGGGAATCGTGAATGCGCTCGATCAACAAACGCTTGCACTTCCGCCTTCTCTTCAGCTGCTCTTTCCGCCTCTTCTCCTTGTCCGCCGAAACCGTCGTCGAATCTTCCGTCTTCGGAATCAGCTCAGGAAGCTCTCCAACCTCGTGTAGAATGCAATCGTCCAGCTCGTACTCCTCCAGGAGTACCAGAACTCGATACTTCCACGCGGCAAAGTTCCTGCCGTCAAACAGCGCGACATGATAGCGATCCTCGCGCACAACCGCGTCCTCCGACATCCCGACAAGTTTAAGGTGAAACGACAACCCGGATTAGCAACGGGCTGGGCCCATAACCTAAAAAGAGGTTCGGATGGCTTACAGGAGGATAATTAAAACACGTGTGTTACGTTTAGAGCGGTTGTTAATAGACTAAGATTTTATTGTAAACAAAGTAAACAGGAACAGCTGCTGACAGTTCTGTTGGCGCAGTAGCGCGCAAAGGTAATGGGGCAGTGGTTGCCATCTCAACACTAATTCGGCTCAATTTTTACATCATGTATCACTTTTATGCTTTTCCTCCACCCAAACTCCCAAACGACGCCCCTGCTCCGTAGCATAAAAGCACGAAAAAGGAAAGCATAAAAAAGGTAAACAAGCAACATTAGCCGCATGACGGGGAGAACTGTCAAAACAATTTCGCAATCATTCACCACCCATCACATTGAGCATCGATTTTTTGCACGTACACATTTTGAAACTGCCTAAACTAAATCAAAGTTGAGCAATTTAACTAATTTAAGTAACTCACTGTGCTTTGACTTAAGTTCAACGCCGATTCCGAAGATGTCCCTCTACATTCGGCTCGCCTCGCCGCTGCTTCGAAGCGCCCAAAGCTACTCAAACTTTGCCCTCAAGAACCTGGCCCCGTGCCGGTCATTCCTCACAGGTCGCAGCCCCAGCTTGCTGCAAAATGTCCAAAAGGTAAGTCATTCTAGCTTCGAGAGTTGACTTAAAGTTTGTTCTAACAAGAATCTCCTTCCTCCAGACTAACGCCCTCCGGTGCGCCCTAACCCGGTACTGCACAAAGCCGGACCCAGTGGAGAAGGGCCGCAAAGCTGTCGGTTACTGGCTGCTCGGATGTTCCGGGATGGTGTTCGTGGCGGTCGTTCTAGGTGGGATCGCATGCTACGGCTTTCTGCTGTACTGCGTGTGCATTGTGATTGCGGAAGCGCTGCACAGATCTGCTAAATAAAGGCTTCAATATTGGTTAATTTAACGAGAGTCTTTTCAATTTTGGCCTCGATTCAAGGTGGAGTGACGCGCCTAACCGAGTCCGGTCTGTCGATGGTCACGTGGAAGTTGCTGGGCGAGCAGATGCCCCGGACGCAGCAGGAGTGGCAGGACGAGTTCGAGCGGTACCAGCAGTTTCCCGAGTTTAAGATGTGAGTAATCGGTTTGCCTCTGTGCTAACTAGAAAGGAATCCCAGCAAGCTATGAACTAGAGAGTACAGAGGCTCGTAATGTTGGGTAATTTATTATTGTGTTATCAGGCTTGCTATGCCATTCAAAATCCTAAAACAAATTCGTCGAATTTCTGGCTTTCAACTCTTTGTATGAGCCATTAGGGTGTAATATAATTGTATGGGAAAAAATTAAGTTGTCCAGATTTAGTGAGCACAGCAACTTTTCAGTTCCTTTAGGGGTCCTAAACAACTCCCTAAAGTTTGGGAACGATTGGTTAAGTCCCCACTTTGCGCAAAGCGATTCAAATTTTCATATAAATTTATATGGGGAAAACCATTTTTTTGGATTTTGATATTTCAAAAATCCACGTTACACGCTACATCAAAACCGTATATCCTAATTGCCTTATTTCCTAATATCCTAATTTCATAATCTCATAATTTCGTAATTTCCAAATTTCCTGATTTCCTAATTTCCTTATATCCTTATTTCCAAATTTCCTGATAACCTAATTTCCAAATTTTCTTACTTCCTAATTTCCTAATTTCCCAATCTAATAATTTCTTTATTTCCAAATTTCCTGATTTCCTCAAGGATCTGACACGCATGCAGTTTTCTGATGTCACCGCCAGAGGCGCTGTCAGTATTGTTTACGTGTGGTTTTTGCAAATGTCGTATGAAATGCATACATAATTATTTTTCCAAATTATTATTTTTACTATCTTTTGCATATATATTTGAGATAATTACAAATATTACTTAAATTTCTCCACATTTAACAATAATAATATCAAAATAGTACAAAGTTTTTCTTGACGATCCAAGCAATATGTCACAAAAAACTAAACTAAAAATGAAAAAGATTAAATTTGAAACAACATAAATTACGTTTGATTCTTCCTGACCGTTGGTTTAAAATAAATTCTGGAGTTTTTTTAAAAGCTCCAATAAACCAAATTTTCAGTTTTTGCTTTTTTGGGTGTTTTCAATACCCCTGACTCAAGCCGGCTTCAAAATCACCCAAAAAGCAAAAACTGGAAATTTGGTTTGGTTTGGATTTAAAAAAAAAAATCAGAATCGCGCTATTAATATACTCACTCAATTTCCGTCGAAAATATTTTAAACTAGTTTTAATTGTTCACCAAAAAGGTGATATGCCAACATAAGGTGCTCGATGGAATTAAATGCTGTTTCAAAGTTCAGGTCCGAGATTAAATGTAAAGAACGAAAAGAACACGCATCATTTTTTGACCGCGTTCCTTCCGATCTGCATACTTATGGTACGTTCGTTTGATGGCTAGTTCGGCACTAAGTGCCGCACTCAGAGCTGTCAAAGTGTTTTTTTGAAGAAACTTGCGCTAGTTCCGCACGAGTTTCGTCGCCATCTTGGAACTGAAACTCTCTAGTGTCGCAATCGATATTTTTTTCAGTTTCATGCGAGTTTCACGCACACTAACAAATGACGTTCGTTTGAACCGAAACTGGCACCGACTAGTGCGGCACTCAGTGCCGCACTGGCTCTTCAAACGAATGCACCAGCTTATCCAGATTTTTAAGCGAAGATGGCGTTCGAATGGTGAACGCCCGAAATGTCAAAATCACGCAGTGGTACCAACATTACTATCATTTTTGATTTTATTTAACATCACGCAGACAAATAATTTGAAAAATCAGCCTGTAAATATAATCAACGCCGATTTTGCGTTGAAACAATCCTTGATTTTCTCAATTCCACAAAAATCTGTTGTTGTTTTGAAAAAGTTGCTTCGAAGTTTAGCGTTCATTCAACAAAAATCTTGATTTTCAAATCAACAAAACGTTTTGTTGATTCAAACATGCCTTATTTTTCTGCGTGATCCGGAGCAGTTTAAATGAATTATGAAATAAAAATGCATTCCTTTTACCTTTCTTCCAGCAAAAACAAAGACATCACGCTGAGCGAGTTCAAGATGATCTGGTTTATGGAGTACGGCCACCGAATGTGGGGTCGTCTGATCGGCGCCTTCTACGCCCTTCCGGCGGCCTACTTTTGGTCTCGCGGCTACTTCAATCGAGGCATGAAGATCCGAACGCTGGCGTTTGGCGCCCTCATCGGCTGCCAGGGCCTTATGGGTTGGTACATGGTCAAATCGGGCCTGGAGGACCGGTTCCAACAGGAGAGTGACGTCCCGCGCGTTTCCCAGTACCGGTTGGCCTCCCACCTCGGGTTCGCCTTCGTACTGTACTCGCTGTTCCTGTGGTCCGCGTTGGACAAGCTGCTTCCCGCCCAGAAACTGCTCGGCCAAATTCCGGCCGCCACGCTCAAGTTCAAAGGGTTGGCGCACGCCACCAAGGCGGCCGTCTTCATCACGGCCATGTCCGGAGCGTTCGTGGCCGGACTGGACGCCGGTCTCATTTACAACTCTTTTCCCAAAATGGCCGACCGGTGGATCCCCAGCGATATCCTGGCGCTTTCTCCGACACTCCGAAACTTTACCGAAAACCCGACCACGGTTCAGTTCGACCATCGCGTGCTCGGAACGGCCACGCTGACGCTCATCACTGGGATGTTTGTGCTTTCGCGCAGACGAATGCTGCCGCCGAGAGCGTACACGGCGGCAGCCGCAGTGGCCACCGTCGGCTGGATGCAGGTCCTGTTGGGCATAACGACGCTGCTGACGTACGTGCCGGTGCCGCTGGCCGCCAGCCACCAGTCCGGTTCGCTGCTGCTACTCTCGATGGCCATCTGGTTGACGCACGAGATGAAGCTGGTGCGACGGTTGCCCAAGTAGGCGGGTGGAAGTTGATGCATTTTTGTTTATAATAATAAAAGTATTTATCAGAAGTTATTTACAATTTATTTGAAAGAATTTGCAATGGAATGTTGATTGCAATACCGTACGGAATTTTCCGGCTTTTTTTCAGCCATCTGAAGCCCGAAATTTCTCAACGAATGCTCATTACCTTGGGGCCACCAATCAGTAAGGTACTCCTCGATATAAGTTCCTGAAAAGTGCAAAAATGCCTAACGGCAAGAAAAAGAGGCGGTCCTCACAAGCAGGATCGGTTGAGCATGAGCATGAGCATGAGCATGGTTGACTGCCAATGAGCTGCTACTCCGTTATTGACGGATCAGCTGAAGTTACACAATGAACCAACAGATGAATAGTGGGAGCTAATCATCCTCACTGTATAACCCCTGAAGATCTCTGCTTTAAGTCAATACCGGCGCCCCCCCAAGGAGATGCAGTTCAACAAAGGTAGGAATGTTAGTCCGATAGTTGAAGTTGCAGACTCATCAGACACAGAGTTTGTCGCTCTATACCTGTTGACACCGCATGAGACCGTTGAATCCACAGCATCTCCTTCAAGCATCACGGGAAGTGGGGGAATTGTGTTAGTAGGGGAAGGTCAGGATTCATCTTGGTAGATGATATGACCAGAAAGTGAAACAATCGTTGCCTTCCGAGCTACGACGCTATGAGAAGGTCTTATCAATCGCGTATTTTTTACTTCTTACCGCCGGCGTGCCATCCGAGCAACGATGCTTTGGGAAGGACTTTCAAAACGAAATGAATTTTGAATTAACGTATTATTCGGTGATTTAGGATACATCAGGATCCATTTTTGTAAGATGATATGACCAAAAAGTGAAACATTATCGCTGCCTTCCGAGTTGCGACGCTTTGAGAAGGACTTATCAATTCCTTAATCGCGTATTATGTTTAACTTCTTACCGCCGGCGTGCCATCCGAGCAACGATGCTATGGGATGGGCTTTCAAAACGAAATGAAATTATAATATATAATTCAACGATGCGAATCTCTATTTCAATGCTTTTCCGATCTACTTCTCGCGGGTTCGCGCGCGTCGATTCACTCTCCGATCGATCCAACAAACACCACACGACTGATGGCCCAACTTCTCTGGGCACACTGCAACCCCTTTTTCAATGATTTCGAGAACTTTCTACCACTTTCCCGCGGGTTCGCGCGCGCCTATTCACACTTCGATCGATCCAACGAACACCACACGACTGATGGCCCAACTTCTCTGGGCACACTGCGACCCCTTCTTAATGATTTCGAGAACTTTCTACCACTTTCCCGCGGGTTCGCGCGCGTCGATTCACTCTCCGATCGATCCAACGAACACCACACGACTGATGGCCCAACTTCTCTGGGCACACTGCGACCCCTTTTTCAATGATTTCGAGAACTTTCTACCACTTTCCCGCGGGTTCGCGCGCGTCGATTCACTCTCCGATCGATCCAACGAACACCACACGACTGATGGCTCAACTTCTCTGGCCACACCGCGACCCCTTTTTCAATGATTTCGAGAACTTTCTACCACTTTCCCGCGGGTTCGCGCGCGCCTATTCACACTTCGATCGATCCAACGAACACCACACGACTGATGGCCCAACTTCTCTGGGCACACTGCGACCCCTTCTTAATGATTTCGAGAACTTTCTACCACTTTCCCGCGGGCTCGCGCGCGTCGATTCACTCTCCGATCGATCCAACGAACACCACACGACCACGGTCCTCACAAGCAGGATCGGTTGATTTGAAGAAATTAAAGAATGCCGATGTGCTACCTGCAAAACCAGGCAGTTTGAGCAATGGCGCTAAACAATTGTCTGGAACCCAGTTTGCTACTCTTTCTGTGGACGTGAGCGAGAAGGAAGAATTAGAACGACGGGAAAAGGTGCCACCCATTTTTGTGATTTGGAGCAAAAGTGGTTAATCAAATCTGGTGCTTTACGAGCTTCCATTCGCGTGTGTGCTGAAGGACTCCAAATGTTACTACCTAGCAGAAAAGATTACAACTACGTTCGGGATTTCTTGAACAACACAAAGATTGAATACTACAGCCATGACGATCCAGTTAAACGACCCATGAAACAGGTCCTCCGAGGCTTATACGACATGGATGTGAGTGTGCTGAAAGAAGAGCTCAAAAATCTTAAGTTGAACGAGATCGAAGTCTTCAAGATGACGAGACACAACAAAGACATCAAGTATCGTGATCAACTGTACCTGGTTCATCTCGAGAAAGGATCGACAACGCCGTCTGAGCTGAAAGCAGTTCGGGCAATTTTCAACATCATCGTGACTTGGGAACGTTATCGTCCAGTGCACCGTGACGTGACGCAATGTTCGAACTGCTTGCAGTTTGGTCATGGTGGAAGGAACTGTTTCATCAAGAGTCGTTGTGCACAAAACTCAAGCTTGCGAAACAATCAACGAGAACATCGAAGCTAAATGCTTCAATTGCGGTAGCGACCATCCGACCAAGAATCGGAGCTACCAAAAACGAGCTGAGTTTTTCCAAATCTGCAGCCATTGCCGTTGAATCAGCGGCAAAAAAATGCAGAGAATACAACAACTCCAGGCTTCAGTCAGCAACCAAGGGAAAACCAACCAGCTTCAACGGATGAATGCAGTATAGGATTCTATGACAATTTCCGGAATTCCATTTCCCGGAATGGACATTATCCGGAATGGACGTTTTCCGGAATGGACGTTATCCGGAATGGACGTTTTCCGGAATGGACATTATCCGGAATGGACGTTATCCGGAATGAAATTTCCCGGAATGGACGTTTCCCGGAATGGACATTTCCCGGAAAAATGAGTTTTTTTTTATATTACCTGATGTGACAATGAACTGGTTTGACCTAGTCACATTTAAGGAACTCGCTGTTTTGACAACTATATGAATGATAAATACATGAATGATAAAAAAGAAAGTGAAATGTTCGGACACGAACAATAGAAGCAAGCGTTGAATATTGAACCAATACTTTATTAACCACCGCGAGATGTAACAATGTAGATCGACAGTTATTAGACAAACACTAGATGTTTTCAACATTCTTTTAATGTGATGTTATGTAAGAATTTTCCCTTCTTTTGTTAACCAGTTGACTTTTGTGACTAAATTCTACCAAATTTTACCATAAAGTAGAATGATTATTTTCAAAGAAGGGAAAACCTCTAGAAAATAAAAAGCTTTCATTAGATAAAAGTATAAAGTGTATTTTCTTGAAGTTTTCCCTTCTTTAAAAATACACGATCTTTCATCAATGTGATAGGACTTCGCGTAAGAGATTTCCCTTCTTGTGTTAATCAGTTGACTATTGTGACTAAATTCTACCAAATTTTATTATAAAGCAGAATGATTATTTTCATAGAAAGGAAAACCTCAAGAAAATAAAAAGCTTTTCAGAAAATCAAGGTATAACGTGTACTTTCTTGAGAATTTCCCTACTTTAAAAATAAACATTCTGCTTTATAATAAAATTTGGTAGAATTTAGTAACAAAAGTCAACTGATTAACACACCCTGGGCTTTGTGATAATGAGTGTCATCGGTTTGATGCTTGTTTGGCAAAGAGTATGATTTGATTCGATGTGGAATTAAAATCGAAGTGTTCAGTATATTGCTGAAGCTTCCATTTTTACACATGGACACCACTTCATGCTACGAGAACCCACTTTGACGCAGTCTCAGGGCTTAATCGATGGCCGGTAAGCTGTCATCGAGACAAGGAGGTTCTCCGATAGTGGAAATATCACATTTGTACAATGAACCGCTACATATGTGATTTTTCCCTATCTTAATGTGGGTGTCAGGTTAGGATGCGGGTTTTAAAAAAAAAAAAAAAAGTCAACTGATTAACACAAGAAGGGAAATCTCTTACACTAAATCCCATCACATTGATGAAAGAGTGTTCATTTTCGAAAAAGGGAAAACCTCAAGAAAATACACATTATACTTTGATCTTCTGAAAGCTTGTTATTTTCTAGAGGTTTTCCCTTCTTTGAAAATAAACATTCTTATGTATAGTTCAGAGTTCTTTAAGGAAAAAAAACTTCTGTATAGTTCAGAGTTCTTTAACGAAAAACTAGGTAAAATTTAGTAGAATCAACAAAAGAAGAGAAAGTTTTTAAATAAAATCCCATTACTTTGATGAAAGATCGTGTGTTTTTAAAGAAGAAAAAATCTCAAGAAAATACACGTTATTGTTTGATTTTCTGAAAAGCTTTTTATTTTCTTGAGGTTTTCCCTTCTTTGAAAATAAACATTCTTCTTTATAGTGCATAATTCTGTAACGAAAAACTAGGTAAAATTGAGTAGAATTAACAAAAAAGGGAAAATTCTTATAAAAAAATCTATTACTTTGATGAAAGAGTGTTAATTTTTAAAGAAGGGAAACCCTCAAGAAAATAAACATTATACTTTGATCTTCTTTCGTTTTCTACAGGGTTACCCTTCTGAAAATAAACATTCTGCCTTATTATACAGTTTGGTAGAATGTAGTCACAAAAGTCAACTGATTAACATAAGAAGGGAAATCTCTAACACGAAATCCCATCACATTGATGAAAGAGTGTTCATTTTCAAAGAAGGGAAACCCTCAAGAAAATACACATTATACTTTGATCTTCTGAAAACTTTTTATTTTCTAGAGGTTTTCCCTTCTTTGAAAATAAACATTCTTCTGTATAGTTCAGAGTTCTTTAATGATAAACTTGGTAAAATTTAGTAGAACCAACAAAAGAAGGGAAAACTCTTATATAAATCCCATTACTTTGATGAAAGATCGTGTATTTTTAAAGAAGGGAAAATCTCAAGAAAGTACGCATTATACATACATTGATTTTCTGTAAAGCTTTTTATTTTCTTGAGGTTTTCCCTTCTTTGAAAATACACATTCTGCCTTATAATAAAATTTGGTAGAATTTAGTCACAAAAGTCAACTGATTAACGAAAAAAGGGAAAATTCTTACATAACATCACATTGAAAGAATGTTAAAAACATCTAGTGTTTGTCTACTATCTATCGATCCACAGTGTTACATCTCGAGGTGGGTAATAAAGTATTGATTCAATAGTCAACGCTTGCTTCTATTATTCGTGTCCGAACATTGCACTTTCTTTTTTTATCATTCATATATAGGTATTATATTCAATATTATTGTCAAAATATCAAGTTCTTTAAATATGACTAGGCCAAACAAACGGGTTACAAACTTAATAATTCTTAACCACAAGTAAGCGAGTAGGCAACATTCCATTCATTGTATAATCAGGTAATATAAAAAAAACTCATTTTTCCGGGAAATGTCCATTCCGGGAAACGTCCATTCCGGGAAATTTCATTCCAGATAACGTCCATTCCGGATAATGTACATTCCGGATAACGTCCATTCCGGAAAACGTCCATTCCGGATAATGTCCATTCCGGAAAACGTCCATTCCGGGAAATGGAATTCCGGAAATTGTCATAGAATCAACTCGTCAGGAACAAGTAAGTACCCTTGGAGGATTTATTTTAAAATACAGTTCGTTGTTTACTCGTTCTCGTGAATTTAATATTTAAGTTTCGTTTTTTAGTTTAAGTTAGGATAAGTTGATAAACATTTTCTTTCTAATGTATTCTATTCAATGATTAGTTTATTAGTTTAAAATAAAACGAAAAGCACAACAAAAATGAAGAGCGGCTAAATGTAAAAGAAATGGAAATATTATGAGAAAGTTCAATAAAGATATATTTAATTTCAGAAAAATCTCATCGAATGCTCAAAGCTGTTCGTCAAACAAAATGATTGGTTAGGTATCGGATCTCTTACCCAAATTTAACTACAAAAATCAGCTACCCAAACTTCAATTCAAGTATAGGTATGCTTAATTATGCGTGCAACCGCTGCCGCGGAATTCAACTGCGGTTTGCGTCCCGACTAGTTTTTTTTTTCGAACAAACGATAAGTTTTCGAACTGTCAAACGCGCGAGCTGTCATTGTTTTGACGCGATCAGAGACGTTTGAAAAGAAAAGAAAAAAAACTCTGTGGGTGAAAAACGCAGCGAAAAAGGAGGAAACGGGCCAAAAATTATTCAATCCGCCTCGCAAGAGCAAAAGTCGATTCAATTTGAGGAGTCGCTGCATTCCGTCAGTGTTTGAAAATACTTTTACACCCGTTCCTGGACGTGGGAACTAGATTGGTTCCAAAGGAGTTGGGAAGCAGCAAAAAAAAAAGGGTTCCTTTGAAGCGAATAGAAAATGGCACGCTCCGCCAGTCCGGGAGGCTTTTCCAACTACGAGGACGATGCATTGTACCAGAACGCCGCCTTTACGCACGACATCAGCGAGCAGATGCGCGTTCCGAAGCGGATCCGGGCCACGGGCGGCTCCTACTTTGACGACGAGCCGGAACTGCTGTCGAACGGGAACGGGGAGATTAACTCGTGGAATTACCATAATAAAATCGAGATGAACGTTCCGGACCGGATTGTGGTCCTCGGACAGGATCAGCACCTAGGTAAGTCGCGACTAACTCTTGTCTGTATATTGCTTGCGTCACTAACCAATTGTCCCTCCCGCCCCTCATCGGTAACATGCCATTCTGCCATTGTGTCCCTTCGTCAAAAAACTCCGTTCTTGCTAACCGGTTCCAGTTCTCACGTCAGGCACGAAATCTGCCCCGCGCGAAATCATGCTGGAGAACTCCATCCTGCCGAAGGATCCGGGCTTTGTGCGGGTGTCGACGCCGCCGAGGGTCATCACGCTGTCCGAGCACCACTTTCCGTCCGCTTCGGATGAACTCGAGGACGAGGACAGGGATCTGACGATGAGGGGGGATGGCGGCGGCGATGACGATGATTACGAACCGCGCTCGCTGGACTCGATGCTCGGGGCAGAGGCCGTTGGAGGTGGAGGTGGAAGTGTTGGCAAAGGGGGACCACGTCAACGGCAGCAGCAGCAGCAGCGGTTCGGTGCGGGAAGAGGCGTCAACGGGGAGCTGCAGCGGAAGACGGCCTTCGCCAAGCACAACAGTTCCGAGCTGGTGCTCGGAAGGAGGTGAGTTTGGCATAGATAAGATTCAAGAATAAGAGATTAAGAGATAAAATGTTTCCTTTCAGTTTCCGCGAGGAGACGCCCACGTTCGGCGGCAGCGTCGAAAATCTAACGCCGGCCGAGGAGATGACCCACATGCGGCGCACGGTGGCCAAGATCAACCGGCGGCTGCTGGCCGTCGAGATTGACAACGCGCAGCGGCAGCAGCGTGAAAAGATCATTTACTGCGTCGGGCTCGCTTATTTGCTACTTAAGACGTTCATGTGGCTCAGTCGGAAGTAAGAACACACACAAAACGCTGTTTAACCAATTATTACAAAACAAAAAATGAAAAGAAATGCTAGTTTTTAATACTGTAAGATAACAACCAAACCTTAAAACAAAGGCAGAGAGGAGAAAAAATGTTACAAAAAAAAAAATTAAAAAGCAAAGCAAAAGTTATTCTTCAACTAGTTAAACAAACAAAAACATACGCCGGCTTTGGGTTTGCACCACGTCACGATTTTCTCCGTTTTCCGTTGGGAAGCCCCTTCCGTTTAGATTTGTTGTAACACCTGTCTGTAGAAATAAATTGTAATTTTATTTGCGAATTTTAGGTGAGAGAGTTTTCAAATTGGGTCGCACATTTCTCTTGAAACTAATTTATTAAAATTCTTTTCAAAAATAGTACGTCAATAGATTTTAGGCAAACAATAAATATGTGCGCAGATAAATTATAACACAAACAAAATAGTACAGATGAGTACGTAGATCGCAGATCGACAAATATTCCCCCGTTAGCCTCCGAAATATTGAAACAAACCCCCGACAAACTGCATTCAACAAGGAAGCTGATGTTTCGAGTCATACTAGAATTGTGTAATTAGTTTTTATTGCTAAGAATAAAGTTTACAATAAACCTAGAAACACCGACTAAATGTTAGCTGACCTTTGAATATGCGACACTGATTTCCAAAGAAAAAAAAAACTTTACTTAATCCACCTTTAGGTGGTTGGTGCCTTCCTCACATTTAAAAAGTGGACGGACTTTCAGACATGCTCACGCACAGACATTTGGTCAGAATTTGATTCTGAGTCGATAGGTACACGTGAAGGTGGGTCTACGAGGTCAAAAAAAGAAGTTCATTTTTGGAGTGATTTTATAGCCTTTCCTTATTGAAGTGAGGAAGGCAAAAAGCTGCAAAATAGAGGTGGGCAAAAAAAGAGCGAACCACTCAAAGAGCCGGTTCACTTAAAAGAACGAACAAACCATGGCTCACAAAAAAAGAACCGCGGTTCTTTTTTAAACTCCGGTCTTTCCAAAGAACCGTTCCGTTGAGATATTTTTTAAACTTGTTATAAAAATAATTCATTGAATTTCGAACAAATCGAAGCATAAAAATTGTTTTTAGTATTGAAAATGCAATTCCAAATTTAAAAAATAATTGCTTATAAAAATAAATCCCAAAATTGCATTTACATTGTGATCATATATTAAAAGTATTACCCGAGTACGAATTTGAGCATTTAAAATTGCTTAGCTTGTAAAATATTACCAAAACTCTAATAAATATCTAAGAGATTCTGGATTCATTAGTTCAATTTTAGCAAAAATAAACGCAATTTTAAAATTTATAGCAATTCCTCCAAAATCCTAGATTTAAGTTTTGATGTCAATTATTTGAACGTTTAGGTTCGAGTAGAAATCTTGACATAGAGACCGCCAAGACCTATTGTTTTCACGGACATCTTCTTGGTTTCTGATTTTTTTTAAATGATTTATAAAAGTACAATGTGAAATTACTTTAAAAATCACACCATTCTTAAAAATAACCTTTTTATCGAAGTTTTGAAAAAGAGCAAAAGAGCCGTTCAAAAAAGCGGCTCTTTTTGATGAGCGAACGAAAATGAGCGGCTCCTAAAAAAGAACGGTTTTGCCCACCTCTACTGCAAAAGGTATCACTAAAAGCTGCCGACAAATCTACAGTAATGTTTGTGTTCAAAATTTACAAAATATCAAAGAATTCACGAGCATGTGTTTTTCCAAATCCCTAAATATATTTTTTTCGCCTGATTTTCAAAAAAATGCCGAAATATATCACAAAATGCTTCATACATCATTACAGTTATGCTACCAATAAAAAAAAATGCAAAATATCAATGAATGTACGATAAAAAAAAATCTTGAGCCTTGAGAATTTAAAATTCTTATAATTCACAATTTGTAAAAAACCTAACGTTATGATTCGAATTCTCGGATGCTTCGAAACCCGGACACTTAATCTTGTTTTATCTACTATTTGGATATAAGTTCGCATTATGAATGTCAAAACTGTGTTATTTGATGAATTCCAACATCAACTTTCATTTAAAGTTTGTTTGAACACTGTCGTTAATGCCAAAACAATTGAATACAATAAAATTATAAGTTTACCAAAAATGCGAAACATTTCACTTGAAATATTTCATAGGCGTTCAAAGCACCGGGAAGGCAAAGAAGAAATTTATGGTTTCGATTTCCTTCATTTCCTTAAATTCTAGCAAATTTTTATATAAACAATTGATTGTTTTGATGTTAACAGCTTATGGGTCATTCCACCTGAAGTGTGCAAGAAAAAATGCAAATTTGAAAATTACCATCTCCGATTCTGCTCAAATTTGGCAGAGCTGTTGAGACTATCAAAACATGCAAAAATCCCGAATTTCATCCAAATCGGACCACCCCCTCCATTTTTGTACCCTCCCAAAAAATCGACTTTTTGGCGATTTTTGAGCGAAACCCCTATCTTCAAACGACGATAACTCAGGAACCACAAATCTTAGAGGGTCAGTCTTAAACTCAATTTTGAAGGAAATTGGACGTAGAATCCATTTCCGTGATCAAAACTTTGATTAAAATATGTTTTCTACCTGTATTGCGCAATTGAAAACTTTAAATGGCCGTATCTCAAAACAGCCCTATTTATTTTTTAAATTTGACCTCACCATCGTATTCCCCGTCCGATTTTACATAAGAATCACTTATCGACAGAAAGGAATATGTTTCGTTCCAGAGATATCGAATTTTAAAGTTTTTAGTTTTTGAGATTACCTACATTAGCTTCATTCGCCGCATATGCTAGAAGCACTCAGAAGCGCTGTTCAATAACTGCTACCTGGTTATTTATTGAATTAAGATTTCATCCCAAAAATCATTAGCAAATAAGGCAAAAATGTAATGTACACCACTGTAGGAAACTGCTGTATACGGTGAATTTGTGTGCTAGCCCACAGTACAAAGCAAGAACGACACGCAATACAGGGCAGAATGGAATTCCCGCAGAGCTAGCAGGAAATTGTAATTGATCTTGTAACTTAAGAAAAAGTGTACGATACATTATCGTGTTAAAAATTATAAATTAATATGAATAAAACTTGAAGCATGATTAAGGAGGAGGATTTCTGGAAAGTATAAAACTGGAAAAAGGTAAGAAAATCACAACGATTAATCTGATTTATTATCTAGTTGTGTTATTATTCAGTTGTGTTCATTTCGACACCGTCCGAACAATAATCTTTTTATTGTTTGTCAATCATTTCGAAATCTTGGAAGATGATACAGCTGCTATCCACATGTATCAGAAGTATATGGTATTGCTTTTGAAATTAAATGTACCAGAATTGAAAAAAAAATCATCAATTATTCTGAAGAAACACATTATAAAAATCGGTTTAATATGATCAATCTTTCAAACCCTAAGGCAGAATTTGAGGTTTTTGCTGAATGGCACTATTTCGCTACCGCACATGGCAAAAGCTCTAGAACCCATGAGAATTATTTCATCTACTACAGCCAGCTCTACATTTGTTCTCGTTTCAAATAAAAGAAGAAATAAAAGAAATAATTTGAGAAAGTGGGAAGAAATGAGGAATTAGAAAAAATATGAAAATAATAGAATAATGATTAATTTTCGAAAATTGTATTGTAAAAACTCTGTAGCATTTGCAAATAAATATTAAAAGTTCAAATTTTACTTAATATGGTTCAATGACACTGAGATCAGGAAAAATAGTGCATTAAAAATTACCCAATAAATATTCCTTAAACAAAAAATAGATTGCTCAAGGTATTGACTATCTCAAAATCGTATAAAATTGAAAAAATAATTCATCTTACAGAACACCAGGTAGTTATTATTGATCAGCACGACTGAGTGCTTCTAGCAGATGCGGCGAGTGTAGATATTATAGGTAATTTCAAATACTTAAAACTTTAAAATTCGATATCTCTGGAACGAAACATATTCCTTTCTGTCAATAAGTGATTCTTATGTAAAATCGGACGGGGAATACGATGGTGAGGTCAAATTTAAAAAATAAATAGGGCTGTTTTGAGATACGGCCATTCAAAGTTTTCAATTGCGCAATACAGGTAGAAAACATATTTTAATCAAAATTTTGATCACGGAAATGGATTTTACGTCCAATTTCCTTCAAAATTGAGTTTAAGACCGACCCTCTAAGATTTGTGGTTCCTGAGTTATCGTCGTTTGAAGATAGGGGTTTCGCTCAAAAATCGCCAAAAAGTCTATTTTTTGGGAGGGTACAAAAATGGAGGGGGTGGTCCGATTTGGATGAAATTCGGGAATTTTGCATGTTTTGATAGTCTCAACAGCTCTGTCAAATTTGAGCAGAATCGGAGATGGTAATTTTCAAATGGTGTTCCGCTTCAGGTGGAATGACCCTTATTTGAGACCTAAAGAATGCCATTCACTAACGTTTCAGTCCAAATTTGTGCGATTCATAAGTAAAATCGAGTGTCCGGATTTCGAATCAGCATTTATCAGTGTCCGGGATTCGAAGCACAAATAGTCATTTTAATTCTAAAATTCTGATGAATAATTGTTAGAAAAGACATACTTTGCATGCATTTTCTTGAAACTGACTGTTCATACTACATCCTGATGATATTTCTACATTTCCAACTTATTACATGATTTTTTGCCAGCTATAACAAAAATTATATGCTACTAAGTATCCGGATTTCGAATCATGACGTTACATTTGATTCAAAATGCATGAATAAACGTCATACAATGCATTTTAAATAGTCAACAATTGTTTTAACAAGATTTTTTGAGAAATTTCACTGATTCATGTAATAATCCAAAACCGGAAATGGATTCTTTGGTCAGAGGGAAGGCCTCCACAAATTTTGTATTTTGAGATTTGGCTCAAACTTTGTGGAGGCCTTCCCTATGACACATACATGTCTCCATACAATTTTGACAGCTGTCCATACTAAAATGGTAAAAAAATATTCAAACATCTGTAACTTTTGAGTGAATTTTAATATAAAAGCAAAATAAGATGTTCTAATAATAACAAACGATGAAAAACGATGCTTTTATTGATACTTAATCATCCAAATTCAATAAAACATCATTTCCGTAATTTTATTTGAGTAAAACAAACATAACTCCTTTTGAAATCATCAACGTCGATATCACCCTGCTGTCATTGAGGGGGGCGCTTTGTTATGATTCGTTTTTCTTCGCCGAATGTACATGGCGCTTTGTTCATGATGCTTTTTTTTCGTCACGAGGTTCATGTAGTCTTTTGTTTGACAGGTTGACAGGGCTATATAAACAGTGACTGCTGATGGCAGAGATTTTGTTTATGTTACTTTATTTAAAATCATGATTAAACAGACTTTACTGAAGTAACTTTTTGCTCATTTTTGGTGGAGAGGTAGCTTATTAGGAGTACTTTCAGAATATGCAATAACCCAGAAAGTGTCAAAATGTACATGATGCCTTTTGAAAAAAATAGGTTCACGGAAAAAAATATTTTTTCCCAAAAACTCAATTTCCCAATTTTTTATTTTTAGCTTTTTTGATATGTTTTAGGGGACAAAGAGACGCAACTTTTGAGCCATAAAGAAGTATGGTCAAAAAATCTGACGCCAAGTTATAATTTTTAGAAAAAATAGTAATTTTTGGAAAAAATCAAAATTTTACGCAAAAAAAAATATTATTTTTTCTTTAAAATTGAATTTGCAATTACAAAGTACTTCTGTATGCCTCAAAAGTTGCGTGTTTTTGTCCCCTAAACATATCAAAAAATCTCAAAAATCAAAAAATATGTATTTTGGGAAATTGAGTTTTTTGCGAAAAAAAAAGTTAATTAAAAAGTTTGCAGTTTTTTCCGTGTACCTATTTTTTCTCAATAGTCCTCAACAATACCTACAACTTTGCCCAAGACACCAACTTGATCAGAAAATTCACTTAAAAGTTACAGATGATTGAATATTTACTTACCATTTTTGTATGGACGGCTGCCAAAATTGTATGGAGACTTGTATGGGTGAAACAATGACACAAAATAAAATATAAAAAATGGTCGAAATCGGTTAATTTCATAGAGAATTGCTCATTTACAATAATTAAAAAAAAATCTCTGCACATGTTTCAAGTTTTGATGTTTAGTCATTTTAAATTGAAATGATTTTCAAAAAAATAATTTCCTGCTTTTTAATCGAAGTGCCTAAAAAGACCTTTCAAATGCCACAAAGAGAATAAGATTTTATGTATGTATCAAGTTGTACAAAAATGCAAACAATTGCTATGATGATTTTTTGAACATCAAACTTCAATGTCAGTTTTAACTAATTTCCCTTGGTCGTGGAGGGCTGAAAGTTTCGTCCAAATCGGGGCACCTTGATACGCCCTCTAGTAAACAAAACCGAGCGGAATCTAATTACATATGTTTGCCTGCTTTGTACCCAACTGCAAACAAAGTCCAACAAATTTACAAACTTTTTTTTTGTAATCAATCAGTTTTGAGCACGAGTTTGTGGGAATTAAACATTGAATCAATTTAATCTGCAATTTTGATATTCTTGTTCATTTTATAACTGAGCCACAACTTTTTAAATTTATTAATTTAATATTTAGATTTTTAAAATCTCAATTATTTCAATCAGTAGCAGTTCTCCACCTCGTTCTCAACCTTTTCTTGGCCAGGTACCCCTTTTCGTTTCATTAAAGCTGCTGGTACCACTTAGTGTTCATACATAATTTTTTTCGTCTGAAGAGTTTGTGTTATTTCGTCTCTAATATTTTCTTCAAGAATACTTCCAATAAATAACTTAATTTTGCCGAAGATTCAAAATGGAGCAGAAATTTTCTTTTCAAGGTAAATATTTTTACTACACACAAAGAAAAAATACTCTAGATTTAAAAAGATCGTTCGTTGGATTAAAAGTTCGCGTTGGTGAATATTCGTAGAAAGTTCAAACTTTTTAATTTAAAAGTTGGAAAGTTGTTGATACTACCATGCATTTCTGGAACAAAATCGTTGTATCGGTAAAAGTGTTTTACTTTTAATTGGAAAGGAAACCTTTTATGGCAAGAAAAAACTACATTTAATACTACAGTGATAATTTCAGAAAAATAAGCTTGATTTTTATATTTATTTTTAAAAGTTCAAAACAGCATGCAAAAAAAAACCTTTTTTTATTGTATTTAACGCTTCTGCCCAAGGTTGGCCAACATCAGAGTCGAAGCTGTACCGATTCTTACGGTACGCCACCGGTCACTTCCGAAGACCCCAAGCTGGACGGTTTCGGACGGACGTTTCGACGCGCGACAGCGATGTAGAGAACAGGGTGGTCTCGTTGCCGGCCTTCATCAAGACAGGCTTGGCCAACAGAACTGTAATCAGCTTCGGACATCAATCCACCTTTAGCGTTTGTTTGCTTTCGTTGGCCATCAGCATGCAAACGTTGATCGTGATGTCTTGCTCGTTCGTCAACAACGACAAAATCAGCTCATCGTACTCGGGATACTTATACAACTCGCAGGACATCCCAAACTATCCCCTCATCACTTCCGGAACATAGCGCTGCTGACTACCTTCAATTATGCCGCTTCTCGTTGTCAATCTCTTCCTCTTCTGCAGCGCCATCTCCTCGATAATCTCGTCCCAGTCCTTGCGGGAATTGACCTTCAACCAACCACCCCGGGTCACCACCATCGAAAACAATCGGTGCAAATCCACATCTCGACCTGTGATCTTCGGCAACCGCATCAACGGTGTCCTGCAAAAACAAATAAAATCAATCACAAAACCCACAAAACATCCAAGATTCCTTCTAATCCATTCCTGTTGTGAAACAGCTGCAGGTTCTGTAGGAAGCTAGCCTTGTTCTTTTCGAAAACCAACTTTACCCTAAACTCTCCGACCTCGTCCTGCACCCGCACCAGCCACCTTCGAAGGCGTTCCGCTGCTACCGCTTTGGCTCACGAAGGTATCCTCGTCCGTGTTCTGGCTGCGGCCGCGTTCGATTTCGTGTCGTGGAATCACCACCGGAACCGACCGGAACTACCAAAAAGTTTGTTTACATTTGGGACTTAGGAACACGGTTATACGAGAACCACAAAATGAAAAGTCAAAGTAGTTATGTCACAGACATAACCGGAATGGCGTAGACTACGTAAAGTTTAGATGTGTGGGTTTGGTGAGAATCAAATCGGGTAGCAAAATGTTTATTGCGCGTAATCCCGAGAAAAACACGCGGCAAACCAGCCTCTGAACGACGCGCCGCACTTACGGCAAATGCGCGCTGTCAAATCCCATACTGCACGTTTTGTTTTTGTTGATCTTCTTCTTCGAATCGCCTGGCATTGTTGGCAGGTATGTTTTTAATTGCACCAAAAGTGCAGAAAATCGCTGGCAACAATGTCTACGGCACATTCTGAAATGCCGCGCGGCGTGTACCTTTGAAAGAAATGGACAATAACTTTCGAAAAAATGAAATTCTTAGAAATTTTCAATAGGATTAAAAAGATTAATAAATTTTTAGCATTTCTTGGCATGAATCAATACATAATTATCGATTTTGAAGGAAAACGAGAGCAAAAGATGATAAAACCCATATTTGCCCCCCGCGGTGGGCTTGTTTCAGTGGCAAATTTGCTACCCTAGCGGTGGCGATGACGGAATTTTTTCAAGGTGGCGGGAGGACAGAGGGGTTGGGGGCGAGAGCAGCCTCAGAAAGCTGTGCATTCCGTCGCCCCCCGAAGACCAAAATTTGTTCCTGAAATTTAAATTCAAATTAGCTCGCTGCCTCGTCCCGGGTGGGACGAGGGCAACTCTTTCAACACTTTAGAATTGGATGAGACGTAAATCTTTCAGAAGCGCTCGCCGCGAATGCGACGAGCTAGTTGGATGTCCACGGCTTGACCCACGAGAGGCTTTTCGGCGGAAGGCAGCAGGCGCGCGCCTCATCTTGTTGATGCCTCGTCCCGGGTGGGACGAGGGATGGGGATTGAGGCACCTCCGAACCACAGCAACCACGAAAGATCCAAACGGTCCGGCCATCGAGAGGCAACTGGCTGAAGGTGACGACGAGAAGGCGATGCGCACTTCTTTTCCAGTTCTGGTCCCTCTCTCCTGCTGCTCTGGTCTCTCTCCTGCTGCTGCCGCTCTGGGCTAAGCTTTCCTGCTGCTGCTGCCGGTCCGACGTCTGAGACGTGAATGATGGAATGGGCTCTGGCGCGCGTTGTTATAAATGATTTCGGCCCGCTACTTCCCCTCCTTTTTCGCAACCGACACTCGGTCGCGTTGCTCGGATGATTTTCCCCTCAAAATAGGTACTTGACATTCCCGTCCGTGAGTGGGAAGCGCTCATTTTGCTTGCAAAATCTCTGCATTTTGAAAACATTTTAAAACATTCAATTGTTTCAATAGTAAAACTATTTTGCCTACAATGAAAGTTTTATAGCAAATTGCTGAATAATTTTCGAATCGAATGGAACATAAATCGTGTCGATTCGATTAGAGGGAAGGAAGATATAAGCGTTTGACGGATGACGCAGTTATCCAAGGCCTTCGGCCCGGGTTTTTTGGAATGGCACCCCAGTACCTTCGACAAAGACGTAGTCTACGTCAAAAAAAATATCCAGTCGTGTTAAAAGTTAACACTTTTAAATCAGTTGGTAGTGAGATTTTCAAAAACTTCAGCAGTAAAAGTTTTCGTTTTTGAAACAAGAAGAAAAACTTTTAATTTAGCAAATTTTACCCACTTTTTAATTCAAGAGTAAAATACTTTTGTCATTACAGTAATATTTTTTTGTGTGTAAGAGAAAGTAATTAAAAAGATCTAGGAAATTACTGATTCATTCGAGGATTCATTAGGGTGTAATATGGTTGTATGGAAAAAAATAAAGTTGTCCAAATTTAGTAAGCATAGCTAAATTTTGATTCCTTATAGGTTCCTAAACAACTCCCCAAAGTTTGAGAACGATTGGTTCAGTCCTCACTTTGCGCAAAGCGATTCAAGTTTCCATATAAATTTGCATGGAAAAAATCATTTTTTTGAATTTTGATATTTTAAAAATCCACGTTTTACGCTATATCAAAACTGGATTCATATTCGGATGCTCTGGAATATGCTCTACAACTTTCCCGAAGAGAGTATGGTGCTAACTTGCTCCTATAAAAAGATACAGCGTGTTCGAAACTTGTCTAAAACGTGTTTTATTGCTCGAAATACACGTTTTAGACAAGTTTCGAACACGCTGTATCTTTTTATAGGAGCTAGTTAGCACCATACTCTCTTCGGGAAAGTTGTAGAGCATATTCCAGAGCATCCGAATATGAATCCGGTTTTGATATAATTTATCAAATATTTGTCCATACAAAAAAAAATTTCGTTACGTAATAAAACCATAATTGATCAATCAAAAAATGTTCGTCTTGTCAATTTATATGTTTTGCATTAAAATGAAAATTAGTGATCAGAAATGGTTTTCAATCGTGTTTTTTACCGTTGTACATGCAAATTTACATAGGGCCTTTGTTTAAATTAGGACCCAATCAACCCAGTACATTTTTTTGTCAGTTTGCTATGAGTTGACTTGAAGTGTTGTTTAACCAATTTTGAGTAAGCTTCTTCGTATTGAAAAAAATCAATATCCCAAACTTTCCTAGTTATCAATAAGTGTGCACCCTGACAGCTTCAACAAGTCAAAATTCCTTTCGTTTTCCCGTCACCCATGTTCGAAAAATCCCACCAAACGATAACTCCCACAAATGCTCTCCCCATCTCGCTCACTCTTCCCAGCAAAACACACCTCGTCCCCGGTAGAGCGAGCAGCACAGCAACACACCCCACAAGGCCTCGTCGACGGTGGCGGCGGTGATGCCACCGCCAGATCAAAGTCAAAAAGACAGCCAAAAAGGAAGGACCGTCAAACTCTCGTCAGAAATTCGTCGTCGTCGCGGGCGAAGAAAAAAAAAAGTGTGTGCGTAATTTTGACCTGGTTCCGCAGCGCGCCGGAAGCTGTGCAATATTTGCGGGGGAGGACGGTGCGGTGCCCAAAACCATGGGGAATCCAGAACAACGGGAGTGAGTTTGGTCGTGATTGGGGAAGGAAGAAAGGTGGAGCAAAATCGTCCGAATCGCATCGCCAACCATGATGGAGAACAAAAGTGGCAGCAGCAGCAGGAAGGTGGCCACGGCCACCGTCGTCACCGATCGTAGCAACCTGCGGCGGAACGAGCAGTAATTTTTTCTTCTGACATTTCGAGGCAGTGCTGACAGATCAATCGGGTTTGTTTGGTTTTTCACGGCGACGACCCGCGCGGATTGTTTACCAAAATGTGAGAGAGTTTCCTCGGACGTCGCAGCAAAAGGGAAAACTTTTATTTTTATTTGTTACCGAAGAGATTTCAAAATAGTTTTTAAACCAAATCGCGTGTGTGTAGTACAAAATTGCGCGGAACCTCGCTCAACCGAGTTGAGACGTCAAAATTTGTTCAAATTCAAAGGGTCGTTCGTGTGTGAGTGAGTGCGCGCGTTAAAACCCGGAAGTAACCGAAGATTTCAGGCCGTCCCCAACCCGAATGAGATTGCCGGCAGGACCACGATGGGCAACTGCATCGGCATCAACCGGAACGATCCGGAAACGCTGGACACCGGCTCGGCGAACGTAACCCGGCCAGTCACGGGTAAGTGTCACGACGGCGACGACGACCTTCAGGCGTCGCGAGAACACCAAGGCCGGAGGTTTTCTCTTTTCCTGCTGGCCTTGCCTTGGCTTTGCTATTGGCACCGCAAACACTGCACGAACGAACGAAAAAAAACCTGATTTTTATCAGTTTGTTTGGTCTTTCGTGTGGCGGCTGCTGCTATCAGCGCGGGGTTAGGGGGGAAAAAAAGTGCACAGAACTTTAAATGCGGTGGCTTCTGTGGTTTGTGTGAGTAATCAACCGCGGCGACCTTTAACCCGTAATCGAGGAGCGCGCGGCGTAATCGTTTTGCTCTGGGTAATGTTCGGAGTAATGACGGGATCATGCTAAATGTAAAGCATGACGACGCGGGATGAAATTTGAATGTTTTTGGACAATGTTGGAAGATGAATTGGTCTCAAGAATTGGATAAAAAGCTCACAATTTCCTTTATTTTATTTTTTTTTTCTCCGCGGAAAATTTAAATTTAAGTTTCTCGTCATAAATTACTAACTTTGCCAAATTCGAAAAAAAAAACATTGGCTATCAGGCCTAATTTCACATCTAAACTCTAGAATTCAATCATTCAGCACCTGGATCGAAAAGTATTTTTTTTTTACTGTTTTGGTTTTTGAGTTGATCAAACACACGGACTCCAATATAAAGCAAGGGAATAAACGGTTTTACTGAAAAAATCTTCATAAATATTGTATGCAACTTGTTTCAAGTTTTCAGTGCTGAAAATCACCATTTTGCAACTTGTTGTATAAACATCTATTATCGGAAAGATCTTGAAATTTTCTACGTATTTCATTTTTTTACTTACGGCTGGGACCGGAATTCCGGATTCACTGGAACTGATCAAAGTGGCCAGATGTCCAATAACAATTATCCAATCTATTACAAATCGATAAAATAAATGTGTAATTATTTTAATAACCCGCAGACTATGCCTCTAAGAGCCTGTTGAACTTAAAAAAATCTTAAATTGTTGATATTTTACTAATATTTATAGATTTTGAAGCGTAATACTAGATACTTATTCTGCCTTTTTGCCTCATGTAAGCTTCAACCACGGTCAAAAAAGAAACCACATACCATTGTAACTAATATTTCAGTTCAGCTCTGTGTCTTATTAAATGAAACCCCTTGGTCCTGGTTCTGGATGAGGTTCCACTTCCGGCACAGATTGACGTGCATTCAGATATCTCCTCACATTGCAGCAAAAGAAATTGCTTGTCTCGTTGCCGGGGTAAAGTGAACTCAACGGCTTTTTGGAGGTGTTTTTTCTGAGACTCATTTTTGTATGGGGAAAACGGGGTGCTGAAAAATAGGCAAAATTTATGATCAAAAATGTTATTTTCGAACTTTTGGTCTAATTTACTAGATTCCCGTGAATGTTTAGTGTATGATGATGTAATTTTCTTTTGTGTTGCAAATCTCATAAGTGGAAAAATGACAATATTTAGAAAGCGTTGGTATTTTTTACGGAATAAGGTGCAACAAAAAAACATCATCGATAAGGTGATACAGGACGATTTAGTAGCCATGTTTATTCGCCATATTTGATGATGGCACGTTACACCTTAAGCTGAAACAAACATAGTTTTAGATATTGTTTAAAAAATACTTTAAAAAAAGTACCAAAACAAATCAACAAATGACAGGTAATTTTTTGTTGTAAATGTTTAAGCCTACCTTGATAACCTGACTGACTTGCCTTATTGATGGACAAATAAGGTCAGGTCAGTCTTAGCACAAAAATTTACCAAATTAACCTACCCTAACGCAATCCGGAATATCTCCAGGGTTGTTACGGACGGCGCGGATCGCGCGGATGGCGCGTTTCGCGCGGATAGCGCGGATCTGGCGCGGATTTGCTGGCTAATTTTGCTCAGGCGCGGATTTCGCGCGGATGGCAATTTTGATAAATAAATTAATTCTCGATTAAGTTTTCAGAAGGTCCTATCTGCATAGGAAACCCATGAGGGATAGGTTGTTTTGAAAATTTAATCTAGAATTGAGAGAGATATAATTATTTTCAAGTTCTTAAGAAAAATATTATCAGGAGTTACGATAATTTGTTTTTTTTTCCACTGAGTTGAAGAATTTCATATTTATTAATTGAATTTTCTTCTAAAAATGTTTGTTTGTATTTTCTTAGTACGAACCGTTGAAAAATGAAGATGAAGATTATATAGAAATTATTTTTTATATGTTTCTTAACGGCTCTGAATATTTATTTATTTTATTGAGTTTGTAATGTAGTTTGTAACCTTTCCCGAAGATATAGACATTGGACTGTGTAAAAAAACGATTATTGGGGCTTGTTCTGGTGGCTGTCAAATATGAGCTTGATTGAACGTAACAAAAGCTGGCCTCCACTTTCGAATTTTAGATGGGATTTAATTCGTAGAAAATTTTTTTTTCTAAATTTAACAATTCTTGGCAAAAATAAAAAGATCAGAACATTAAAAATTCAAAAATTCTAAACTTTTTCGTTTTTTTAAAACAAAAAAAAATCAAAATTCATATTCACATTTTTTCGAATATCTAAAATTGAATTTAAAAAATCAGAAATTTATAAATTCAAAATTTTTGAAATCTGAAACATAAAATACCAAAAAAATTGGGAAATCAAAAACTTAAAAATTAATAAAAAATCAAAATTAAAAAGTCAAAATTTGAAAACTAAACTAAATTAAGAATTCTTTAATTCTTAAATTCTTTTATTCTTAAATTCTTAAATTCTTTTATTCTTAAATTCTTAAATTCTTAAATTCTTAAATTCTTAAATTCTTAAATTCTTAAATTCTTAAATTCTTAAATTCTTAAATTCTTAAATTCTTAAATTCTTAAATTCTTAAATTCTTAAATTCTTAAATTCTTAAATTCTTAAATTCTTAAATTCTTTAATTCTTATTAATTTGTAAATTCTTAAATTCTTAAATTCTTAAATTCTTAAATTCTTAAATTCTTAAATTCTTAAATTCTTAAATTCTTAAATTCTTAAATTCTTAAATTCTTAAATTCTTAAATTCTTAAATTCTTAAATTCTTAAATTCTTAAATTCTTAAATTCTTAAATTCTTAAATTCTTAAATTCTTAAATTCTTAAATTCTTAAATTCTTGAATGCCTCAATTTTTCCCTGGGCCTTGTAAAGTCAAGGGGCATGATTTGATCCTAGTGCATTAGTTAAAATTTGGGTATACATTCTTTTTTATAAGCACTATGGACACCACTTCATGCTACGAGAACTCGCTTTGTCGCAGCCCCAGGGCTTAAGCGTTGACCGTTAAGCTGTCTTCGTGAACTAGGAAGTTCTCCGATAGTGAAAATATCACAATTGCACAAGACACCGCTGCTTCTGTGACTTTTCACTATCACAATGTGGGATTTAGGTGGGACTTTAGGATAGTACAATTGATTTGTTGCTTAGCATTAGCATTTAAATAAATCTGTATGCTTTCCAAATCTATTTGATGATAAATTTAGTTGCAATTGTTAAGTTAGAGTAATGCTGTCAATAAACTTTGATTGATGTAGAATACTAGGCATTCTTTTATGTCAAATTGTCCATAGAGTCTCGATCAATCAATAATGTAATGATATCGGACAAAATTCGTTGACCTGTTGAACTAACGGTTTTCGGATTATGGCTGTATCGACCATTGTTGCGAATCGAGGAACTACGGATCTTTTGACGTAAATTGTCATTTCTTTTTCAACCCGCGATTTCTATCCTATTTGTATATCAGTTCATAATTTTTATTGTTTTTGATAGAAGTAGTACTACAACGGTTAAAGAAACGTTTACTTTTGAACATTAAGTTTAGAGGATTTTAGATTAAAATTTAGATTTTCGATCCAAAGTAGTTAGCAAATGAATATTTGGACTTAAATGAATAATTGAATAAGTTGGACTTATGAATAACACACAACTGTGCATTTATTCTAGAGTCAGATCCATACAGCGTCAGTGTTTATTTGGTCGAAGTGTACTAATTCATTGGCAGATCTGATTCTAGTTGTAGTGTACGACAAGACTACTGACGGACGTGACAGGACGAGGGCCCAGTTTAGAGGTTTCAACATCAACGATGTGCGGCTGGATCACCCTCCCAAAAAAAAAAAAAAAAAAAAAAAAAATTCTTGAATGCCTCAATTTTTGAAGTCATATGTTATGCTAGAGATTTTGAAATTTTGAGAAGAAAATATTTTAAATATAGGTAATGAAATTTCTTCCGGAGTGAAATTTTAGCGAGGATTCTGGAATGAAACTGTATTAAAATTCTTAGATTTTGAATTTTTAGACTCTTGAAATTTAAAATGTTATCATCTTAAAATTTTAGATTTTGATTTATGTTTGATAAATAATGTATTTTCTATTTTGTAGATTTTTTAGATGACCCTTGCCTTGACCGTCTCTTGAGGTATTTTTTTATTGCTTTCATTCTTTTGGAGCCTTTAAACATAAAACGAGTTTGTTTTTTTTTTTTTTTTTTTTTATGAGCGGTCGTGGCTGAATGGTTACGATGTTCGCTTTATAAGCGAATGGTTCTGGGTTCGATACCCATCTGCTCCCAACGAGAAAGTTCTGGACTCATTGAATTTGGAATTAATGGAAAATCATGAAAAAGCTCACGGCGGGGTTCGATCCCCTGTCCTTAGGATTGGCAAGCAAAATGCTTTCCACTTAACCGTGGAGCATTGGTAGCTTGAGGAGGAATTAGACTGGTATAGTTGAATCCAAGAATCGGACAAAAAATCAAATTGAATGCAAGTTGAACATCAGAACTCAAACAAGATTGCATGCAAGATTGCAAGCGTAGTTGAAATTGAATCTAAAAATACCTCGCTATAAATAGCCTGGGCGACTGATAGAATTCATCCAATAAGCGATGAGAAGAATTGAAAGCTTTCCCATTAGAAATGAGAACACACGAAGAATTCGAACAACAATGCAAACGGTCGTTACCACTCGCCTAGGGTGGCTCCTCAGACCATTCACCTTCCCAAAAACCGTCCAACTCCAAGCGAAACTTACTTGAGGATACCGTGGAGATTTTCCCTTAATACTCTGAAAAAAGTGGAGCATCAACACTTCCCGTCTTCCAAATCCCCTATCCTTGTCCCTGGTGTGCGGTGGAGATGGGAGCGGCCGGCAATGGACGGCTGCCATGGTGGTGAGAATCTGGTTCAGGTGGAATTGGTTCTATTCCCAATTATCGATTCCTAGGCAACTTGGACTTAGACAATCATCACATCACATGGCGAAAATCCAGTCTGCAATCCGCTAAAATCACCGTCTCCTAGCGAAGCGAAGCGAAAACGAGTTTGTTTTTTTTTATCAAATACATCCTGAATTTTTTTTCGTCATTAAAAAATGGAATTTCTTTAATGTTGGTCGCAATATTTTTTTATATGGCGCGGATTTCGCGTGGTTTCGGGTTTAGGTCGGCGCGGATTTGGCGCGGATTTTTTTTCGACTCTCTCGTAACAACCCTGTTCTCCGATAAACCTGGACCATATTTTTCGTTCTTCCGTCAGTGTAAACTAGAAACAATTTCGGATCTTTTGCACACAAGCTCACGCGCGAAAGAGCGAGGAGGCGAACACGCAAAAGAAAATCGCTCCCGAACTTTCCAAAGAAAATTAATCAGATGAAGATTTTTTTGTGAATCTCATTATTGGCACCATCAATTTTTGTTTCGTTTTGTTTACCAACATAGTTCATCTACGGAAAGTGCAGGCCAAGGGCGAATGATACTGATGATGTCATATGATTTGTGTTTTCTCTTCAGTTGACGCTCGCTGGTGGCCTGTGGAAACGGATCGTAAACCTTTGACCAGCGAGGGTCAGAGTCGAGACGGCTAGAAGAAAGGGGCGCGTCAATGTGGGAAAGGGAAGTTATTTGTGATTGTAGACGGTATTATTTTGATTCGCAGTATGTTGAGTCAACTGCTGTGGATGTACCTGAACGTCGCAGAACGGGGTTTCTCTCCTTTCCATTTCCAGCTAACAGCTATCTTCTGTTTATTTTGTTTCACTGATTTTCTAAAACGGCTTCTGTTTACTATCCTCCATTTGATTTCGATTTTACTTATTTGATTCTCTTATTTCTCAACGCTTTTCCACTCTATTTTACTAATTGATGCTGCTGTAACAAACTGTCTGCTTTCCCTTAATTTGCCAGCAATGTCAATTTTGTTTATCATGTGCCTTTTCTTTATTTATCTATTTGAATAATTTCTCATCTTCCCTGTAAATTGCCCTCAATACAACTATCTATCTTTCTTTTACTATTGATTCTTTACATAGTATATTTCTTTCACTGTCCATTGTTTTGAAACTTCATCTTTTTCTTAAGCAAGTGAGGTTCGAGCCCTTACTCAATTTATGGAATGATTAAAGGATTAACACAAATATTACTATTGTACTTTTGAAATACTTTTCTAAAATGCTTAGGACCAAAAATTGTAACAAAACACCGCGACAAAAGAAATAGCAACAGATAAACACGACTCAACACTAGGAAAGATTTCAGGAGAAAACAATACACAGTAAAATAACAATTAGTTTTTGAATTCAAACTAAAAATAAAACAGTACTTGCTTTAATGAAAATTGATAGGCACACTATAAATGGTTAGGCGCTTATACTTACATCAAACCCTACGTAATGTACCACCCCCGGCCGAGTTAAAATGCGTAACCGGAAAAGAAGGTGTACATGCCAGGCACGAACACTCAAAGCGTGTTCTAGCGTGCTGCTCGTGCTGACTCAGAGCAAGGGTGAGATGTAGGTGAAAGGGTAGTGCGTGTTCGTCGGGAACCTGGTGCATAAGATCGGTCAAGGCCCGTTCTAACACTGAAAATTGCGAATTGCGAATTGCAACATAGTTCATCTACGGAAAGTGACAGGTCATTTTTCGACGTGTGACGATACACTTGCAAGTGTAGTAGTGAAAAAGATGTTCCGCCGAAAAGACAAGATGATGATTTTTTGAGTGCGCGAGAGTGGAGAGCAATTTTCCCTTCGGATTTTTTCTCTTGATGAACGTTCAAAGATTTTCTTTTCATGAAGATCTTCCATCATGGTTACAAGGATTTTGGATAAAAAAAAAGCTACCTGAAAAATACTACCCGGGCGCAGATCTACAGTTGTAATAGGAAAACCGTTGATTCCGACGACTCCAGATGTATTGCCGTTGAGCTCGTTCAGGGTTGAACGAAACGACCTGGTCTCTTCGACTATAATCGACAGGAGCACCCAGTCACGAAATATTCTAGCAGAGCTGGTTTTGCCAGAATCCTGCTAGAACTAAACTGCATCAATAACTCAAAAGCGATGAAAATGCATATGCTTGAGTCAAGCTAGTTTTCAAACAAAAGAACTGATATTTGGCGTGAGAGTCCCTATGGGGCCAGAAGTTGATCTGAGAACTTATTAAAATCCGTACCTGAAGCTGAACATTTTGATTCAAAGCGAGTCAAATTCTAGAACAGAACCACGTTTACAATGTGGCTTCCCCGTACAAACGCCAACCGATTGTAATCCCATGCACCGTTATTGACATTGACAGGTTCTGCCAAGCTAAGCTCCCCTCTGCTTAGCTGGATAGCTCAACGAAAATATGCTTTCACCATATCGCCTTCAATGCCAACAACCCCTCCTCCTCCGACATTGGCACTTCTAACAACCTTCCGTTCCAGCAGTGACTTCCGAACGCACACCTGAAGGTCGCCATCGACTGAAAGAGAGCAGCAGCAGGAGCTCCAGCTGGCATCGTTCCTTCAACACTTACGCTAATGGGGGGGATCCCCTCCCCCCCTCCCAAATAACCAAGCAATTCCTCTCCACACACTCATATCGTGAATTACAAGTGCCGTGATAAGGGTTTGCTGCCTCAAGTGGTGGCGGTGGTGTGGTTATCGATTTGCGCCACTCACATGACCTCTTCTCTGGTGGCTCAACAAAGCGTGGGGGGAGGGCGAGCCATAAAGGACACCTTTCGCCGCACCATCATCATACGAACCTCAATCGACACAAAGCAAATCAAAACACACGTGTGCGTAATCTACGTTTGAGGTTGGGAATTTGAAATTGATTTACATTGTTGCAGGCGCAGGAATACACTACCAGGCACTGTAACTTCGACTGATTTTATATCAGATAATCATCAAAGCTCCTATCAAAACTGAAAAATTTACTTATCACTTGTTACAAATATGAAGAATACATTTTAACACTGATCCAAAGTCGGATCCAAACATAAGACAAGGTGTTGAATGCTTCTTAAAAATCTCAGTTCATACATTGTCAGGATCGAAAGTTTCTAGAAAAATGAATTGCAAGTTTAACAGTTTGCTTTGTGCGTACATCAAGCAAATCACAAAATATATTGGTGAAAAATTCAAAAGTACAGAAAGACCAACTTACAATTTCTGTAACAATTTTCAGAATGTTTGTGATATTAGAGCAATTCTCTCAGATTTCGGTCATTCGATTTTTTTTTGTATTTTTTAATCCGACTGAAACTTTTTTGGTGCCTTCGGTATGCCCAAAGAAGCCATTTTGCATCATTAGTTTGTCCATATAATTTTCCATACAAATTTGGCAGCTGGCCATACAAAAATGATATGTGAAAATTCAAAAATCTGTATCTTTTGAAGGAATTTTTTGATCGATTTGTCTTCGGTAAAGTTGTAGGTATGGATATGGACTACACTGAAAAAAATGATACACGGTCAAAAAAAATTTGGTGATTTTTTATTTAACTTTTTGTCACTAAAACTTGATTTGCAAAAAATCACTATTTTTAATTTTTTTTATTTTTTGATATGTTTTAGAGGACATAAAATGCCAACTTTTCAGAAATTTCTAGGTTGTGCAAAAAATCTTTGAGCGAGTTATAAATTTTTGAATCAATACTGTTTTTTAAAAAAAATCGAAAAATTGGTCGCAAAAATTTTTCAACTTCATTTTTCGATGTAAAATCAAATTTGCAATCAAAAAGTACTTTACTGTAATTTTGATAAAGTGCCCCGTTTTCAAGTTAAATCCATTTTTAGGTGACTTTTTTGAAAATAGTCGCAGTTTTTCATTTTTTTAAATTAGTGCACATGTTTGCCCACTTTTGAAAAAAATATTTTTGAAAAGCTGGGAAAATTCTCTATATTTTGCATTTTTGAACTTTGTTGATACGACCCTTAGTTGCTGAGATATTGCCATGCAAAGGTTTAAAAACAGGAAAATTGATGTTTTCTAAGTCCCACCCAAACAACACATCATTTTCTAATGTCGATATCTCAGCAACTAATGGTCCGACTTTCAATATTAAAATATGAATCATTCGTGAAATTTTCCGATGTTTTCGAAAAAAATATTTTCAAAATTTTCAAATCAAGACTAACATTTCAAAAGGGCCAAACATTCAATATTAAAAAAAACATTCAATATTACGCCCTTTTAAAATGTAGTCTTGATTTGAAATTTTTTAAAATATTGTTTTCGAAAAGATCGGGAAATTTCACAAATGTTTCATATTTTAACATTGAAAATCGGACCATTAGTTGCTGAGATATCGACATTGAAAAATGGTGGGCTGTTTGGGTAAGACTTAGAAAACATCAATTTTCCTGTTTTTAAACTTTTGCATTGCAAATTCTCAGCAACTAAAGGTCGTATCAACAAATTTCGAAGAAGCAAAATATAGAGAATTTTCTCCGCTTTTCAAAAATATTTTTTTTCAAAAGTGTGCAAACATGTGCACTAATTTTAAAAAATGAAAAACTGCGACTATTTTCAAAAAAGTTACATAAAAATGGCTATAACTTGAAAACGGTGCACTTTATCAAAATTTCACTAAAGTAGGGGAAATATACCCATTCTAATCACTCTAAGCCGTTCGATCAATTCTCATCACTTTTCCGTTTTCCGCTATTAAATCAACATTTTCAGATGTTTCAACAATGGAGAGTTGCTTGCTCACTTTTATTTGAGCTATTCATTACTTTGGAACAGTCAAAAACACTTTATGAAAGCTGTAATTCATGATCAAAGTGCTGATAGGCCGATAATAGAACTAGGCTGAGAAAGGGTATAGTTCCCCTACTTTTTGATCGCAAATTTGATTTTACATCGAAAAATGAAGTTGAAAAATTTTTGCGACCAATTTTTCGATTTTTTGAAAAAATCAGTATTGATTCAAAAATTCATAACTCGCTCAAAGATTTTTTGCACAACCTGGAAATTTCTGAAAAGTTGGCTTTTTATGTCCTCTAAAACATATCAAAAAATAAAAAAAAATAAAAATAGTGTTTTTTTGCAAATCAAGTTTTAGTGACAAAAAGTTAAATAAAAAATCACCAAAATTTTTTTACCGTGTATCATTTTTTTTCAGTGTAGTCCATATCCATACCTACAACTTTGCCGAAGACACCAAATCGATCAAAAAATTCCTTCAAAAGATACAGATTTTTGAATTTTCACATATCATTTTTGTATGGCCAGCTGCCAAATTTGTATGGAAAATTACAGTAGTTGTTCGGTAACTGGGCGTTGTTTAACTGGGCTGCTTTTTAACTGGGCGCTCGATAACTGGGCCGTAGCCCAGTTAAAAAGCAGACAAACGTCAAAAAACCAAAACAAACCGAAATCACCGAGGGGTTAATGGATGCAAAAATCATGGTCAACAAATAAAAAAACTTTTTTCAAACTTTTATGTAATTTCAAGTCACAATTAAAGAAATATGAAAAGTAATCATTGTAAACAAATTTGAGTAACTTTTATTTTTATATTTCATCAAATAAATATTATGCATCGGTAGTCCCCTCGTTATTTTTCGTTCAGCCCAGTTAGCGAACAGCATTCGATGACTGGGCTACGTTCTCAGCCCAGTTACCGAACAACTACTGTATATGGACAAACTAATGATGCAAAATGGCTTCTTTGGGCATACCGAAGGCACCAAAAAAGTTTCAGTCGGATTAAAAAATACAAAAATTAAAATTTAAGAAAAAAGACCGATTTTGTAGAGAATTGCTCATTACTACTTACGTTTCAAAATTTAACCTCATTGAGAAACATATTTGAATTGTATTTCGATAATACTTAGTATTATTTTGTATCTTTCGCTTTGCATCGGGTGGCCATTACGGTGTAATATGGTTGTATGGAAAAAAATAAAGTTGTCCAAATTTAGTGAGCACAGCAATTTTTTTGGTTCCTTAAATCGATTTTCCAGCACAGTAATTTTTCAGTTCATTTGGGGTCCTAAACAATTCCACAAAGTTTGAGAACGATTGGTTCAATCCTGACTTTGCGCAAAGCGATTCAATTTTCCATATAAATTTGTATGGGAAAAATCATTTTTTTTAACATTGATATTTAAAAAATACACGTTTCACGCTATATCAAAACCGGATTCATATTCGGTTGCTCTGGAATGTGCTCTACAACTTTCCCGAAGAAAGTATGGTGCTAACTTGCTCCGATGAAAAGATACAGTGTGTTCAAAACTCGTCTAAATCATGTTTTTTGCTCGAAAATCACGTTTTAGACGAGTTTTGAGAACGCTGTATCTTCTTTCAGGGGCAAGTTAGCACCATGCTCTCTTGGGGAAAGTTGTAGAGCACATTCCAGAGCATCCGAATATGAATCCGGTTTTGGTATAGCGTGATACGTAGATTTTTTAAATATCAAAATTCAAAAAAAAAATTTCCCATTCAAATTTATATGGAAAATTGAATCGCTTTGCGCAAAGTGAGGACTGAACCAATCGTTCTCAAACTTTGGGGAGCTGTTGAGGACCCCAAAATGAACTGAAAAATTGCTGTGCTGGAAAATCGATTTTGTTATTACACTCTAGTGGCCATCTCGGTTAACAAATATTAAATATTAAATATTGCACGTTTAGTTGAAATACGGCGATGTTCTCTTCTTGGCTTTTGATTTTGTCCTTTTGTTGTTGATATTTGTATCGCTGGCGAACATGTTTTCAAAATGTCAAAATAAGTGTTAGCTAGAGTCAAGCTTCGATAAAAATAAACATTCAAATAATTGTTGTAGTCTTATAAAAAACGAAGTTGACTTTATAGCTGTCGGCCACCATTGCTAGTACCAACCACTAGTGTCTTCCTTTTTATCTACAAGGACTTCGCCGCCCTGGGCTCCTAAGTGTATGGAAGTATGGCACGAAGCGACGGCGCCGAATACCCATTTTTACACAAAGAATTTTAGAGCGCCCGCCGCGGGACTCAAACCAGCGACCTCCGGATTGTGAGTCCAGTGCGCGGTCCGATTGATCCACACGGGCGGGACAAAGTAATCTTATACCTTCTTTGAATTCAATAAACAAATCTAGAGTTTTTTTTGATTAGGTCCTATAAACATATGAAAGACAATGGTTTATTGGTCCTTTTCAAAAAAAACTCTGGAAATAAACAAACAAATGATAAGTATATTCAGTTTTAAATTAAAATGTTTATTTTTTATTTTTTTCGAAAACACCATTTTTAGGCGAAGCTTGAACAACTGACAAAAAGACACTTTTTAACAAACAATCACGTTTGAGTGGATACAATATGGATTTTTTGTTGGTTTAAAATTAAAAAAAAGGTTAAAAAAATGTTAGTGTTTTTTAACGTTTTTGTAAAATTACGATATGTTGAAAAATCTGCAGTACTGCCAAACGATTTTTTGCTAACTTTTTTCTACCAAAAAATAACTGAATTGAAAAGTAATACTTTTCGATGCAAAGACTGAAAAGTTCTACTTTTCAGCAATGAAATGAGTGAAAAAAAGTTGAACTTTTCAGCACTTGTATCAAAAAGTAATACTTATCAAAAATGTTTTGATTAGGACGGTGAATTAACTGAACACATGTATATTTTCAATAAATTGTGTATGCAGCTTTTTGCTAAACTTGAATTTACAGCACTCGTCGTATTTATCCAATAATGTATGTACGACTCATGCTGATTTTCTTTCTCTTTGCAACTTGTTGCATAATCTTCTGTTTTACCATCTTCTGTCATAACTTAAATGATTTAAGTTATTGAAAACTTGTAAATTAATAATTTTCATTTCATTTATTTCGCTGTAATTTTGTAATTTTCAATATTTTTTTTTGTGATGTTACGTTAGCTTAGATAGCTGAGCAATTCTCTACGAAATCGGTCTTTTTTCTTCAATTTTAATTTTTGTATTTTTTAATCCGACTGAAACTTTTTTGGTGCCTTCGGTATGCCCAAAAAAGTCATTTTGCATCATTAGTTTGTTCATATAATTTTCCATACAAATTTGGCAGCTGTCCATACAAAAATTATGTATGAAAATTCAAAAATCTGTATCTTTTGAAGGAATTTTTTGATCGATTTGGTGTCTTGGGCAAAGTTGTAGGTATGGATACGGACTACACTGGAAAAAAATAATACACGGTAAAAAAATTTTGGTGATTTTTTTATTTAACTTTTTATCACTAAAACTTGATTTGCAAAAAAAACACTATTTTTATTTATTTTATTTTTGATATGTTTTAGAGGACATAAAATGCCAACTTTTCAGAAATTTCTAGGTTGTGCAAAAAATCATTGACCGAGTTATGAATTTTTTAATCAATACTGATTTTTTCAAAAAATCGAAATTTCGGTCGCAAAAATTTTTCAACTTCATTTTTCGATGTAAAATCAAATTTGCAATCGAAAAGTACTTTACTCAAATTTTGATAAAGTGCACCGTTTTCAAGTTAAATCCATATTTAGGTGACTTTTTTCAAAATAGTCGAAGTTTTTCATTTTTTTTTAAATTAGTGCACATGTTTGCTCACTTTTGCAAAAAAATATTTTTGAAAAGCTTAGAAAATTCTCTATATTTTGCTTCTTCGGACTTTGTTGATATGACCTTTAGTTGCTGAGATATTGCAATGCAAAGGTTTAAAAACAGGAAAATTGATGTTTTCTAAGTCTCACCCAAACAGCCCACCATTTTTCAATGTCGATATCTCAGCAACTAATGGTCCGATTTTCAATGTTAAAATATGAAATATTTGTGAAATTTTCCGATCTTTTCGAAAACAATATTTTCAAAATTTTCAAATCAAGACTAACATTTCAAAAGGGCCAAACATTCAATATTACGCCCTTTTAAAATGTTAGTCTTGATTTGAAAATTTTGAAAATATTGTTTTCGAAAAGATCGGAAAATTTCACAAATGCTTCATATTTTAACATTGAAAAATGGTGGGCTGTTTGGGTGAGACTTAGAAAACATAAATTTTCCTGTTTTTAAACCTTTGCATTGCAATATCTCAGCAACTAAAGGTCGTATCAACAAAGTCCGAAGAAGCAAAATATAGAGAATTTTCTCAGCTTTTCAAAAATATTTTTTTCAAAGTGGGCAAACATGTGCACTAACTTAAAAAAAAGGAAAAACTGCGACTATTTTCAAAAAAGTCACCTAAATATGGATTTAACTTGAAAGCGGTGCACTTTATCAAAATTTGAGTAAAGTACTTTTTGATTGCAAATTTAATTTTACATCGAAAAATGAGGTTGAAAAATTTTTGCGACCGAAATTTCGATTTTTTGAAAAATTCAGTATTGATTAAAAAAATCATAACTCGGTCAATGATTTTTTGCACAACCTGGAAATTTTTGAAAAGTTGGCATTTTATGTCCTCTAAAACATATCAAAAAATAAAAAAATTAAAAATAGGGTTTTTTTGCAAATTGAGTTTTAGTGATAAAAAGTTAAATAAAAAATCACCAATTTTTTTTTACCGTGTATCATTTTTTTCCAGTGTAGTCCGTATCCATACCTACAACTTTGCCGAAGACACCAAATCGATCAAAAAATTCCTTCAAAAGATACAGATTTTTGAATTTTCATACATCATTTTTGTATGGACAGCTGCCAAATTTGTATGGAAAATTATATGGACAAACTAATGATGCAAAATGGCTTCTTTGGGCATACCGAAGGCACCAAAAAGTTTCAGTCGGATTAAAAAATACAAAAAAATCGAATGACCGAAATCCTAGAGAACTGCTCAGCTGTGGCGTGGACTACCTTTCAACAGCTGATTAATTCAAAGTTACGAACAGATTTTGCGGTGCTTCAAGAATTGAGTAAATCTACTGAAGAAAAAAAGTTACAAAAAAACCTTAGAAATAGCAAATAGAGGGGGGATAGTTAGAGGAAAGGAAGTAAAATGATAATTTTGTGCAATTCCATTTAAATATAAATTTAAAATTCATTGCAAAAAATTTCCAGAAAAAACGTAATTTTATAAATTTTGAATGTTTTGAATTGTGTATCAATAAAAAAAATCAAGCATTAAAACCATTTTAATTTAAATGTATTTAAATAAACTAAAATTAATCAAAACGAAAATAATTATTTTCTCGTAGTAATTTCTTTCTTTATAAAATAAAAGAAAACAAATCCATTCAGCAAATCTCTGCGTCGCACTAAAACCAAATTCGTCGCATTTACAAACAAACTGTGCGGCGAGACACAGCTATGGAGCAGCCAACCGGCTTTGGCAAATTAATGCTGTGTGTGCTGTGCTGATCTTCTCTCTATCACTTCCCTAATCTGATGGCACAGACACTCAGCCAACAAAACCGGAATACATACGCAACCTATCGTAGAACCTGCGGGTAGATCTTGTAAGGGGTGGTGTCATTCATTGAGATTTCGAGCCAAACACTTGGAAGATTGTTGTTCTAAGGAAGTTTTTGTTTGGTAGAAGAACCGTCTTGGAATTTTGTATTAGTAATCTTGTAAAAGATATTTAGGTGTTTTAAATAATGTTGGCATTCTTTTTTGATTTTGACAATCAGAAGAACAAGTTAAAATGTTAACAATGTTAATACACGCACTACTAGGTAAATGCCAAGCTTGTTTCGCCAATTCTCAGCGTCGTCACATTAAATCGGTGCGTTTTCTTCCGCGTATAATCGCCGGTGATCGGCGGCTGTCATTCCGCAGATCGTCGCCATCGTTCTCCATCGTCACATGTCGATTTTTTTTTGCGATTTTAAACTAGGAAGTGCATTTTTGCCACTTATCATACAAAATTTGGTTCCGTTTACGGAATCTCGCCATATTATGGTTTTTTCTCGAAACGACGAAAATCAGATTTGCGCCAAGATTACACAATGTCGTGTCAAATTCTGACGTAGATGGTATTTCTGTGTGGCATTTCGTAAGTGTTTGGAATAGGTGAAGAAGTTTGGAATTTAGGCATATCATGCAGATGTGCCTAGCTGGGAGCTGGTTTTAGCAACAGAAAAACTGACTATGGTTTGTATTGTTGGCGTTGAAGCTGCTGTCAGCACCAGTTGGTGGTGTTGGTTGTGGTGAGACACCAATCGCACCTTGCGGGGACGCAAATATTGATCGATTTATTAGCGTATCAGAAGTGGGTTTACTGATTAAATTAAGTAAATATATAAATGTCCAGAGGCGACTACCGGAATACTAAACAGCTGACACTGATGCTGACAGTCGCTTTGAGTTTAACCTTTAGCCAAAATTACTTTTACAGTCTTGTCAAATATTGCAATTTCGAAATTTCATTTCTAGATTTTTCATGGAAGGTTTAGGTAGGTAACTCCATTTCGCAAAGCAAAAAATTGTCAAAGTTGAAATTCAACGTCATTTTTTTCGAGTACGTCACAGATTAATCACCTCGGTGACAGCTCAGCCAGCTACTGTCACTCGACGTATATCGCGCAAGCTAAATATTTTTAGTTCACGGTCTCCTTCTAGGGAAATTGGATTAGAAAGTAATAACGTGTGTGTATTCCAGGTATTCCGGCGGTGGATGGCGTCGCGTCGCTCAATTGTTGCGCTGCACGTGTTTCACCCCGTGTAAGTGTGTAGAGGGATTCCAAATTGCGTATGGCGTATCGATTTGTTTGTGAAGAAGGAGACTGAATAGGGGGGTTGACCATAAGCCACGTGGAAAGAATCAAAATAAAAGTATCGAGCAATTTTTAGAGGGTGTATAAGTTACTTGAAATTCTTTGAATTACACAATTATTGTGTACTTTCTCTATGGGCAAAAATGCCATTCAGTATAATTCGTTTGTTCAAACAAATCTTCATATTATTTTGGCAGCTGTGTTTGGAATGCTGATTTTTGTATCGATTAGGTGTCTTCGATTAAGACATTGATATCAACAATGAATACTCAGAAAAAATAATTAAATTTAATTAAAAACTATTTTTTTCTACCTTTTTTCAGTTTTTCACAATAGTTATAAATTTTATGAATTTTTTTTTAATCTTTCTTTTTTTTTGCTTAAATTATGTTTAAAAAAATCAAACTGAACTGAAAGTTTCAGGAAGTGGTCATTCTTTTTGTCATATTGGTCATGTCTGTAACATAACCATCTGCACCTTTGATTGTCCTTCCCCAATCTCCTTCAAAATCAAGGAAACATTAAAAAATCATTTCGATGGCATTTTGCATTTCTGAAAAAAAATATGCTTCAATAAATTTGAATTGAAAAATACCATGCTTTCTTTTCAAAAAGATTGTGCCATTAAAGAATACTTTTTGTAAAATATTGATTAAATTGCTTCTGTCTAAATAAAACAATGTTTGCTATTATGGTACTTCTCAACAAAAAAAAAAAAGATTTGTTTAAAGTTCAGTAAATTCTCTATAATTTCCTTTTTGACATTGCTGATCCGACTCTTGGATACTGAGATACCTAGGGGAGCAGCATATAATTCTAGCAGGTTCCTAATGTTAGCGTATTCGCACTTTAACGTTCAATTACATTTTTCAAAAAGCGTTTTCATCTGGAATCAAGTAAATAGCTTAATGGGAAGTGAGCAAGCAAGTTTATCTGAATCGTTTAGCAACATAAATTGTTTTATTGTTACATATTTGATTCTATATTTAATTTTCTGTCATTTAAAAAAGCGAAAATCGGCGATTTTTAGGACTTTTGACCGAATCCTTAACCAGCCAAACTTACAAGAATTTCCTCTTTATCCATAAAAAAAAGAAATTTCGAAACAAAAAGTATCACAAAATGCTTTATACATTATCATGACAGTTCTGCTCAGCCAAGCCAGATACACAGATAAATCTGTATTTTACAGATTTTTCGATCCCAAAAATCAGAAAATTCTGTATATACAGATTTTTTTTAAATGATTTTATATAAAAAATAATATGATTGAAAAGCTTAAATTTGCCGCTAAAATTAAAAAAAAAAAAATGGCTACGAATTTGACATGATACAGATAAAATACAGATTTCATTTTAGGAAAATACAGATCTCCCATAAAATAACGTCATGATTCGAATTCCCGGACGCTTCGAAACCCAGACACTTCATCTTGCTTTATCAATTATTTGGATATAAGTTCGCATTATGAATGTCAAAACTGTGTTATTTGATGAATTCCAACGTCAACTTTCATTTAAAGTTTGTTTGAACGCTGTAGTTAATGCCAAAACAATTAAATACAATAAAAATATGAGTTTACCAAATTTGCGAAACATTTCACTTGAAATATTTCATAGGCGTTCGAAGCACAGGGAAGGCAAATTAGAAATTTATGGTTTCGATTTCCTTAAATTCTAGCAAATTTGTATATAAACTATCGATTATTTTGATGTTACCAGCTTATTTGAGACCTAAAGAATGCCATTCACTAACATTTCAGTCCAAATTTTTGCGATTCATAAGTAAAATCGAGTGTCCGGAATTCGAAGCAAAAGTGTCCGGATTTTGAATCAGCTTTTATAAGTGTCCGGGATTCGAAGCACAACAAGTCATTTTAATTTTCAAATTCTGATGAAAAATGGTTAGAAAAGACATATTTTGCATGCATTCTTTTAAAACTGACTGTTTATACTATATCCTGATGATATTTCTACATTTCCAACTTATTACATGATTTTTTGCCAGCAATAACAAAAATGATATGCTACTAAGTGTCTGGATTTCGAATAATGACGTTACTGTGGCATCGTTGGTTATGCTACTTTCGAAAACCTAGTTTTATTGAGGTTTAATGGAAGCATCTTGATTGCTTCATAGTTTTATTTGGGCATTCACCGCAACCAATAAGCAAGAGCTAATTAGAAAGTTCTAACAAGGTTTTAGGCCTCGGACATAAAACCTTGTGACACCTTGTGTTTTAAGATCGTCCTGAAATCCCAATGGCAATGTCATGCCAAACAGTTTTATCGCATGCTTTTTTTAAAACCCAGGGTGTTTTAACTGTCAAATGCCATTAGGCATGCAAAAAGCTAACTTAAAACCATTAGCTCCTAAAAAAAGCATTTAACGCTGCCAATTAGCAATACATAAATATGGCGCTAAACGCGTGTTCTAATTGAATGTGATCGACCGCCATCTTTGTTGAAAAATTGAAAAGTAATAAATTTGAATAAAATTTTATGAAATCACACAATTATGCTGAATATCTGATATCATTAACTTAGCGATAGAAGTTTAAAAATGATTTAAACATATTTTTCAAAGCATTGCATTGCATTGGGGATTTCGTAATTTTCCTGTTTTTGCGCGTGGCGCGTCGAAAAACTCAGTTTTTATTTTCAAAAAATCATATCTCCGAAACGTACGGTTCGACATCGCCAATTTTTTGATATTTTATGTGAAATTTTCCGAGGAATCCGATAAAAATATTTTCAGACATAGGCTCTTTGGTCCAGACACGGGCAAAACGGCATTTTAAGTTTTCATATGACTTTTTCAACAGTTAAGCTAGATTTTTGGAACTTTTACTATTTTTCCCAAATAGCCAAACTCATCACCTTTCTTTTGCGTCTAAGACAGCTAAAATCGGATGAAATGGCGCGGAGATTTGAAAAAAGCGGTTTTTGCGAAAAATGACGAAAATTGCCATTTTTCGAACCACCCTAGCACGATGTAGGTCACCCTAATGGCCAAACAAAAAAAATACGGGTCTAATTATTTTGGCCAAGGAACCCCCAGAAAAATTTTGAGCCCGATCGGAGAACTTTTTTTTCGGTTTAGGCTCTTTTCAAATGGAATTGCTGTATATATAACTTTTTTATGACCAGTCCCCAAAATTGTATGGAGACATGTATGGAAAAACGTATGATGCAAAATTGCTTCTTTTTACATAGGGAGTGCATGGACAAAGCTTCTCCCATATAAAAAAAAATAAAATGTAAAAATCGTGAAAAAAACAAAATGGTGCAATTGTAGAGAACTACTCAATGTTTTTTTAAGTTATTACATTATTTCATTCCATTATCTCAAAAAGTTATATAAAAAACAAGCTTTTCCCGGCAAACTTCGTCCTGCACTTTGTTGATTTTCTGACGTATCTTGCTTGTTTGCTTATTTAGCCTCCTGTGATCAATGTTTGATTTTACGTAACTTTTCCCATACAATCTGCAGATTGGGCGGAATCGGTTCCAGAGTGGCCAAAGTTGTAACTTTTTGGCGTAAGAACCTTCCTTGAACTCATACGAACCCAACGCAACAAAAAGCACCTCGATCCGACGTTCCGTGTTGAATTGATTCGCGTTCGAACAAAACCGTCGAAATTTTTTATATATATAGATTCTTCAAAATTATTCAAAATATTTTGATGAGTTTTTTTTATCGATACTTTCAAACACGAAGCATCCAATGAAAAAAAAAAACATTTTCGACCTTCTGCTCATTAGACCTTTTTTCAGACATTTGTTTAGACAAATAACTTTTTTAGATTTTATGAAATCCAAAAAAAGAAGGTATAGAGCAATTCCAGCTCAAATCAGGATTTTTTCTGGTACTTTTGTACCCGGCCCAAATGCTGTCAAATGCTGTCAAAGGCAAACTTATTGGAAATTGGACGAGCTTTCCGGTAAAAATATTTTCAAGACTAAAAAATCAAGTCTGTCATTTAGAAATTGCAAAAAACCAACAAAAAACCTATTTTTTCAACATTTTTATTTTTAAACCCGCTGTATCTTCACAAGGATTGGACATAGGACAATGGTCAAAATGGAGACTTTTATGTAAAACTGTCTGGGGAATCGAACCCCACTATCGGGTTTTGAAAATTTTGACGCATATAAAAAAACAGTTCTAGTAAATGATTTTTGTATCTTTTTAGGAGAGACATACCATCCTGCAGTTTTCGTGAGTCTTTTTGTAACATTTTAGGCTATTTCCCCAAAAAAAAAAATGAACGAAAAAAATGGTGACAGCACCTTCAAATTTAACTTTTAAACTTAAAAATTGAAAACTCTCATGGAAGTGGCGTGTATTTTTCTTTCAGTGTGTTTTTTTTCAGAAAGCCCGTCCAATTTCCTACAAGTTTGTCTTTGATTACTTTTTGATACGATGCAACGGCTTTGAGTTACAGTAATTTTAAAATTACAAAATACAAAAATATTTGAATTTTACTTACGCTCTTCTCAAATGTCATTTTCGAGTACAATTGGCTCCATATACAAAAAAATTGGCTTATATAGGCCTAGGATAACATGTCTACAAAGTTTCATTGAAATCGGAGAGGGTAGGGTACAAAAGTACCAGAAAAATTCCTGATTTGAGCTGGAATTGCTCTATAGTAAAATAGATGTGCATTTGTTTTTTATTTTTTGTTTTCAAAAATACTGTGGCACATTTATTTGGAGAGAAATCGAAGAAAAATGCTCGCATAAGGAAATATCAAAAAGTATAAAGATAAGTTCACGATTGGGAAATGGTGGGAATCAAAAGTTGAGAATTTCGGGACCACGTGGTTTATGGACGAACCCCCCCACTAAATTGTCCTAACCAATTTCGGTATTCCAAAATTCCAAAGAAATTCGTGGGGACAATGTTTGGCGGGGTTGAATCAATGCATGCATTCATTACTGCATATTTAATGCTCTGTCGCGCGCGATCATTTGATAAAGTTGAATCGATAGAGACAACAGCAATACAACAGAACAGAATAGAAAAGGTTAAAAGGGGGGGAGGTGGGCATTTTCCACCCACAAGGCGCGCGCGGCGGTGTGTGGTGAGTAATGTTTAGAAAGTTTTGTTTGCTGGCCGGGGGCGACGACGACGATGACGATAAGCAAAATGAGGGTCATTAAGGGGTACACCTGTAGTGTGTTGTCTGTTGTTTATTGCTGGGTGGCGGAAAACATGTGTGAGTTGGCGAGAGAGAGAAAGTAAAAGGTTCTAAAGGGAGGGTAGATTTTAAAAATAAAACTTGGACAGGGGTAGCAACATTACCTATATTGCAATTGATTTGTACTTGGATGTTATCGTCCATTAAGGATTGGACAGCCATGTGAGCGCGGTGGTGGTGTCCTCGGACAGGACAGTTGTGCATGAGTTGACTAATTGTAATTGGACATACAATGTACAGAGGGTGGTGCTCCTTTGATTAGTTGGTTCGCTTGCTTTGGTCACCTGTTAAGTTGCAGGTTTGCATGAAAAAATAATGGATGGGTGAGGGGGGTTTGACATTAACTTTTTCCTAGGCCAAATTAATTAAAGGACAGGTTAGTTACTACACCATTTATAATTGAAACGCAAATATAAATCGATACAACACTTACCTATCAAGTTTACAGTACTTTTTTCAAATCAACTAATGCGTCTTTGTCACTTAATATTACACATTGCAGTAGCAGTTTTTCAACACTAAAAGAAAATGCAACCGACGGGATTAAAACCCAGAACTCACGGAGAGAAATGCGCCCGCACCAAGGATGCCAGTTGCACAGATTTTTCTGTGTTTACCAGACATTTGAGCTTGCGCCAGACATTTTCAAGATGCACAGACTTTTAAAAAACTTCATTATTTAATTAATATTTTGTAAAAATTTCAACCGAAACTTATTTCGTTAGTCTTTAAACGCAATTTTTGATGAATTTCCATGACTGTTAATCGATTTATTTGAATTTTAGAAAAATGCACAGACATACACAGACTTTTTTACAGACATTTTAAACAAACCATGTGGCATCCTTGGCCCGTTGATGAGGGAAAAGGATTAAAGCAGTGTTTCCTAAAAAAGAGAAGAGATAATACTTTTTACTAAAAAAACGTCACCAAAAATCAGGATCAACTCGGAATGTCTTGCACCCTTCGACAAAGTTGTAGGAAATGGATCGCACTGCGCCAACGATTTGGCTCAAAATCAGCACAGTTACCTAGTTTTGCCTAGTAAAGCCAGGGGATATATCTTGAGATTTTCAAAAAAAAAAAATCATTCACCCTGCTGGTCAATACCTATTACAACTTTTCAGAAAAAATATAAATCCGAAAATAATTCAGACTTTATTCTAATTATTCTCTTTTCCTCTTTCATTCCCGCATTCACAATCATCCCCCCTTAACAGAGCGTAGCTACAAAAGCCGCCGCCACAAAACAAAATTTCTTTCATTGCGGTATTCGGAGAAAACTAAATAATCTTCGGCGCGTGTTCGTGTACGAGGAGAAGAGTATGAGTGATATAAAGAGAATGCTCTTGCTGGCAAGCACGAGATCAAAGAAGAGAACTCTCAAGCCATAGTGACGGTCGCTTTTCGTCTTTGATATTTTAGTGCAGAAACCATCAAATGATAGTTTTTTCCTATCACTCATTTACAACACTGCTTATCAGCCTGTATTTTTCAAATCGCGAAATCTCGGAAACCAATGGTTTCGATTTAAAATGTAAAAAATGTAAAACTTAACTTTTTTGAAATAATTTATAATTTTTAAGAATCAAGATTAACTCCTTGAAAGCAGTTATTTTGGACCATTGGTCGAGTTCCTGGCCAGGATTTTCTAAGTCAAAAGAAGGGACTTTTGATCGATTTGGTGTCTTCGGCAAAGTTGTAAGTTAAAATAGGACTTTTCGGGGAAAAATAGATACACGGAAAAATATCTGATATTTTATTTATTCAGTACAAGTTGAGCAATTTGCTACAAAATCAGACTTTTTTCTTAATTTTAATTTTTGTATTTTTTAGTTTGTGCAATGGCACTTTTGAAAAAAATATTTTTGAGGAGCTGGGAAAATTCTCTATATTTTGCATTTTTGAACTTTGTTGATACGTTCCTTAGTTGCTGAGATATTGCCATGCAATGATTTAAAAACAGGAAAATTGATGTTTTCTAAGTCTCACCCAAAAAACCCACCATTTTCTAATGTCGATATCTCAGCAACTAATAGTCCGATTTTCAATGTTAAAATATGAAATGTTGTGATCATTTCGATAATTTTTTTTTATTTTTTTAAATCAAGACTTACATATCAAAATGGCCAAACATTCAATATTACACCCTTTTGAAATGTTAGTCTTGATTCAAAAAAAATTGAAACATTATTCAGAAAATTTCACGAATGTTTCATATTTTAACATTGATTTCAACATTTCATATTTTAGCATTGAAAAAAATAAACATAGAGAATATAAAAATATCGAGAATTTTCTTAGCTTTTCAATTTTTTTTTTTTACGAATGGGCAAACATGGCAAACAATGAGCAAAAAAATGCCTGAAAATGGCTATAACTTGAAAACGGTGTACTTTATCAAAATTTTACTTAAGTACTTTTTGATTGCAAATTCGATTTTATATCAAAAAAATAAGTTGAAATTTTTTGCGACCAGTATTTCAATTTATTGAAAAAATCGGTATTGATTCAAAAATTAATAACTCGATCAAAGATTTTTTACCCATTCTGGAAATTTCTGAAAAGTTGGCATTTAATGTCCCCTAAAACATATCAAAAAATGAAAAAAAATTAAAATAGTGTTTTTTTTTTGCAAATCAAGTTTTAGTGACAAAAAGTGATATTAAAAATCACCAATTTTTTTGACCTTGGATCATTTTTTTTTCATTGAGTCCATATCCATACAACTTTGCCGAAGACATCAAATCGATTTAATAATCCTTCAAAAGATACAGATTTTTTTGATTTTCTTATATCATTTTTGTATGGGCAGCTGCCAAATTTGTATGGAAAATTATATGGACAAACTAATGTACAAAATGGCTCCTTTGGGTATACCGAAGGCACCATAAAAGTTTCAGCCGGCTTGAAAAATACAAAAAAAAGATACAGAATTTCAGAGGTGTGATCTGCCCATGATCGCATAAATGTCCCATATGCATTTTCATCACTTTTGAGTTATTGATGCAGTTTTGTTCAAAATCGTGTGCTCTTTCTCTGCCCAACATTGAAAAAACGGCTAATATCCACTTTTGGCAAAAACGAGATATTAGCACCAGGTGATAGAGGATGTTAGAACGCATCTTCTGAACCTTGAATTTCACTGAAATAGTGTTTAGACTTGGCTGCCGATGCGAAAAACCAAACGGCTAATATGCCACTCTTATGGGAAATTGCCTTGACGGAGATTTGGTGACAAACACTAAAACGCGTTTTTCTCGGAATACTTGATTTGGCATAATAGCCGGATTTTCAATTATGGGCAGTTCTCAAGAGCCTATAACATCCAGTACTTTGTTCTAGAAATCGGGAGGAAATCCAGTTTTTTCGTGAAAACTTAACACGTAGCCTTATGTATGGGACAAACTTCAAATGCGTTTTTCTCAGCTTGCTGTTTTTGCATATGGGACATTTATGCGAACATGGGCAGTGATTTATTTTTAGAAGATTGATATCATAACGTTAAAATGTCGAGTTTTATTTTATCGCAAAAAAAAAACATAACTCATGCTCCATTTCTCCCCTCTCCCCGAACAGGAACCACCTCCGGCTACGTGGGTACCCAGCGCAAGAACCACCCCCTGTGCCACGAGACGATCCGCTGGAAGTCCGAGGTGCCGCTGACGGAGGGCCAGCTGCGCAGCAAGCGGGACGAGTTCTGGGACACCGCTCCGGCCTTCGAGGGCCGCAAGGAGATTTGGGACGCGCTGCGGGCGGCCACGTTTGCCGCCGAGGCGCTCGACTTTCAGCTGGCGCAAGCCATCCTGGACGGGGCCAACATCTCCGTCCCGAACGGGTACCTGACCGAGTGCTACGACGAGCTCGGCTCGCAGTACAAGCTGCCGATCTACTGCTTGTCCTACCCGATCAACATCGTGAAGGAGGATTACGGGCGGGACTCGCCCGCGGAATACTCGGAACCGGTCGACGGAGGTTTGGGCGCAGAGCGAGATTCGTGGTGACTTTGAGAATTTTTTGTTTTAAATTTGACGTTATTTTCAGGTACTGAAATCGTACTGAAGCTGCGACTATCGTCCACGTGTACAGATGTGAAATTACCAGTTTATTCTAAAGACACAATCGGTCAGTGTAAAAAGAAGTTACAGGTGAGTACTGCCAAGTCGACTTCTGAAGTCACCAACTAATGCTTACTCCGACCCCAGGCCCAGGAGGGAATCGATGCATTTACACAGCGATGGTTCTACGGGGGCAAGCTGCTAGGTGATAAGATGCACATTGAGGAGGCCCACATACAGCCCGGCTACATTGTGCAGGTCATTGTAAATACGGAAAAACAATCGCTGGCGATTAGCTAGCCAAGAAACCACAATCGACGCCCCCGCAGCAGCAGCATTGCAGGTGGAGACCGGTCCCAACAGCAACAATCGAGAAGACGACAAAGAAGAAGCAGAAGACGATGCGGCGACCAGAACCGACCAAGGCGGCTGCAGCCGGAATGCGCCGACGCCGGAGGGATGGAGGTGGTCGTGCTCGTGCCCAATCCGGCCGCCGGCTGCCAGAGTCGGGATGTGTTAATATCTATTAAATACTATTCAAATTGAGGTTCGAGCGAGAGAGACAGAGAGAGGTTTCGATACTGCTGCGGAATGCAGCAGGCAGCAGCAGTAGCAGTTTTTAACGTGTGAAGCAGACACTTTGTGGAAAACGCTAATGATTATGATAATAATAAAGAAACTAATTTAAGTAAACAAATAGTTATTACTATACCGCTAAGAAGTAAATAATATATTATTGAACAATAACAAAGCATATTTAAATTTTACTCTGCTGTTGTTTTTCCTTCGCTGAACAATCCGAATCGATGCCTCCACAGACGTGATCAGTTCTCTTCACGGTTTACAAAGTGCTGTCTCAGATCATCGCCAAAAGCGTGGTAAAGGAGCGTTTGGTACGGTATGTCCACGCATCCTTCCTCCCCTGTAGATTCTTTGAAACGTGATCCGTTCTCAGAATCCTCTCTGTGGTAAACCCAACGCAGTAGGGCTGGCCGTTTTAATTTTTGCAATACATTTTCGGGTGTTCTAGGATGTACTGCAATTGGGTACTAAAGCCCTATGTCAATTTTTATGTACAACGGTAAAAAACACGATTAAAAACCATTTCTGATCACTTTTTTTCATATTAATGCAAAAAAAATATTGACAAGACAACATTTTTTCGATGGATCAACTATGGTCCCCTTGGAACTAGTTGTCAAGTAGGAGCTTTTCTGTCAAGATGGACCGCGAGGTTAATTTTTCCAAATTGATTTAAAAATCCATTTTAAACTCTTTGTGGTCGTACACTGCCGTTCTACGCATAATTGTCCCATGTTCAAAAAAGTGCAACTGAGAAAAACGCGATTGAAATTTTTCGACCGTTTTTTGTGTTTCTCCGCATAATTGTCCCGTGGGTCCCAATTCACTCCATAAGTCCCTATTCATCCCAGTTAGCAGTTTATCACTCTTATTTGTAATCTTCTTGCAATACAATAGGCAAACAAGACACAATACTTCGTAAAACTGGTCATTTCATGAAAGAAAATATTTGGTGGGACAATTATGCGTAGAAGTTCAACGATGGGACAACCAGACTTGGTGTTGTTTTCAATGAGTTTCCGAACAAAGTACTAGATTTTATGTGTTTTTCGAAAAGTAAACGTCAAACTAAACCTAAAAATGAAAAAAAGTCAGAATCGACCAAAATTGACATGGGACAATTATGCGTAGAACGGCAGTACAAAGGGTCATTGTACTCAGAAAAATAAGCTTTATCGCTGTAAACAATAATATCCCCAATCTAAGATTCATTTTAGGAACCAATTGTTAATGATGACAAGAAAAGTGCTTGGGGCGTAATCTAATCACAAGACTTTCCAGCGTGCTTTCATCGTACTGGCTGCATTTGATGTTAGACAGGGTGGCCACTCAAGTCGGGAAATCGGGAGGTCGGGAAAAAGTCGGAAGTTCGCCAAAATTCACGAAAAATCGGGAAAAAGTCTGGAATTTGTGCCTTATTGTTATTAAGTCGGGAAAAGTCGGGAATCCCAACCATCCTTGCTTGAAAAATATTTTCTAACTCTTGAATAACTTTGAAATATATTGTACACCTTTGAAATTAATTTCACTCAATTCGTCTTCAGCTTCTAACTTTAAATTTCGGGTTCCTTTCACTATTTCAACATAATGATAATGTTATTTATTTTTGCATATGTTTATCAAACAAAAGGTTAAATCTTGTCCCGCCCGTGTGGATCAATCGGACCGCGCACTGGACTCACAATCCAGAGGTCGCCGGTTCGAATCCCGCGGCGGGCGCTCTAAAATTCTTTGTGTAAATATGGGTATTCGGCGCCGTCGCTCCGTGCCATACTTTCATACACTTAGGAGCCCAGGGCGGCGAAGTCCTGTAGATAAAAAGGAAGACACTTGTGGTTGGTACTAGCAATGGTGGCCGACAGCTATAAAGTCAACTTCGTTTCGTAGGTTAAATCCAAATTTTAATCACAACAAAGCCAATCAAAAATTTTAAAAATTTCAAAAATTTCAAGAATTTCAACAATCTCAAAAATTTTCTAAAATTTCTAAAATCTCAAAAATTAAAAAAAAACTCTAAAATTTCAAAAAATTTAAAAAAATTTAAAGGTTCCCAAAAATTTAAAAAAAAAATCGATGGTAGATCGAGGTATCGACGTCGTCGTGCTATCTTGTCGCTCCCGACATTTCGCCGTTCCGACAAAAACGCGTTTTAATGTTTGACCTTGAATAAACAAAAACGAAAGCACGCAATGTAAACAATAGCAAACACGTTTTGTTTGGCTGACCATTATGTGCATTGCCCCGAAGTTTGGTTGAAGTTGGTCGCTGGAGTCCCGAGTTATAATTACAAATGTTTACGGTAGTCTCACTTGTAAGTGCGTCAAACGCATCCTAGCCTGAAATCCCTTTGGACAATTGTCGCACTTACCTAAATTTTCAGGGAGTGACAAGATAGCACGACAAGATTGAAACTTCTTTCATATGAAAAGTGACAAAAAATTTCGGAGCTTTTTTGGTTTTCATTCAATATCTCAGGACTGAAATTTTGGGGATCTGTGAAGGTCAAAAGATGAGGCATTGTGAGCTGCACAAAATGGCGTTCTTAACTCAATTTGGCCCAAAATGCACGTACGACAAGTTAGCACGACGGCGACGATTTGTCGATGGTAAATCGTAATCTTACTATCGCAAAATATCGATCGTATGTCGAGAAATTACGATCGTAATATTACGATCGAATGCAATAATCACCACGAAAATTTACACTTTCTGAATAAGAAGATTAGAGAAGCATTGAACATGATTATCGAACATTGAACATCCAATGTTCGAAACAATTTTGAATTTTTCAAATGTTTTTTTTTCTGATTAGTTTATATAATTTTGCTCTGATATTTAAAAGTTTAAAATTTCCCGAGAGTCTCGACCGAATTTGCCGGAAATCGAGAGGGTCACAAATTGTCGATTTCCCGGGAATTCCCGATCGTCACCCTCTAAATACGGGTATCAAACGAATTACAATTTCGTATGCTTTTTCAATTTGTTAGAGTTTTTTTTTTGGGAAAATAGTAAAATTTTCACAAACTCCGTATTTTTTCAAAAAAACTCGAATTTTTAAAAAATGCAACATGGATAAACGAAGCGAAATTTTGCATGCTTCATACATACATTCAAATTGAGTATGCTTCATACAAAATTTTGCGTCATTTGATACCCATATTGCAAATTAAAAAATTTGAGTTTTCTCAAAGAAATAGGGTATTTTGTAAAAAAAATAGTTTTTTACAAAAAAAAACTCCAATAAGGTGAAAACGCAAACAAAATTTCGCTTCGTTTGATACCCATATTGCATATTTTGAAAATTTGAGTATTTTCGAAAAAATGCGGTTATTTGTGAACAATTTTGAGTACATATTTTACTTTGAAAATCACTATATTTACAAAAAATATATACCGTAAACTGGGGTGACTTTGATAGGTTTTTCAAATGCCCGTCAAATTAATATCTAAACATTTTTGAGAATTTTGAGTATGTAAGCATTAAGGGATAGCTTATTATCGAACATATATGCTAAAATGTGACTGTTCCATTAGATGTACAGCACTTGTTCGGTAACTGGGCTGAGAACGTAGCCCAGTCACCGAATGCTGCTCACTAACTGGGCTGAACGAAAAATTACGAGGGGAACAACGATGCATAATATTTTCCTGATGAAAAATAAAAATATATGTTACTCAATTTTATTTACAATGCTTACTTTTCATACTTCTTAAATTGTGACTTGAAATCAAATAAAAGTTTGAAAAAAAGTTTTTTATTTATAAAACATGATTTTTGCATCCATTAACCCCTCGGTCATTTCCGTTTGTTTTGGTTTTTTGACGTTTGTCTGCTTTTTAACTGGGCTACGGCCCAGTTATCGAGCGCCCAGTTAAAAAGCAGCCCAGTTAAACAACGCCCAGTTACCGAACAACTGCTGTATTAAAATTAGTGGCCAAATCAAATTTCTATCAATGTCACCCCTGGCTATCAAAGTCACCCCAGTTTACGGTACTTAGTGAAAGCGTTGAAAATTCAAAGATATTTTTATTGTTTTTAATTCAAAACTGTTTGTTAAACATTTTACGAATGACGGCGAAAAATTATAGATTCGGCATCTACTCAGTATACGAATAGGCAAATTTCACGTTGAGAGTTGAGATTTATTGTTTCGGGAATATTTCTAGATATGATAATGCTGACATTTATATAGTGAAACCTCTTTTTACGCGGTGGCGTTACGCTTTTTATTTCAGAGCAATTCCAGCCCAAAACAGGATTTTTTTAGGTACTTTTTTCTCGACCCTCTCCGATTTCAATGAAACTTTGTAGACATGTTATCCTACGCTTATATAAGCTATTTTTGTGTATATGGAGCCAGTTTCACTCTATAATGACATTTGAGAAGGGCGTAAGTGTTTTAAATATTGTTGTATTTCGTATTTTAAATATTGCTGTGTATCGAAGCCGTTGCATCGTATCAAAAAGTGGTCAAAGACAAACTTGTAGGAAATTTGACGGGCTTTCCAAAAATTTGTAAGCCTTTGCATCCAATCGAAATGTGGTCAAAGACAAACTTATGGGAAATTGGACGAGCTTTCCGGTAAAAATATTTTCGAGACTGAAAAATCAAGTCTGTCATATAGAAATTGCCAAAAACCATCAAAAAACCTATTTTTTCAACATTTTTATTTTTAAAACTGCTGTAACTTCACAAGGATTGGACTTAGGACAATGGTCAATATGGAGACTTTTATGTAAAATTGTCTGGAAAACCGACTCTCGTGTTCCGTTATTGAAAATTTTGATGTTAAGAGCACTTAAAAAAAAAACAGTTTCAGTAAATGATTTTTTTATTTTTTTAGGTGCGTTGCTCCATCCTGCATTTTTCGTAAGTCTTTTTGTAACATCTTAGACTATTTTCACAAAAATTTTGAACGAAAAAAAATCGTGGCTCACCTTAAAATTTTACTTTTAAACTTAAAAATCAAAAAATCTCATATAAGTGGAGTGTTTTTTTCTTTCAGTGTATTTTTTTTTCGGAAAGCCCGTCAAATTTCCTACATGTTTGTCTTGGAACTTTTTGATACGATGCAACGGCTTCGAGATACAGCAATATTTAAATTACGAAATACAAAAATATTTTAAACACTTACGCCCTTCTCAAATGTCATTATCGAGTGAAACTGGCTCCATATACACAAAAATGGCTTATATAAGCGTAGGGTAACATGTCTACAAAGTTTCATTGAAATCGGAGAGGGTCGGGTACAACCGATTTCCTATTTGACATGGAATTGCTCTTCATCGATTTCTCCAAAACCATACAATATTTTTGCAAGCTTCAAAAAGCGTTTTGTAAATCTGAACAAAACCTACAAATTGCTTTTAAAAGATTGCAAAAATTTTGCGTCGTTCCAGAGAAATCGACAAATTAAAAAAACGCAACGCACCGCGTAAAAAGAGATTTCGCTGTATCACCCCAGCTGTCCTGGATTCAATCAAAGACAGTCGAATACGGTTACAGTCGATGGAGTCGTTGGTCGCCGATTGGACTGATAATCCATACTCGTCGTTCAGGATCACGTGGCTCGTCGTGGCCCCGATGCTGGTTAGGGAGGTGGCCCGGTTTTGAGTTTGGCAGCAGGTCATGGAGTGTTTGATCAAATAAGTTAGGTTATTAAGTGAAGTTGATTGTTAAATTTCTTTCAATGAATCAAACACATCCTAACTAAATGTAAAAATGTAAAATAAGTCTATCAAGTTTATTCCATCAGTTTGTATATCGTACTAAGATTTACATTGGAAGAAATTGGACGGCTTCTTCATCATCATTCTTCTTCGTCTTCTTCTTATCGCAAAACATAATTGATCTAACGAGTAGCTTGGAAAAAAGAATAAATCGAGTAACTAACAGTACGCAAACACAGGAGGTAAAATCATACAGAGAACGAAGCATATTTACAATAAAATTTTTGTGACGATCGATTGCGCCTGCTTGGGAGAGGGGGGGAGAGGTGGGGCCTAAAATTGATTTTATTCTCTAGCAAATAAATATGCAATAGGCGACTCGAAATCAATGTTTTTCTTTTAAGTTTACAATTTTGAACTCTGTTTTGTTTAGTGTTTTTTCGATTCGAAACAGGAAATTAATTTTTTTTCTGGTTATTTGATTTTGTGCGTTGATTTTCCTCGTGCTTAATGCTACGTTAGTGCGTTTTATGATCTATTGAGTATTGAATCTTCGATTTGTTTTGCTGATTGCGACGATGAGTATATCAGTTTAGGGGAGGGCAGTTTTCAGTTGACATTGCTCTTAATCTTAGAGTTTCACAATAAAAAAGAGTAGTAGGCAGTAGTACTTAATATCGGCAGTTATTGGATTGCTTTTCACTCGATCGAGTTGGGTAGAATCTCTGTCTGTGTGTGTTTGAATTATGCTATAAATTAACGTCTGGATTGATTCCATCACTTGGTGCCTAATCGCTAAGCGTCACACATTCCGACTCGTCGTCGTCCAGGATCACGTGGTTCGTCGTGGCCCCGATGCTGGTTAGGGAGGTGGCCCGGTTTTGTCACAGCCGCCCGTTGCTGTTGCTCCAGGTGACCTGGTTGCGCGGCTGCAGCCGCAGCGAGTTGCGGTCGTCATCCTCGATGACCGGTTCGTACGCCTGGTTGAGCTGGCCGGTCACGCCGTAAATGTCCCCGCCACCGCCGGGACCGCCGTTCACGTTGAAGATGTCCTTCACGCTCACGCCGGCGTTCGAAATCCGCACCGGCCGTGGTGGCACGTTGTTGTTGGTCTGTTGGAAGAGAGTCGATCGTCAGAATTTTGAAGTTTTGCCCCCCAAGCCAACACTCACATTGTTCACCACGCCGGTGATGCCGTACTCGTTGTTCGCGCCCAGCGTCTGCATCTGGGACTTGCGCCGTTCGGCCATCACCGAGTTCTTGCGCACCTCCAGCGCCCGGATCGTCTCCCGGCGCATGGTCATGCGGCGCGTCAAGATGGGCGTGCCGCTGTTGTTCTCGTCCGCCGTCAGCTTCAGGAAGCGCTTCTTGAAGGCCACGTCCAGCGTGCCGATCTGGCGCCGCGGTTGGCGTGCCTTCTCCAAGTTCTGGATGGTGCGCCGGCGGGCGATCCGGTCCGGGCCGCTGCCCGAGTCGTTGTCGTAGTCGCCGTCGATGCCCTGCAACCTCTGGAGATTTTTGACGATCTCCACCGCGTGCTGTGCAAAAGTTGAAAGAGAGTTGAAGCATGTCTCAAGTTACCACCCCATCACGTCCGTCCTACCTTATCTATTAGAGCATCCTGCGAGAGCTCCTCGGGCTTCTTGTTGCAGCCCCAGTTGAGCTCGGTCGAGGCCAGGATGTGGGACAGCGTGCCGAACCGATGGCCCATCATGGCCGTGAACTGGATCACCAGGATGAGCGCGAAGAAGAACACAAACACGAGACCGATCGGCTCCAGCTGCAGGTACTCCTTGGAGATGTGAACCTGCGCCGCGTCGGATGGGTGGCGTTAGATTGAAACGAAAAAAAGGGGGCGAGCGTTAGAAGGAAACGTTTGTGCGTGGTTTCTCACGCTACACCGTTAGAGCGTTAGCGTTAGGTGAGTTTGGTTTAGCACAGTCACAATCCCGGGGCACTTAAGAGCTAACGGACGGATGCACATGCACATATACCCTTTTGTTTTTGGGGGGACAGGAAAGAGGGTGGGGGGGCTGGGTGTTAGGGGAGACACATGATTTGTTTGACTTTTGAAGAGGATTGTTAAAAACAACATAACATTTTGACATTTGACTTTTAGTCACGCGAAGGAAAGATTTCAGCTTTATTTTTGTTAAACTTGAGCAGTCTTGATTCAAGACTGCTAAAGTAACGAAGAAATCTGTCGAAAAACAAACTTGTTGCACAGCAGTTGCAACTTGTTTCACAACGATTGCAGTAACCACTGTGCAACATGTTTGTCAGACTTGTCAGCCGAGTTTAGGATTGGGAAAAAGGGAACAAATAACATAGAAACGATGTTTTATCATGTGTGTTTTAAAGTCAGATCAAGTATTTGTGGTTATTTTCGTCAAAAAAATCTCCCAGTAAGTCGCATTGAAGGTAGATTGTAGTCAGACGGTTCACATTGCACCACTGAGGTTATGGTTGCAAGCATTGGGGTGTCATTTCGTAAAAGTGGTCGATGCAGTTTGCAGGTGATTGGTTGGCAGTTGTAAGCCATGCGGGTTTGTTTTATCAGGAAGACCTTTTTCCACGTGCGAAGACATGCAAGTTGCTGGGCGCAGGGGGTTTAATGAGGTTTATACGTGCACTTTGAATCGGTTTATAATGTGTCCGTTAATCGACAAAATGTTTCAACATGCTTATTTATAGATTTCACAGTCAGAATTTAATAGTTTTCACACCTTTGATAAGTATTATGAATGTGCAAATTAATTCAATAACATCACTGTATTGATAAAAGAAACATGTCTTTGATTACGAAAACAACTCATGTTTCATGTTTGTTAACAATGATTTTACGGATTCACTAACAAGATTTTTTTTCTGTTTGGTTGGTATTCATACTTCATTTTAATGTACATATTCAAGTGATCGTTAAATTTTAGCAAAAAAACATTTTAATAAAGTTGAGGTGAGGTTTATCAAAACACATTTTTCCACCTTAGATAAATATTTAAAGAATATCTTATTCAATTCCTAATTCTGCTTTCTTCAGCTTATGGCACTAAATTTATTTTCCAGAGAATCTTTTTCGATTTTAATTTTAACGTTGAAAAGTGAGTAGTTCTCTAGAATTTCATTACAAAATCAGTTTTTAATTTTTTGTATTTTTGATTTGGATGGAACTTTGTCCATCGATTCCTGAAAACCAAATCATTCACTTTGCATCATTGGTTACTCCATAAAAGCCTCCATACAAATTTTGGGACTGTCCATAGATTAGTGCTATGCAAATATTCGAAAATCTGTCTCTTGAATTTCGGCAAAGTTATGATTATAGTAATTTTGGAATTAATCGAAAATTTACGCGAAGTTTTGAAATCAAAAGGAACTTTGGTAGATAAAATGAATTGCCTTTTAGGCGTTTTTTTTTTTAAATAACTACCTGCTTAAAAAATGTCGTTATTCAAGCCCTTTAAAATGTAAGTGACTTTATAAATCTAAAAATGTGTATTTTCTTAAAAAGATTGAGTTTGACTTTAAGAAAATGAAAATCGGAACAAATTTCCAAAGGTTGGATCATTGAGGTCCAACTAAGAAAGTTCTAGAGGGGTTTCCCGGGATTTTTTTAAGCTTTTCAAAAATGATTATTTTCAGAGATAAACGAGAATGGACACAACAAAGGCAAATTTTCTGAAAATTTGAAAAGGCTTAATTTTTGTTTAATGGCTTAATTTGATCAAAACTGGTTAATAGGACCTTAAATTCAAAAGAGTTCTTTTTGTTTGTAATTTCAATTAAACATGAATACGGCTACCAACTGTACGGATTTTCGACAATCTTCGTGGAATTTTAACAGGCCAGATTTTTGTACGGATTTTTTCGTATAATACGGATTTGTACGGATTTTAATTCAGACAATGTAAAACTTATTTTTATTTAAATATTTTTTTGCTTTGATCAAGGGCCTTTGCTATAGCATATAATTAGATATTTTTATATAACTGTCATTTTGATTTTAAAAGAATATTCTGGGTAATTTTCTGGGTCTACTTCAGTTAGGGAGCATTCTTTTATTACGTAACGTGACGTGGGTTCAAAATCAGTTTTTTTGCCTAACGTAATAAAAGAACGCTCCGATAAACGTTAATTATCAATTCGTTTCTTTTTTAAGAAAAGTTCTAATAAACAAAAATTTCTTCTTTTTGTGTGTTTTTGAACCCGTCGAAAAATTACAATTTTGTTTATTAGACCTTTAAAAAAACTCTAGTTCTTTTCAAGGATCTTTCAAAACAAATTTAGCAAACCAAAAAAGTTTGACTGAATGAAACTATGCAAGTGATGATTTTCCTGCCGATCAAAAGCTTGTGAAAACCGATGAAAGCTTGAATTAAGCAATGTTCTCTTCAAAACACTCAGAGCGATATCCAGATTTTTTGGGCAAGGATGGCGTTACGAATGGTGCACGCCTGAACTGTCAAAATCGCGCACTTTTTTGTAATAATGGTACCACTGCGTGATTTTGACATTTCGGGCGTGCACCATTCGTAACGCCATCGTCGCTTAAAAATCTGGATTATGTGCAAAAGACAGTTTGCAATTTTGTAAACATTCAAAAGTGGGACAAAGTATGGGAAGATCAAATATCTTTATAAAGATCCTATTCCGCAAATCACGGTTTATTTTGATTTTTTTTAAAACATATGTAAGCTGTAAATTACTCAGTTTAACCTTTTTAAGCTTCAAATTTAAAATTTTACTCAATATTCATTAACATTTCTTCAAATACCATAGGGTCATATCGGCTAAGTGTACGTATTTTTGCACATCAAGAGTTGGTAGCCTTTAACTTGTATAAAGGATTTTTTGTTTCTTTCCAAAAATCACTATTTAGAAAAATCATAAATAGCTCGACGAAAAACAATACGTTCGTCATACCCTATAGCTCAAAAGTTGTCACTTTTTGTCGACATACCAAAAAATTAAAAGAAATCGAAAAGGTTAGTCAAAACAGATTTTTTGTGATAAATTTTTTAATAAAAATGATTAAACAATTTTCCGTGCACCTATTTTTTCCAATCATAATCTACAATTTTGCCGAAGACACAAAATCGATCAAAAAACTTGCTTAGCACAGCCCCTTTGGACCTAAGAAATCGATTGACAAAGTTTCATCAAAATAAAAAAATAGGTACAATGAAAAGAAAATAGGCAAAAACCTGGTGCATTGCTCAGGAAACAAAATAGCTAATAAAACTACAAAACTATTTCTTCAGATTTTTTACAATGTGTTTGGCAGTACCATAAATGAGTAATTTTCTGTGGTTTTGCGGATAGTTTTTTTTAAATATTTTATCATTTTGAATTTGCTTTAAAATTAATTATTTTTTTCCAAAACAGCATAATTTCTGTAATAGATTTTGCACCATCCCCAAGTTTTTTGAGGGATTTTAATAGTTCAATCGAAAATAAAAGATAAGTATTTTTGGAAACATTGAATGATTGAATGAAAATCAAATCAAAAACAGTTTTCCTTGTACTTTTTTTCCCAACCAGACCTAATGATTACCTACAACTGTGCCGAAGAAACCAAATCCTTAAGATTTTTTTTTTTGCGAGTATTAACATGCCCATTTTGTATGACCAGGTCGCAACATTGTATGGAGCCTTAAGGAAAAACTTATGATGCAAAATGGCTTCTTTTTGCGTAGTCAATGCATGGACAAAGTCTTTGAACTTTGACAAAGTCTAATCCAAATAAAAAAAATACAAAATTTAAATTTTTGAAGAAAAACTTGCTAAGTTCTAGAAAATTATTCACTTTTAATCAAAAGTTATTCTAATTTTATTTGTATAAAATGTAGCCATTTTATCGCTGCATAAAACAATTTCTTTGAATTGCAAATATTACATCCTGAAACAGAACTGCTAAATTCTAATAAAAACACAAATTGAAAAAAAAAACGATTTCTCAACCGAAGCTCAGCATAAAAATAAGCTTGTATAATGTTATTTGTTATACTTACACTGATCGGAATTCTGTAAGCTAATCCGGTAACTTTATGTTGTCGAATTTGTAAACATAGAAATGTTTTCAAAATCGTCAAAAAAAATAGATTTTGAACAACAATGTTGTCGATTTTGGAAACATTTCAATGTTTACAAATTTGTCAACATAGAGTTACCGGATTAGCTTACAGGATTTCTATCCGTGTAGTATTAATCAAAATGCGTGACATTTGAAACATTAAAAAACAATACAAAAGGCAGCATTTTACATATCGTCGTGATATGGTGATACACATTTAACTTCAGTTTGGTATTGTTTTGGACAAAAGAAAAAAAAAATATACGGTTTTAAAGATCCTGTACATTTTTGTAAAGATTTCTAAGGATTACCACAAAATGAGCGAAATCGTTTGCAAATTTAGTTTTTTCGTGCACACACATGAACAATTTGAACGTAAACCTAAGTGTTAATCACGGACATCCCTGTGTGGGGAAACACCCCCTTCGGGCGCGTACATTCAGAACCTGGTTATTGCTCCGGACACCAAAACCACCCGGCCGGTACACAGTCAATGGGGTAAGATCATGCCTTATGTTTATGCTCCACATTTAAACGACAAGACACATTAGAGTTAGAGCCGGGAGGGGCCAAAAACCAGTTTGGGGGTAAAGTTGGGACGACCACGTTGAGAAACCTTTGAACCTTGTGGTGGAGGGTTTGTTGAGGTGGTGGTTGGTGAATTGTGAAGAAGAGTTTTTATTCGAGTAAGAAGTTGGTGTGGTTGCAGTGGTGAAGGGTTGTTTTTTTTTTGTTGTTGTTGGTGGAACATTGATTGGATATTAGCTTGTAAAAATGTGGAGGTTGAAGGAAGGTAGAGAAGAAATATATAAAAAAACGAAATTGGTAGCAAACCTCGGCTGTCACTTCGTCATAGGTAATGTTGGTTTTGACGCCCAACGGCCAGATGATGTGCAACTTGTCTTTGTTCAACTGTAGCAAGAACACGATCAGTACGAACAGTGCGTTGAACATGAAGAACGCAAACACCGACTTGTTACGCAACTCGATCAGGTCGGACGCGATTCGCGCCTGTTTGATTGGCGTTTTGGATTTGGTATGATCGTCGATTTTTGTTGTTGTTTGTTGTAGTGGTGTGTGATCGTTCGAGTCATAATTTTGAGTAGGTTTTTCGCCGAAATAACGTTTTTTTCGGTTTCGATTGGTTTCATAATAACGGTGGATAAAAAAGAGAAAAGAAAAGAAGAAAAAAAGAACAGATTAACATCTGTCGAAGCGGGAGACATTCGAGGCGCGGTACGATCGTCAGGGACTGCTTGAGGTTGCGGAGGGGGGTTGCTCTTCCGTTGGAGACGATCGTGACCAGGCGCACACGGCTCGAATGTCTCCCGGTTGGCGTTACCTCTTGCGTGGCTTCGTCGTAGGTAATGTTTGTTTTGACGCCCAGTGGCCACTTGACGTGGATGTTGTCCTTGTTCAGCTGAAGCAAGAACACGATCAGTACGAAGAGAGCGTTGATCATGATGAATCCGAACACGGACGAATCACGCAGCTCTTTCAGATCGTGGGCGATACGTGCCTAAAAAAAATTGAAAAATCAGTATCAGTACGATGATCAGCAATCAGCAACCCACCTGTTCTTCCTTGTTTTGGTCGATCGGGTACAGATATTGGTCGATCAGGTCCTTCCAGAACTGGATCTCGGTGCTGGAGATGAAGTCCACTTCGCCCTTCCGCAGGTCCGGGTCCTCGATCCAGTAGGGGTTCGTCAGGAAGTCACGTTCGTTGCGTTGCAGCGTCGAGGTCTCCGAGTCCGACTCGACGTCTTCATCCTCCGTATCTTCCGCCACGGATCCCAGGTGGTGATCCTTGGAGCCGGCCGAGGCAGTACGTTTGCGGGTGTGATGTCCGTGCGGATCGATGTGCTTCTCCAGGTTGTCCATCTTCTTTTGGATGGCGTCCAGGGCTTCTCCGATGTGCAACAGCTGGGTCTTTTCGTCGGAGGTCTTGCCATGAGTGCAGAGGAGACAGCGGAACAGGCCGGCGATGGATACCTCGATCGAGCCTTCTTCGTCGGCGTTTGAGCCGGCTCCTCCTTGCAGGAATCCGAGCAGAGACTTTTGCTTGACTCGTTTAGACGCTTCTTCGGCTTCCTTTTTCTCCTGTTCCATTTCCTTTTTGGTCTTCTTCGCGACAACCTCGCGAGTTCCCCAGGAGACGACGTTCAGGTTGATGATCGAGTACAGGATCAACAGCAAGTACATAGATGGGATGGACAGCAGGTAGATCAAGCCGGACGCGATACACCAAAACTCTTGCGGATGGAGACAGGCTGCTATAAAGAATGACCCTGTCATTGCTATCAAGAAGATGGCCGAAGGACTGCCGATTCCGTCCTCGCCCAGCTGCAACGCGGTACCGACGATAACTGCCATCATGATCAGTGCGTACACGGTTGATAATATCTGTGCCAGCAAGAGTTGTATGTTCGATTTGCACGTGAAGCAGACCAACATAAAGAGCAAGATCGGAATAATATTGTAGTAGAACGAGGTCCAGTTGTCAATCTTGAACGCGGCGACGAAAGCTCCCACCAACATAAGGAAGATCGTTCCGGGGCCGAGGATGGTACCACCCATCAACATCATCTGGTAGAAAATGTACAGCAGCGAAATGTTGTCGTTGATCTTGATCGTGCGCTTGTAGTCCATCAGCAGATCCATAATGTTGGCAATGGTGGACGGAACCCAGCGACGACGCTGGTTGTAGAACTCGTTGAACCCTTCCGGACAGTGAGTGTACGCATCGGACGCAGCCGAGTACTCGACACGGTATCCTCGTTGCAGCAGCAGCGTACACAACCAACGATCCTCGCCCTGATCGTACTGCACGTAGTGACGGGCCTCATCCGAACGGGTCGTGTACTTGCGCATTACGTTGTCGTCCATCAGACCCTTACCTGTCGAAGAAACACAACCATGATCATTTCACCCCAACTAACCCCACCTCCCCAACTTACCTCTGAACAGCGAGAAGCATCCGGGGCTACAAAGTACACATCCAATCATATGCTCGGTCGCCTTCTGCAGCCAATGACCGATGGCGTACTCGAACTTCTGGTACCACACCATCGGACCGGACCCGATCGGGTGAATACGACCGCACGCGGCACCCAGGTTCTTGTTCTTCTTCATCAAATCCACCAGCAGCGTTACCGCGCTCGGGTTAAAGTCGATATCTCCGTCCAGCGTCAGCAGGTAGGTGTTCTCCGCCATCACGTCCTTACGGTCAACCGAAATCGGCAGCTCCATCAGCCGGTGCCCCAGAAGGTAGTACATGTACATAACCTAGAAGCAAAAAGAGACCCCCTAGTAACAACCACCAAATCCTCAAACCCCGACGCAACGCCAAACCCACCTGTGACCAACGCTTACGATGCCGGATGCGATCCTTGTCCTTAAGATGCGAAATCAGCTTCGTTTTGCCAGGCAGGGTCCACACCAGTCGGCCACCGTACGGCGTTGGGTACTTCTTCGGCGGGCGCAGCCGGATGTTGGTCTGGTGCACCTCCGAGGCAGCCTCGTCGATCGTGTCAATCAGGATCTTGACGAACCGGTTGCACTGGATGTCGTCGTCGCTGTGGTCGGAGATTTCGAACGCGTCATCGAAGAAGATGTGGGCTGTGGGAGAAACGAGAGGTTAGGGCCAAATTGGAACAATCGATCGTTCAAACTTACTCTCAAACTCGTAGTAATCCGGATCGACAATGCGCAGATACTTCTGGGCCACTCGACGGGCGCACTGATCTTCGTCCATTCGCATGATCGACTTCAGGAACACCATCATCTCCTCCTTAGTCTCGTGCCACAGGGTGGCGCACGCGTAGATTCTCGTGATGTGATCGGAAGACTTGACGCTGGGCCGCGGCAGTGCCGACCCGTCCGTGTGCACCGAGATCGTTTCGTAGTACTCGTCGCCCTTTTCCTTCTCGATCTCGGCCAGATCTTCCGTCTTGACGTCCGCTTGATCGTCACGCCTCCGGTTCATCGCCATTGACTGATCGATCAGAAGGGCGTTGTACATGGGCGTGACAAAGAGCTTTTCGGTGTTGGCCAAACGTTCGCACTTGGGCGTCCAAATGTGCAGCGAAATCCAGGTTTGGGACAGCAGCCAGAGCAACCATGCCCAAGCCATCTGTCGGTTGGCGAAATCACTCAACCGGAACACCGGTGGACTTTCGAAGAACAGATAGTCCGGTATGGACCCGTGGAAGAAACACGGATCGTCGTTACGAATACCGCATGCCGCGATCAGCAGAGAGATCGAGACGGGGATCGTTAGGTTCACTGGGAAGGCATAGCTGAAGCCTTGGATCAGAATCTTACAGGCGAACTTTCCGAAGATGTAACAGAAGTAAGCGCCGAGGATCTGAATGATCAGCACGTAGGTAACTGTATTGTACGCGGCGTCGATATCGATAGTATCCCCAGCCTGAGACGCTTCCACGAGATCTGGAAGGGCAGAGCTGAACGCCACGGCAACTTCCTCAACCACGATCTTGTGCGGACCGAATCCGACTCCAAACAGCGAGAACAGGTTGGAGACTTCGTCTCCGCGGACAAACATCGATACCAGGACGATGCAGAAGAACAGCAAAATCTTCCACACCGACAGGAACATGTAGGTGAAGTAGCGCGTTTGCTTCAGATCCTCCTTGACGCGACCCATCGATCGGATGAACCCGAAAGGACTCTGCGGTGAGACGTAGTTCTCCCACCAGCCGCAAGACGTCAGCAGGGCCGACACGGGAATCAGCCAAAGGACTGGCCTGTTTTCCAGCAGTGGCCACACGACGAAGCCGGTAATTTGCGCCGCGATCGCTGCCAAATCAACGATCGTTTTGACGGCACGCTTTCCTTCCTTGTTGGTTCGCGAGAAGAGACCAAGCATACCTGAAACAATCAACATAATTAATACAGCTTGCTCACCACCCATCGCGTTCGCTTTCCGCACTACTAACCCGGAATCACACAGAGGCAGTTGGTCAGCATGGCGCCTTTCACCGAGTCCACTTCCGGGAGGACCACGAAGAACAGCAGCACCAACCCGATCGTGTGGAACGATTCCATCAGAAACACCAGCAAAAAATGTGACTTGAGCGGCATCTTCATCGACTTGAAGAAACATATCCGAGCGGATCGGATGAACGCTCCGATCTCTGGGACCGCGAACGCGATCATCAGCGCCCACATCCACGCTACCCGCTCCTCCTCGGGCAGGGCCACCACAAACTGCTTGTCACGGGCAATATCCCGGTTGCAGTAGGTGATCTTGCGATCCCGCCGCAGCTGGGACGACATGAACAGGACACAGCCCTTGGCGATTACGCCGCCCGCCAGTACGATCACGAACGTCAGCAGGTACGCGATGATCTTGAGGATTTTGATCGTCAGCTCGAGGCAGGCCTGGTCGGCCATCGAGCCGGTGTCCTCCTTGATCGGAGGGTCCCGGAACACGTCCCATCCTTTGGTTTCCTGCACCGTCCGCTGGCTGGAATGGGGGAGAAAAGGTGGGTTGGGTTTTAGACGTTTGTTTTTTCAAGTTTGATCATGAAAAAAATAATAAAATACTTTTAACAAATTCATAAATTAGTTAAGGGGAAAATCGTATGGTATTCGATCAGCGATCTGAAAACCTTGTTGCTGTTAGTTTTGTCGAAGTAAACAAATCATCTTCAGGGAAAATGCTTCAAATGTTTACAACAAGCTTCCTACTTTTCTACTAAGCTTTGACAAACGATTGCTGTTCAAGCTCAAATCGCTTTCTGCCAAATTTTTCTTCGCGTGACTGTTCAACACCACCAACATTTCGACCAATACTTATAATCAAAAACTGGCAGGCGGTTACATCACGTTGTTAAATGTAGCTCTTTAGCAAGTTTAGCAATCCATGTTCGGTCACGGTGTTTACGGATACACTTTGCACATACACACACACGCTGAACATTCGAGGAACTCCAGCCGTATAGCCCTTCTCACCAACCGAGGGTTTGATTCACGCACTTGTACGGAATTGCTTACAAACCAATTGGAGCTGCATTGTACCTCCAAGTTATGCGAATTGCACCACCATCACGGTGTGGGAGTCTTCCTCACAGACGGGAGTGAAAGTGTTTAGTGTTTAACCTTGGCGTACAATCAACCCTCGCGCACGATTACACCACGCGTAACGCCCGCACGCACGTGTCAATAACCGTTGTCAAGTCCACCACCCGTGGGTCATGCCCTCCGTCTGCTGGTGAGAACTTGTTTTGGGTGCAGTGCAGGGTGTCAGGTTGCAACGGTCGTCTTCTTGAGTTCAAAAAAAATGTTGCGGGAATTTGGCATACGTGCAATATCGGTGCCTTTTTAAGTCAGTTCCGAGTTCCTGGTTTTAGAATAGGCCTTTATTTTCACTTCTCGAGTGATTTATAAGAGCGAAACCACAATAGACCAAAAATTAGGTTGTCCCAACAATTCATCGTTTTAGAACCATTTAATAAGATTGAATTCATTCTGCGAATATTCTTGTAAATTGCCCATAAATTTAAAAAAAAAATAGGCTTTTTAAGCCTCTGAGCCAAATAAGAACCAAATTGGTCAACAAATAGCCATTGATACTCGAGGAAGAAGGGTGCCGGGTCCGGCGGTTTAGTGGTTTGCGTGGTAGCCTCTAAACCACAGTATGGCCTGGGTTCAATCCCAGACGGACCCGGTGGCATTTTTCGAGGCGAGATTTGCCTGATCACGCCTTCTATCGGATGAGGAAGTAAAACGTCGGTCCATTTGCGTAAAAGAGGCTATGGGTGACTCACCACACATAACCTTCGGACGCCTAGAAATGAGCAGAAACTTGCAACAGAGCCCACAAAAGACCCGGGGGATTGCTTTGCTTTTACTCGAGGAAGAAGTTTGGATGGGATAAATCGGAAAGCAATGTTTTTAAACAATTTTATTAGGAGGTGGCACTGTTTCCATTCGAATATTCTCAAAAGTGAGATTCTTATAGGAAAATTAATGATCTACAAATTTGTCGAACAGACCAAAGCTGTGCCACTTGATCCTGAAAAGTTATGTTTGTAGGATAATCATTTTTCATCAACTGCAGCCTCGTGTATCGTGGTTAATCTTGACCAAATTTGCTCAAAATTGGACAGTCACAGATGCTTAAAACAACTCAAAACAGATTTCAGCTTGTAGACCAGGGGATCATTTCGGAGTCGGGGTTTGCCATGGAAATTCCCAAAGTTTACCCGCCTTGGGAAATTTTGCATTAGGCTTTTTATCTCCTGAGGCCACGCAAAACTAGAAATTTAAATTTCCTTGAGATCCTGATGAATGTCTTTCAAATAAAATGTATTTTCAATTCCTCGAACAAAATGAATAAAACTGATAAAATGATAAAACTAACTCAAATAACTATTTACTATTTAAAATCATTAAAGAACCATTTTAGAAACGGAGAATTCTCAAAAAAAATTATGCAAAAATAACATAAAAAAAAACCTTTGCCAAATTGTAGCTAGAAAAAAAAACACACATCATTTTGATAAAGATTCGAATGAAAATGCCGACCAACTAAATTTCTGAACATGCTCAATGCGAGAGGAATGGAGGAATGCATAAACTTTTGGGTCCCCACAAAAACGTGCACTCTAAGATATAAAAATATTCCAGATTTTTTTCTGCGCCCGATTTGATGGCTTACTCAAAATTCTGAAAAAAAGTATTTTTAATCAAAAAAAGTTAAAACATAGTTTTTAAAACGCTCATTTCTCGTTACTCACTTGTCAACTGATTTATTGAATAAAAAAGTTCAGCCAAATTAGCATAAGAATTACCCTTTGGACGTTTGTTTTGGCTCGTGCACTGCTTGATTGTGGGGATTTTCCTAAAATGAAAATGCAATCCTGATTCTGCCGCTTACAACAAAAATATTTTTTAAATGAAAAATCCTTTTATTCTAGCAATACACTAACCGCAACAAACGTCCAAAGGGTAATTCTTGTGCAAAATTGGCCTTAATTTCCGAAAATAAAATATTTTCAAAAACGCATGAATATTTAAATGTTTTTGTTCTAAATGAGACAATCACCTCTCTGGGTTATTGCTGGTTCGAAAAGTACATTAAATTTCCCATAAAATAACATGTCTCACAATGTTTGACAGTTGAGTAATGGGAAATGGCAGCGATTTTAAAACTATTTTTAACTAGTTTCGAGCCTTAAATCACTGAAACACGTGTTTTAGTAAAAATCTGCAAACATTGAATGGGTAGTACCGCCACTTTGTCATGAGATACCAAAAAATGACCTTTGATTCGTGATCAGGGACCAAAATTACCCCATAGAGCTAAATTTCACGGAAATTGATGGAGGCCGGGGCAACTGCTGTGTGAGTTGGCAGAGAATGACCCTACTCGAAATTTGATTGTTATTTTTTATATTCAGGGACAAAACCCATATTTTATCAAAATACTTTGTAATGTTCAGTGAAAAAGAAGTGCAATTAAGTGATAACAAATAATTTCCCTGCATATATTTATGAGCAGGATTGGGCTCGTTTAGAATTATTTTGAAAAAAAGTTGATTTCCTATGCACAGCTTGGCCCCTTTTTTCGTTAATTCAGAATTTGAAAACTAATAGTAGTATTTGATGTGCCAGGTAAATTCCATGTTATATTTCCCGGTTTGTACACGCTCCGTTGTACAATTACAATAACAATTACAATTTGACTGCCATTTTATTTTAAAGGTAAAAGGATTTTTTAAAGGATTTAATCACTGGGCTTATAATTTTTTTTAGACTTAAAATCAGCCATTTTCTGGAATATTATAGTTTTATTTTTTTTAGTACTAAATGACTTGAATGAAAATCAAATATAATTGAGTGTACAAAAATGTTTCCGGTTGTTTAACATAAGATTTAATAGGTTATTTCAACACTTTTCACGCTCCGTTAAATTTCCGTGAAATGTTGGGTTTTTGAATAGTGTTCCCCGTGAAAATTACATTTTTTAGCGTCAAAATTCACTAACTTCTTATATAATGCATCCAAAATTTTGTAATTATCTGATCTACAATTTAAAAATAACCCTGCAATGTTACAAAAAACAGGAAATTTAAAAAAAGTTTTTTTTGTTATAAATAAAATAATAACCCTTCTGTGTTATTGCAGGTTCGAATTGTACATTAATTTTTCCTTCTTATGACATGTTCCACATTTTCTCCATATCTAATGAGTCTGCAAATCAAGTTTTGGAATAACATTCCAGCGCCAGCATTCACTAATAAAATAGGGATCTTCAGAGGTAAACCTAGGGGTTAATCACTTCGAGTATACTGCATACGCGTATCATACGCACATTATTCTCATTGTCTGCATACCGTATTGACGATATAGACCCCATATTCGTCGTATTTTGGGTCATATCTACCCAAATATCAGCGTGGATATCATACGCGCAAAATACTCGCGCAGTATTCCTAGGTTGCATACCATATCGACTCCAATATTGGCTTCATATTGGTGCAGTATCAGAAGTGAATTGCCCTTTGGGTTAAACAGTGAAGGATGGTGTGCTCCCACAAACCATTTTGCCTTCCTCACTGAGGTAAGGCTATAATCCTGCTCTAAAAATGAACTTTTTATTAAAAGCTCAAAGACCCACCTTCATGTATACATATCGACTCAGAATCGAAAACTGAACAAATGTCTGTGTGTGTGTATGTGTGTGTGTATGTGTGTGTGTATGTGTGTGTATGTATGTATGTGACCAAAATTCTCACTGAGTTTTCTCAGCACTGGCTGAACCGATTTTGACCAAACCAGTTGAATTCGACTTGGTTTAGGGTCCCATACATCGCTATTGAATTGTTTGAAGTTTCGATAAGTAGTTCAAAAGTTATGTATAAAAATGTGTTTTCACATATATCCGGATCTCATTTATATGCATGTAAACGATGTCCGGATCCATCATCCTACCCAGCGTTGGTTAGGTAATCGAGAAACCTTTCCAACGAGTCAACAACATTGAAGATCTGGCAACCCTGTCTCGAGTTATGACCACTTAAGTGATATTTATGTACTTTTTTGAAGCCGGATCTCACTTAAATGTATGTAAACGATGTCCGGATCCATCATACGACCCATTGTTGGTTAGGTAATCGAGAGACCTTTCCAACGAGTCCACAACATTGAAGATCTGGCAACCCTGTCTCGAGTTATGACCACTTAAGTGATATTTATGTACTTTTTTGAAGCCGGATCTCACTTAAATGTATGTAAACGGTGTCCGGATCCATCATCCGACCCATCGTTGGTTAGGTAATCGAGAGACCTTTCCAACGAGTCCACAACATTGAAGATCTGGCAACCCTGTCTCGAGTTATGACCACTTAAGTGATATTTATGTACTTTTTTGAAGCCGGATCTCACTTAAATGTATTTAAACGATGTCCGGATCCATCATCCGACCCATCATTAGTTAGGTATTCGAGAGACCTTTCCAACGAGTCCACAACATTGAAGATCTGGTTACCCTGTCTCGAGTTATGACCACTTAAGTGATATTTATGTACTTTTTTGAAGCCGGATCTCACTTAAATGTATGTAAACGATGTCCGGATCCATCATCCGACCCATCGTTGGTTAGGTAATTGAGAGACCTTTCCAACGAGTCCACAACATTGAAGATCTGGCAACCCTGTCTCGAGTTATGACCACTTGGATTATATTTATATACTTTTTTGAAGCCGGATCTCACTTAAATGTATGTAAACGATGTCCGGATCCATCATCCGACCCATCGTTGGTTAGGTAATCGAGAGACCTTTCCAACGAGTCCACAACATTGAAGATCTGGCAACCCTGTCTCAAGTTATGACCACTTAAGTGATATTTATGTACTTTTTTGAAGCCGGATCTCACTTAAATGTATGTAAACGATGTCCGGATCCATCAAACGACCAATCGTTGGTTAGGTAATCGAGAAACCTTTCCAACGAGTCCACAACATTGAAGATCTGGCAACCCTGTCTCGAGTTATGACCACTTAAGTGATATTTATGTACTTTTTTGAAGCCGGATCTCACTTAAATGTATGTAAACGATGTCCGGATCCATCATCCTACCCATCGTTGGTTAGGTAATCGAGAGACCTTTCCAACGAGTCCACAACATTGAAGATCTGGCAACCCTGTCTCGAGTTATGACCACATAAGTGATATTTATGTACTTTTTTGAAGCCGGATCTCACTTAAATGTATGTAAACGGTGTCCGGATCCATCATCCAACCCATCGTTGGTTAGGTAATCGAGAGACCTTTCCAACGAGTCCACAACATTGAAGATCTGGCAACCCTGTCTCGAGTTATGACCACTTAAGTGATATTTATATACTTTTTTGAAGCCGGATCTCACTTAAATGTATGTAAACGATGTCCGGATCCATCATCCTACCCATCGTTGGTTAGGTAATCGAAAAACCTTTCCAACGAGTCCACAACATTGAAGATCTGGCAACCCTGTCTCAAGTTATGACCACTTAAGTGATATTTATGTACTTTTTTGAAGCCGGATCTCACTTAAATGTATGTAAACGATGTCCGGATCCATCATACGACCCATCGTTGGTTAGGTAATCGAGAAACCTTTCCAACGAGTCCACAACATTGAAGATCTGGCAACCCTGTCTCGAGTTATGACCACTTAAGTGATATTTATGTACTTTTTTGAAGCCGGATCTCACTTAAATGTATGTAAACGATGTCCGGATCCATCATCCGACCCATCGTTGGTTAGGTAATCGAGAGACCTTTCCAACGAGTCCACAACATTGAAGATCTGGCAACCCTGTCTCGAGTTATGACCACTTGGATTATATTTATATACTTTTTTGAAGCCGGATCTCACTTAAATGTATGTAAACGATGTCCGGATCCATCATACGACCCATCGTTGGTTAGGTAATCGAGAAACCTTTCCAACGAGTCCACAACATTGAAGATCTGGCAACCCTGTCTCGAGTTATGACCACTTAAGTGATATTTATGTACTTTTTTGAAGCCGGATCTCACTTAAATGTATGTAAACGATGTCCGGATCCATCATCCGACCCATCGTTGGTTAGGTAATCGAGAGACCTTTCCAACGAGTCCACAACATTGAAGATCTGGCAACCCTGTCTCGAGTTATGACCACTTGGATTATATTTATATACTTTTTTGAAGCCGGATCTCACTTAAATGTATGTAAACGATGTCCGGATCCATCATCCGACCCATCGTTGGTTAGGTAATCGAGAGACCTTTCCAACGAGTCCACAACATTGAAGATCTGGCAACCCTGTCTCAAGTTATGACCACTTAAGTGATATTTATGTACTTTTTTGAAGCCGGATCTCACTTAAATGTATGTAAACGATGTCCGGATCCATCATACGACCCATCGTTGGTTAGGTAATCGAGAAACCTTTCCAACGAGTCCACAACATTGAAGATCTGGCAACCCTGTCTCGAGTTATGACCACTTAAGTGATATTTATGTACTTTTTTGAAGCCGGATCTCACTTAAATGTATGTAAACGATGTCCGGATCCATCATCCTACCCATCGTTGGTTAGGTAATCGAGAAACCTTTCCAACGAGTCCACAACATTGAAGATCTGGCAACCCTGTCTCGAGTTATGACCACTTAAGTGATATTTATGTACTTTTTTGAAGCCGGATCTCACTTAAATGTATGTAAACGATGTCCGGATCCATCATACGACCCATCGTTGGTTAGGTAATCGAGAGACCTTTCCAACGAGTCCACAACATTGAAGATCTGGCAACCCTGTCTCGAGTTATGACCACTTAAGTGATATTTATGTACTTTTTTGAAGCCGGATCTCACTTAAATGTATGTAAACGATGTCCGGATCCATCATCCGACCCATCATTGGTTAGGTTATCGAGAGACCTTTCCAACGAGTCCACAACATTGAAGATCTGACAACCCTGTCTCGAGTTATGACCACTTAAGTGATATTTATGTACCCTGTCTCGAGTTATGATCACTAAAGTTATATCTGTGTAATTATTTTTGTGGATCTAAAAAATATCTGAAATATGTGTCCAAACCGCTCATATTATCCATTGTTGGTAAAAAGTGAGGAAGGCATCAACCACATAGGTGGATTAAGTTAGTTTTTATTTATTGTTTAACTTCAGCTGATCTGTCAATAGAGCCTCTATGGGTAGCCGTACTAAAACTTGATCGGAGAACTTTTTTGAAAAACGTACCCACCCTAATACACATACACCGACTTTTGCTTAGATTTTGATTCTGATTCGAAAAGTATAAGGAGGCTTGATTGTGATTAACCATGCATACTTTAGAAAATTCTCAAACAAAATTTTAACATTTAATGTTGTCTTTGACAGCCAAATTTCTAACAAGCTCATATTTTCCCGAAGGAAACAATTGTATCCTTTTAGCTTCTGATAGAATAGAAGTATTCCGTGAAACCTGAAGTTTTTAGAATATATTTGTAATACTGCTCCCCTTCCCATCCAAATTACATCAGGTACTCCTCCTCGTCGTCGTCGTTCGCCACCCGGGCGTAGTAGTGACTCTTGTAGCTGATGTAGTTGTTCCCTCCCTCCTGTGGCCGATGACTACTGTTCCGGGGTAGCAGGGGTGGCGGCGGCAGCGGAACTCCACCCAATCGGTACACTTCACCTCCTCCTCCTCCACCTCCCCCACTGTCTTCCCTGCCCCCTCCACCTCCGCTGGGGTCATACTCGATGTCCCCCGACGAGTCCGGCGGGGTCGAGGGACTTTGGTTCGTGGTGCTCACTCTTCGGTACATTCCGGTGGATCTTCCCTACACACACTACGCCAGGCGTCTTCCCATTGGCCACTTTGTACCGTGTAACTTCACTCAACTTCAACACTGGTGATGAGCTTCCTGTCCGAGTCGTGTAGTCCGCGCGACTGACCAGGAACTTTTCGCTTTACGCGGAATTCGTCGACCGGGCGTACAATATCCGCGAACGATCGAACGGTTTAGTAGAGCCGCGCGCGATCGAAAAACGTACTAATTAAAGACTTTACCGTCCGAGAGCCCCGGAGAGAGTGAGAGTGTTGTTCGAAGTTGGTGAATTCGGTGCAGTACTGGATGGGTATGGGTCTTCTTCGAACGATGCGTAGCGCGCGTCCACTTGGAGGCGCCACCGAGTTAAACTGCGCCGACTGTTACGGGCCGATGTTTACCAGCAGACTGGGCCGCGAGGTGTTGATTACGGCGTTGCGAAGTCCAAACGGGCCGAGCTGGGCGCAATTGACCGTAACGGAAGTTTTTCGTGGGTAGCGATTCACCAGCGTAGTGCGTACTTCACAGACGCGCCAACAGGTCCGGTTGTCTGTGACGATTCCTTTCTAAGGTGTTTTTTTTGGGTAACATTTGGCGTATAGAATGGTTGACTTTATGGGATTCGTCAAAGTAGTGGAGTTCCTAATGAGTCAAGGTCACTGTTTTATTTGGTAGTCAATTAAAACAAGTTTGATTAACTTAACAAACTAACGTTTATTGACACGACTGTACTGCTCGGCACTCGGATACAGAATGAACGAAAAGTGAGAAAGAAAGAGAAAGCGCGCGTGAATGAATGACGTTTGTAGGGAGTGTCCATAAACTACGAAACTATGGCATGGTGATAAATAACGTAATACAACATCTTCCCTGTTTTATCAAAAAGAAAACTAAATAGAACTGTGCTTGAGAATGAGGTTAATGTGTAACTAAAATTAAAGAACTAAAACTAAACCACAAAATGCTGGATGTTTCTGAAGACCACTGGAGCTTGTTCGGATGATGTGTGACTGCTAGAGGCATAAAGCTTGATGACTGGTATCGAGATTTGGTGGGTTACCTTGGGCGTGTTGGGTTCATTACGTGGATCCGGACTCACCAAGTCTCGAAAACTTCGTGTAGCGGCCAAGACCACAGCTAGCACCATTCGTGCTTCGCCGTGCGCGGACTGGATCATCCGTCTGCGTCTGCCGCGGGCCGCCTGTCGTACAATCACAGCGGTATCTCACGTGGCGCGTTCTTGTTGGTTGACGATCTTGCCCGGCAACGCAACCTGCACACTGAGCCTCAATGCGGCAGATGCTGCGCTTGGTAGAAACCGGCATGTTGACGCGAGTCATTTTGCCGAACTCTAAGAAGCCCAAAGTGCGACACACGTGCGCAGATAGCAACGGACCTTGCTCAACATCGACCACTTGTAGGACCAGGTTGTACTTACGGCCGTATTGTCGACAACGGATAGTCGTCTGACCGATCACAGGAATTTCGCCGCCACCAAAGCCATGAAGGCGGTACTTCGACGGTTGAAGATCACTGTGGGCTTTCCCGGTCATCCGCTGTAACCAACTGTGTCCCACGAGGCTGGCGTTTGCCCCTGTATCCAATTCGCACTGAACTGACTGCCACTTTCCAGCGATGCACATGTCTAGATTAGCTTCAACATGCCCACCACTTCCATCGGAAACTTTTCCGATTGTTGCACTTTCGCTGCTCGTCGACTCCGTCTCCGTCAAGTCACCGTCGGTACTGCTATCCACAAGCACTTTCTGCACACGAGACTTCCGCTTTAGCTTCTTCCGACGCTCTGCCTTGCACACTGCTTCGAAATGGTTCTTTCCGCCACAACGATAGCACCGCTTGCCGAACGCTGGACAACTGCCTTTCGTGAAGTCATGCATTTCGCCACAAAACTTGCACTTTTTTGCATGCTTCTTCACTTTGTTCACGCTTGCATTTCGTTGCTCGGAAATCGGGTGCTGCTCGGCAATTTCCTCCGCGCGGCAAAAATCAACTGCTTGTGCCTCCGTCAGATTCTGCATCGTCAACAGCTTCGTGCGCAGCTTCGACCATTTGATCGACGTAACGAGCTTGTACTTCAGCAAATCTTCTTCCAGGACTCCAAACTTACACACCTTCACTTGTGACTTCAATCGACACAAGTAGTCATCGATTCTTTCCTCCATCCCCTGAGACAGCGAGAAGAAATCAAACCAATCGATGAACTTGTTCCGCTCACGTACAACTTTCCGCTTGATCGCCGCCAATGCCAGCTTCGGGTCCTTCTTCTCCACGGCGGTCAGTTCGAAGTTGAAATACTTCTTTAAAGCCTCCGTTCCAACCACCGACAGCAGGATGCTGGTTTTCTGCTCGTTTTGAGCCTCTGGCCACTTGTCCATCCCAACTGCACTGGCATAATACTTCCAACTTTCTTCGAAAAAATCGAAGTTTCTCTCCATGTCTCCATCCAGTTCCAGCGGAGGCGGAAGAGGAACCGATGCCACTGCCGCCGGTCTTTCTACAGGCGCAGCCGGCGCCTTCTTCAACGATCCAATCATCTCCTGGAACTTTCCCATAAACTCGGCAAACTGCTTTGAATCCATTTTGTGGGAAAACACTTCGCCTCGACACGACGTTAAAGAAAAATATGGCGCTGGACAGGATCAAACAAGTTCGCTCTTCACTGCGCAACTGCTTCGCGATCACTTCCGCTGATGATTTTCTTCGTCGCTCGATCGAACTTTTCCTCGCCGAACACTTTCCGCGATTTCAAATGACGCCGGAAATCACCTTTAGTCCACGAGTGCTTCTGACACCATGTTTTATTTGGTAGTCAATTAAAACAAGTTTGATTAACTTAACAAACTAACGTTTATTGACACGACTGTACTGCTCGGCACTCGGATACAGAATGAACGAAAAGTGAGAAAGAAAGAGAAAGCGCGCGTGAATGAATGACGTTTGTAGGGAGTGTCCATAAACTACGAAACTATGGCATGGTGATAAATAACGTAATACAACAGTCACAATCGGTCAGAATTGGTGAACAGCTGAGGTTTTTGAGGTGACTGCTCAGTTGGTCATATTAAGTCGGTTACGTGAAGTGGTTTAGTGTTTGTTCTTTGCCGAAAAAGTGTGAATTGTCACGAATCGTTGAGTTTTGCTAATATCTACCGACTATCTTTGATGCTTGTTTTTTATGTTGCAAAAAAGCTTTTGAAAAACGATGTTCATATAGAATTTGATTTTTGGTGAAATAAATCCACCTTTGTTTAAATTGGTTGATCAATACTATTTTGAATAACTTATGATGCTCTCAGTGTAAATTACACTTAAAATCTTATTATAGAATCGTTAGTTCTTAAAATTTACGACAAAATGACATAGTATACATCGGTATTTTCCTGATGAATAAATCATTATGGAAAATTATTTCCCTGGGTTATTTTTTGAAACTTATTTGACTAATTTACAAAATCTCCTAGTTTATTTTATTTATTTAATTTAAATTTTTCAAAATAATATTTACAAACTAATAACTTTGTAAAAACCCAGTAATTTGCTATAAAACGACATTCTCTCAAACTTTAAGAAGGTATTACACAGCTTCAGTAAAAAAAAAAACAAGTGGCATATTTAGTTCCAGCAGAACATAATATGAGTTAGTTTTCAAAAAGCCGTAAGAGCCACCGTGACCTCCGACACTAATTTGCGTTTTTCTTTAAATTGAAACTAAATTTAATTTATTTTTTGTTAGGGCACTTGAAGGACCTGTAGATGAATAATCTCAGGCATTTTTGAAATCGGCTTTTTGTAAGGAGGTCGAATACCGATGCAAAAAGGACTTCGTTTACCAATGGCTCTTACGGTCATTTAAAAACTAATCCGAATCACAAAAACAAAATTTGCATACATTTGAAAAACACATGACTTTCAAAACCCTTATTTTTGGTTATCTTTTCTTGTTTTGATTTAAATTGATCCCTCAATTGTATTCTGATCCTTCGCCAAATCAGCAGAGAGATTTTTCTGGTTTGATTTTGCTGATATTTCGTCAGCTGTGTGCTATCTTGTGACAACGACCATTTAGTACTATTCGAGAAAATCGATTTTTAAAGTTTGATGATAAATATTTTCAAAACTATGAATGGTAGAGCAAAACCTTTTGAAGCAATCGGTTCGTATACTATCGCTTAACAAACGCTACAAGTTTCAAATAATTTGGTTACAACAGTTAAAAGATACAGTAAATAATGTAAACAAAAATCTGAAAAGCACGTGTCACAAGTGTGTTTTGAAAGTAAAATTGTACTACGTGTCACAAGTGTGCACAGAATTCCCATACAAACTAAAATAGGCTTAAATCAATAGTTTAGTCGACTTAATCAGTATATTTTCAAAAACAAAAGATTGTATTGCTTTTAGAAAGTGTGTATCAACATAAATTTGTGAAAAACAAGACAAATTTTCCACATTTTCCAACAACATGTATGACGTGTCACAAGTGTGCACAATCATTTTGATGATAAATTGGTCTATGTCACAAGTGTGCATTGCGATATCCGGGAAACGGAAGCGAGTTTCCAAAATCGGGTTAAAGCATCTTGTAGTGTTTGTTAAGTATAGCAAAACGTCATCATTAACTCATTTTCGACCAAAATGGTCTATGTCACAAGATAGCACACAGCTGACGATTTGCCAAAAACGTCTACAATCCAAGTTCTGCTGGTTTGTTTTATTTGTTTATGACAGTAGAAAATTTGGCAAAATTGTTTGCTGTTTTAGCGAAATTCTCTACTACTCTAGCAGGCATTCTACTGGAGGTGGTAGCTTAGAAATTACAGTTGTCATTCTTATCTCTGAATTAACTGACGGAACTCAACAAGATTTTGGAAAAAATGCAAATAAGAAGCAAAATTTGAGTAGTGAAGTGGTATTCTGTATTTTTTAGAAAGGTCCACAACTGGATATTGGTTCGCAAAACGGCCTCAATTTTGAACTGTCAAAGTGGAACCAATTTACTGTTCGCCAAAAGTAGAGTATGTTGCAATCGAACATTAAAAAATGTTTTTTTTTTGCGCAGGAATCAAAAATGTGTGGCTTTTGAGGACCTAGAGTTGAAGTCAAGAAATGTTAAGAAAGTTGAAGGCGAGATCTTCATGAAGTCCATGCGGTTGTATTCAACAAGAAGCTTGATTCCGTTTGAAAACTTGCTGGTTTAGTGAAAATTTTCTCTGTTTGTTGGATCAGCTTTGCTAGAATTAGTGATGTTTTTACGCTGGGCCAGGAAAAGCTGGTGGATTCCAAAATCAGCCAGGGAATTTATCTGCGACATCGCAGAATGACACTCCTACCGCAGTTCTTCGTCAGCCTTTTAAAAGAAAAACTTCCTCTAACCGATCGAAACTTGAAAATACACACAATTTTTCAGCAAAAATGAAAAAAAAAATAGACAAAATAAAACACATACCACCAGTAAATGGAAAAAGGCAACTTTTGGTTTGGCTCAAAATCAGGGTGGTTCACGACAAGGGTGATTTTGAAAATCTAACTTTTCAGGAATATTTTGGGTTTTTTTTTCGTCTTCTAGAAAGTTGTTAGGCTCGCCAATCCAAGCAACTTTGTCGAAGACACCAAAATGTTATCTTGCAATATACGCCTTCTACGACCAAATTTAGAAAAAAAAGTTGAATGCAATATTTATGTTTTAAATTTGCAAAAGAGGCAAATCTTAAAATGGCTGTAACTTTCGACCCTTAAATCCAAATTGACTTGTGAAAAGAGCTCTAAAAGTGCCTCGAACAACGCTTTTCTCTAAAACGTAACCCTGAATTGCTACGTTAAAAAATACTGCTTTTTGAGGGTTTGCTCAGATGCCTTCTCTAAATTTGGTCGTAGAAGGCGTAGATTACGAGATAATATTTTTTTGTCTTCGACAAAGTTCCTTGGATTGGACAACTTTCTATAAAACGAAAAAAAATCCCAAAAATATTCCTGAAATGTTAGATTTTCCAGATCACCCTAATCGTGAACCACCCTAATTTTGAACCAAACCAAAAGTTGCCCTTTTCCATTTGCAACAACTCTTCTCCAGAGACCAAAGCTCCAAAACTTCAACATTTTTCGGAAAATCCATTTTCCACTTAATTTTGCGATCTGGACCACTGTGCATTGTCTTAATAGACCTACCCAAAAAACCTTCAAATTTATCACTAAATTGAAACTGATAGTTTACATATTGCTGGTTAATTAAAGGGTCAACAATTTTACGCGAAACCATGATATGATTGAAAACCTTGTTTGCAAACGATGTCAAAAGATTCAGAATTGTGTTTTGAAAACTGTTAACTAAAATTGTAAAAAATAACTTGATTACCTTCTGTTTTTTCCTGATATTGAATATTTCAATTTATTTGTTAACTATTTCTTTGTTATACTCAATATTTATAATTAGATCTAATGCAATTGAAAAAAATTAAAAATTAAAAAAAAATCAAAAAGGTTGATTGAAACAACATTTTTAAACAAATAGAAGTTAAATCAATTCTAAATAAAAATATAATACCAAAGAGGTTAAAAAAACAATAAAATTAATATTGAAATCAAAATAACACCATGTTGAGCAACAGGAACAACAGCAATAAAATGCCAACAACGCCAATAGGCAAATCGTTGCCTGGCTGCCTTTCGAGGGCACGTTTTGTAACGGCATCTGGTCGAAATAGTTTTACTTTCAAATTAATATCAAAATTGGATGGTCATGAGGTAACACACATTCAAGCAAGCTCACTAACCAACTTAAGCTCGACCAGTTTCCTTGCGTCTTATTCACATACACTCACACACAGCTGCTTGCGCGATGAACAATGAATGTGAGCGCCGTCGTTCACAATGAAATTAATTTTCTGCGTTTTGTCCATGTTTATTAGTTTATTCGTTTATTGAGCGTGCAATTTCTGTGTGCGTTGAATGGTGTGGAATGTGTCAAAATGTGCTGCAACAATAGCGTGCTGTTCTTGTTTTGTTTGTTGAGGGTCAGTTGGGGTAGAAAATTGTTGAGCAAATAGGTGTTAATGGTAAATCAGTGATGTTTTTGTTCATGTTAGCAGCTGTTTCAAATACGCATAGATGATTTAATTTATTTATTCAAAAATATTTTTTATAACAAAATATTCCGTGTATCAACAAGTATATGCAACATAAATAATTAAAAATAACTATTCTCACACATGCCACTGCACGAAAGCATAACCTATCATGATTGTAAACAAACTGCAGACAAAATCTCACACATCATACTTTAAATTACCCCCTAACCATCGTGCAGCATGCATCTTAGCAGAAGAAGAAAAAAAAACGCAATCAGCAAATTGCCGGTAGAAATCGGCCGCGGGGTGCGTGTGCTATCAAGTGTGTTTGTGAGAAATCCACAATTATGCTGCCCAAGTGTGAGCGAAAAAAAGAGTTTTCCCCCCAACTCACGAGATGGTTTGCGTGTTGTTGTTTTTTCATCTATGTCGATGGGTTGATATGTATTGATTTTTCTCAACGGTTTAGCTCAAATGTAAAAAAAACTTCTTTCTCTTTTTTTTTAAATAATTTGAAGTATGCGTGTTCATGTTGCTTTTATTTACGTTTGGTTTCTCTCCAAATTTGCATAATCTATGGTTCGCTGCTTGAGCGTAAACGTGACCGAACTGTGTGAACAAAAGTGCGAAATTGTTTGTATGAACTCACTATTGCAGTCAGATCCCGAATATACCGTATTTTTAATCTGTTGTGAATTTTTTATATTGCACTGCTTATCATTAAAAAGAGGGTACCTTTGATATTAGGATATCTTTTCGTGAATTTTGCTTAAAAAAAACATAGAATGGGATTTGAGCTTATCTTCCATGAATGAGGAAGTTTGTTGGAAATTTATTTTTTTAAACATTGTGTGAACTTTTTAACAACTTTTCTTTTTTTTTCTAAGAACACACTTTGCATCATAAGTTCGTCCCTGCAAGTCTATACAATTTTGACAGTTGTCCATACAAAAAGGCTTTCAAGATATTCAAAAATCTGTATCTTGAGAACGGGTGTTCTGATCGATCTTTGGCAGAATATTAGATACATAAAATACTCATTTTTTAATTCGACTTTTCAATAATAAAAGGAGTTGAGTAAAACAACCAGTTCAGAAAATTATCTTTTTGGATATGTTTTAGAATACAAACATTTTTTTTAGATAAGTTTTGAGTTATTGTACTAATAAGTCAAAACTCATCGAAGTGTTGCAGTTTTTCCATTTATGTTACATTATTTTTAGAATTGAAATCAAATTTGCAATCGAGAATACTTTACAGAAATTTCGAAACCGTGCATCGTTTTCAAGTGCAGAAGTCATGGCCAAGCTGGAAATATATTTTGTTTCCTATAATTTTTCTGCAAAGACATTGCAGATCGGACCTATCTTTTACAACCTCTGAATCAAAAGCAAACAGAAAGAATGAGGATTTTTCTACACCAACAAAACAGCGTTTTTAACACATTAACTAGGGGAAATTCTCGTGTTTTTGGCAGGTTGAGCACTCGCTTCTAACTCCGTGCATTTTGCTAATTTTCTCTATTTAAACAACTCATTTTGCAAAACTATGTATAGAAACTTGCTCACTTCTTATTGAGCTATTAATCACTCGATTTCAGTTGAAAACGCTTTTTATGAGCTGTAATTGTATGTCAAAGTGCTGATATGACAACATTAGAGGCACGATTTAATTAATTATTTATTTATTCAATTTAGTAACGTAAGACTTCATGTCTTTTAAAATGTTACAATGTTTCAAACTGAGTGAGGTGGTTTTTGTTTAAGCTTCTTGCTTTTTTTGTGTTGCTCTCATTCCCTAACTAATTAGTCTAAACGATTGAGTTCTTATAATAAACTCTGCTTAAAACTCCCAATAGTTGTTGGTATATACTGGTAATGAATTCCAGAAGACAATGCCTCTTGCAAACATTGACTGACTATAACAAGAAGAATTAAAATGAGGTAACATGTAGTTTAATGTGCGCGTTTGTCGAAAAGGGCTTAATTTTGAGGACAAGTAATTAGGTTTTTTAGTGAATATTATTTTCTGTATTGTACAACATGATCTGAATCGATAGAACTGAGCAAAAGGACAACCAATTAGTGATTTTTGCAAAAGAGTTACCCTGGAGTAACGAGACAAATTGTAGACATATCTGGTGCATGCATTAAGTGCGATACGAAGTTTGTTAAAATCTCCATAAATGAAATGAGGAAATTTTAAGGGCTTAAAAAGTCTTGTTTTCGTGGCAGTGTCAAAATGTCTAGTAACTAAGTTAAGGCGTTTTGGAACTCCAAAGATTTTACCACATTGACTGTTTATGTGGGCATCCCAATCTAAATCACACAGTTAAAAAAGTAGTAATCCAGCTGCGTGTAAAAGGCCTGGGTGTAAAATAAATATTGCATTATTTTATGCAACTTTATGTGATTTTACACCCTGAAATATGTAGCCCATCAGTATGCGAAACCTACTTGATCAAAATGTCAAGCTCATATATGCGTTTATCCTTACAGCTTTTCATCGGTCTGATGGCCGAGTGGGCTAAGGCGCCAGTCCTTACTGTTGGTGCTGGGTTTGAATCCCGTCGGTTGCATTTTTTTTTGTGTTTGCCAAAAATGTACATGCAGTGTGTAATATTTAGTGTTTATTTTGACGAAGGTGATGTGCATGCTTTTTCATGCGATCTTACCATCGGATTTTTTGCTGTGGATGTAAAGATAACACCTAAATTATTAACTCTATTTACAAATTCGGCCTGTTCGTTTCCAAAAAGTAAAGTAGGACAAACAATAGATGATTGCAATTTGCTAAAAATTATTGCTTTAGTTTTGGACTGATTAATTGGCAAAAGGTTGTGTTGAGACCACTTGTAAATATTTGAGAGATCTTTGTTTATTTTATTTCTTATAACAGACAAATCAAAAACGGAATCAGAACAAAAATTAGATGCTGTTCCCCTATGCGTTCGATTTTTGATGTCAAAAAAATAAACTATTGTTAAAGATTCCTAACTTTCGAATAAATATGATCTTTAAAATTTTCAAATCAAGTCTGACTTTTGAAAAGGCCCAAACTGGTATCAAAACTCATTTTTATAGCATTCATTGTTTGATCAGTGCTGAAAAAATCATCATTTTGTAACGACTCGCAAAAAAAAAGTTTCATTAATATTTTTCTTTGCAACAAAATTTGCGGATTATCCACACCTCTATAATTTAAGAAAATATATTTTAGTTGGCCTAAAATACGGCTGGGTAAGAAAAAAAAAGCTTTGAAAGTGACATGCATGAGCAAAAACGCAATTTGAGCTAAAAGATCAAAACAGTTTGGTCTATAAGTGCTAATTATTTTGATTTCTATATTTTTTGAATTTATTTTTAAATTTCAATTCCTACATCAAACAAAAATAATGCATTTTTTCATTTGAGATGCTCTTTAATTATTTTATCTGACCTCTCTTTGATTGTGTTTCTTGCCGATTGAAAATTTGAGTAATGGGAAAGTAATGCTATAAAACATGCAAAATCAAATGATGACTTGTACTAATTTGGCCCTAAAATGAAGTTTAAATTGTTGACTGTACTGTATACACCGTTAGAGTTTGGTTTAAAGTTGATCTCAAAATTAATTTGTAAAATTAGGTAAACAGAATCCCCAGAAATGTTGGCAAATTTTGGTTCCAGAGAGGGTATTCTTTGACAGCTTTCCAAGCCAGCCATACACAGAAAAAAATAATGTAAATTTGGAAGCTGTAATTTTGGAGCCTCTTCTATGATGTAATTTTACCTCAATTTAGACTGAAAAAGTGACATTACACCAGAAAAGTGGTAAAATTACACATTTCCAGAGGTAAAATTACACCTTTTTTCTGACATAAAAGATGTACCCCTTCCCAGATGTAATATTACCATGATTTTTTTTCTGTGTAGATTATGCATCAGAGAATTTGTCAACTTGTTATTTTTTTTTGGCATTTAAAGCAAAAAAAAATCAAATTTATTTTTTTGGGGGGTTTTTTATCATGAGGCTTTATGACCCTATTATTTACTTTGAAGGTGTTAACAAAATATACTTGTGTGAGAACGTTAAAAGTAAGTGAGCGAGGTTTGCTTTGTTTTCGCCTGCAAATATACTCTGCTCTAATTATTGTTTTGTGGCTCGCGGCCTGAAGAGAAAGTTATCGGCTACTTATTGGTATACGCTGTGCTTTCAAGCGGGGTTCGTCGCATGCAACCGTTCAAGTCTTTTCGGTGGAAAAGCATAAGTTCAGGTGTTTTCCAACGAATGTGTGTGTTTGTTTTGGGAGGAACTTAATTTGTGGCATTTTTTCAAGTTTGAAGACAACTATCAATCAGCTATTATCGTAACAAAATGTTTAATTATGAAACGTGTCTAAATCCAAATAAAAAGTCTGAGAGCGCCACACTTGGTTCCATTTTTCATAATCACATGGGAAAGTGAAAGGGTTACCGCAACCCAGTGGAGCATTTAATCGTCACTCTATTGTTAGTCAGACAGCGGGCCAAGGACGCGTCTGAAAATTGTGAGAAATGAATATTCAGGGAGGCTCAAAAATAACCTTAAATAAAAGAAAACACTTTTTTTTACTGAAATCTCCTTTTTTAACTTTAAGACATTGTTTTTGCTGAACTCTACATTATAATAAAAAGATTTTTGAATTCCATACGCGAAATTCGATTTAAAAACGCCAAATCACTCGATTTGTTTATTTTTATCAAATTCACACAAACATTCGCCATTCCCTCAATCGGGTTTGATCCATATGGAGCGATAATAACCGGTTTACGTGTGATAATTTATTCAGCTCCACCTCTAGGGTTGAAACATTCTGTTTTAATTTTTGCGTTCGAAACTGTCGAGAAATCAACCAACGAAGGATATAATTTTCCCTCTCACTGTGCCGGAGCTCCTGCTGGTCAGAGTCAGTTTCTAATGGAGCAATTTTCCCTCTAATTATAGGTACCAAGGTTAGATTTGATTAGTGTTAGTTTTGACTAATTGATTTTGAGGGAAAGTAAACGTTGGCGCCATTTAGATCAATTAATTGCTTTTTGCCTTCCTCACTGAGGTAAGGCTATAATCCTGCTCTAAAAATGAACTTTTTATTAAAAGCTCAAAGACCCACCTTAATGTGTACATATCGACTCAGAATCGAAAACTGAACAAATGTCTGTGTGTGTGTATGTGTGTTTTTTTTTTTTTTTTTTTTTTTTTACAAGGTCGGAATCTGCTATCAGACACCTGAGAATTCATTTCTCAGGTAGTGTGGGGTTGGGAAAACCAAAAGAGTTTTCCCGACCCACTAAACCAGTCCTTGAACGCCGTGCCCTTTTCCCCCCGGGACCACCTTTCGGTATAACTTCGGGGGGTTCATGTGCATGTGTGTGTATGTGTGTGTGTATGTGTGTGTGTATGTGTGTGTATGTATGTATGTGACTAAAATTCTCACTGAGTTTTCTCAGCACTGGCTGAACCGATTTTGATCAAACCAGTTCCAATCGACTTGGTTTAGGGTCCCATACATCGCTATTTAATTGTTTGAAGTTTCGATAAGTAGTTCAAAAGTTATGTATAAAAATGTGTTTTCACATATATCCGGATCTCATTTTAATGCATGTAAACGATGTCCGGATCCATCATCCGACCCATCGTTGGTTAGGTTATTGAAAGACCTATCCAACGAGTCTACAACATTGAAGATCTGGCAACCCTGTCTCGAGTTATGACCACTTAAGTGATATTTAAGTACTTTTTTGAAGCCGGATCTCACTTAAATGCATGTAAACGATGTCCGGATCCATCATCCGACCCATCGTTGGTTAGGTAATTGAAAGTCCTTTCCAACGAGTCCACAACATTGAAGATCTGGCAACCCTGTCTCGAGTTATGACCACTTAAGTGATATTTATGTACTATTTTGAAGCCGGATCTCAATTTAATGTATGTAAACGATGTCCGGATCCATCTTCCAACCCATCGTTGGTTAGGTAATTGAAAGACCTTTCCAAAGAGTCCACAACATTGAAGATCTGGCAACCCTGTCTCGAGTTATGACCACTTAAGTGATATTTATGTACTTTTTTGAAGCCGGATCTCACTTAAATGTATGTAAACGATGTCCGGATCCATCATCCGACCCATCGTTGGTTAGGTAATTGAAAGACCTTTCCAACGAGTCCACAACATTGAAGATCTGGCAACACTGTCTCGAGTTATGACCACTTAAGTGACATTTATGTACTTTTTTGAAGCCGGATCTCATTTAAATGTATGTTAACGGAGTCCGGATCCATCAACCGACCCATCGTTGGTTAGGAAATTGAAAGACCTTTCCAACGAGTCCACAACATTGAAGATCTGGCAACACTGTCTCGAGTTATGACCACTTAACTGCCCATAATTGAAAATTCGGCTATTATGCCAAATCAAGTATTCCGAGAAAAACGCGTTTAAGTGTTTGTCACAAAATCTCCGTCAAGGCAATTTCCCATAAGAGTGGCATATTAGCCGTTTGGTTTTTCGCATCGGCAGCCAAATCTAAACACTATGTTAGTGAAATTCAAGTTCCAGAAGATGCGTTGGAACATCCTCTACCACCTGGTGCTAATATCTCGTTTTTGTCAAAAGTGGATATTAGCCGTTTTTTCAATGGTGGGCAGTTAAGTGACATTTATGTACTTTTTTGAAGCCGGATCTCACTTAAATGTATGTAAACGATGTCCGGATCCATCATCCAACCCATCGTTGGTTAGGTAATTGAAAGACCTTTCCAACGAGTCCAGTATTTTTCTAGATCTAAAAAAATAGCTGAAATATTTGTCCAAACCACGCATATTACCCATTGTTGGTAAAAAGTGAGGAAGGCATCAACCACATAGGTGGATTAAGTTAGTTTTTTAAACTTATTTTTAAAGTGATTAACTAAACCTACCTTCCGCCATAGATGTCCTGGGTCAGCGGGGTGCTCTCATCGTCCGAGAAGTTGTCGTCGCTGTCATTCTGTGGTGCCAGAGGTCGATGTCTGATAGCAGACATCTTCTCGGCGGACGCCTGCAAAAATGAGAGAAAGGAAAAAATCTGATGAAAAGATGCTTAAATTAAACTGTGCATAAATTTGGTCCGCACGTTACCCCCTTTATCTGCTTAAAGGTCCAACAAAAATGCAAACAAAACGAACGTTAACGATTAAGAGAACCGCACGATCGATGGAAGCTTGTTTGACTTGTGACATTTAAAAGTAGGACCGTTCTGCTGAAATTTGTACCCACGCGCAAATGTAGAGATTTGACCAGTTGGTAAAATGAGCTTGTTTTCGCCGCAGGCGAACTCAAATTTGAAGGGGTTGATTTGATACATCTTGTACAGTTGTTAAGTGAGTTTAATTGCTAAAGAGTTACACCATTAATAGGGACCGGTCCGTGGCTTAATGGCTACGGCTCCCGACTCATAAGCGGAAGGTTCAGGGTTCGTTTCCCGACCGGTCTCCTTGAAATTTTTCGACTGTAAATGAACTTGAATATGAATAAAAAAAACGCATAAAACACCTTTGGATTGGAAGTCGGAGGCTTTAGCCATTCGGCCACCAAAGGGATTGATACTCCTTGATTGAATTAATCCGTAGTGGTGAAATAATGTCACAAGGTCATCTATATATATAACAAATTTCGATGGTTTTGTTCGAACGCGAATCAGTTCAATATGGAGCGTCGGATCGAGGTGCTCTTTGTTGCGTTGGGTTCGTATAAGCCCAAGGAAGGTTCTTACGCCAAAAAGTGGCAACTTTGGCCACTCTGGAACCGATTCCTGAAAATCTGCAGATTGTATGGAAAAAGTTGCGTAAAATCAAATTTTGATCATAGGAGGCTGAACAAGGAAAAAGCTAAAAACGTCAACAAACGAAAAAAGGAAAAGACGAAGTTTTTCGGGTGATGCTTGTTTATTATATAATACAACAATCCCTTCCCCAACGATTCCCCTACACACCACACACCATTATAATCTATAAATAACTCGAACCGGTTGGTACGGTACGTCCCCGGCTTCTTCTTCTTCCCCTGATGGTTCTATGAAATGTGGGACCCGTTCATATAATCTGTCTCATGCGGTTAATGCATTGCAGTAGGCCGGGCCGCTTTAATGAGTGTAATCAAGGTTGAAAAAAAATCTCTTCGAGCGAATAATGATTGCCTGAACAAATTCTCCTGAGTATGCCTTGATCTCGTTTTTCCCGACTGCCACTTGATCGCTGGGTGTGGCAGCCACGAATAAAAATTTGAATGATTGGGTTTAGTCGTCAACTTGCTGCGATCTGATTACAATTTTCCCCATTTACCGCCAGCAGTCATGGGTTGTTACAATCATCGGCTGCATTCTTGACGAATGACAGCTAGTTGTGAAAATTTGAGAATAAAGGCTATTCTCAGCAGTCTTATTCGTGAGATTTAACAGGCAGCGATTAATCGGAAAATTAATCATAGTCATCGGATTTTCAACACTGAGTGTAATACACTTCGGGGGTTCTCGAAAGTACTGCAATCATTAATAATGACAAGAAGGAACTTGAGGCGTAATCTAACCATAAGTTCTTCCCGGATGCTTTCTTCGGACTGGCTGCGCTTGTGTTTGATTAGATTAGATTAAATTTGGTAAAGAGTTACACCATTAATAAAAGATTTTATTTGAAAATGGATTTGAAATAATTTTTGGAATTTCGCTTTTATTCAAGAAATGAAAAAAATCAGAGAAGCAATCAACCATGAAGGTCGAATACTTCCAAAATCAAATCCCTACCGAAATGTCATCCACAAACCCCCGTCGTCAATGTTTAATCATCTCCATTGAAATGTCAACTCTTAATAGGGTTTAGTTCTTTGCATTCCAAAAGCAGTGGTATTTCGATCTCATCAAACCCACAAACTTCGGGTATCGTAATCGAATGGAAGTGCTGGTGTGCGTCACCACCAGTGGAGTTGGAGAGATACCAACATAACCAACTACCAACTCAATACAGTTTGGGGTCTGGTTTAATGCCCTGGGAGATTGGTGAGGTGTTTGACTTAATTATTTATTGCGGCTGTTGAAGCAGCGGATGCTGACGCGAGAGGAGCTTCTTCAAAGCCAGTTTGGGGGCTGTAAAGTTCAACAGTTTTCGTTGACCAAGTGGTAACCTTTGGTTGAGAGCTTTGCTAATCTTGAGTTGAAATAATATGTTAAACACTGCACTAGAGAAAACTTGTAATTTTTCACACTAAATTACAACCTTCCAAAATAATTTCAAAATCTCACATCTTCAGAACATTCAACAACTCACCATTAGCGACCTCATTGAGCTAGGTGATACACATTAGCGGACACAACCCCAAAACAACCATCTGTTGATGTCGACTTTTGTTGGATAATTCATCATCTCAAGCGCCATAAACCAACGCCTCACCCCGACCAAAAATTAATCTGCCACGGCACCCCCTTCTGACTGCCCGGCGGTCGTTCACTAGGAAGAAGGAAGTCTATGTGGAGAATGGCAGTTTCGGTTCGAGCTAGAAACAATTGCCTTTTCGTACTCTTTAGGGGTATATAACTTCCTACTGCAAAGTAGAGAAGTACGCACGTACACACCAGTGAGATAGAATGTTTTATGGATTACGTCAAAAAGCCCCTGCCGGAGAAGCCGTCGTCGTTGGATTGGATTTCCGGAGCAGCCCGGCTTCGTCGCCAATTTGGAGTTCGGTGACATTTGCTGAGGTGAATGCTGCTGAGCTGCCCCTTGAAAGAGTAATTGAGTCTACTTTGGGTTCATGACTATAGAGATGAGGCTATATGCGGTCATTTCGTCGAATTAATAAATTCACCGAATCATTTAGTAGACTTTCGGTGAAATGGCCGATTCGGTGTAATTGGGCTTTTGATGATAGTACCAGTTTAGTTGAATAACACTTAAACGGATTTACATACTATAGTTTTCGACGAAATGACCTATTCGATAAAACAACCTTTCGGTGAAATGACCTATTCGGTTGAATGCGCTTTTCGGTGAAATAACCCAAATTTGATATCTATCCCTGAATGATATTACAAATTGAAGTATGTAATAGGCAAAATGACCCATTCGGTGAAACGACCACGATCCCAAATTTCAACCCCCTACCCTACATTTGCCGGCTCGAGATGCTCGAGATTCAGACGTCAAGATTGCGCAGCTGCCGAGAGGTGTGCGAAATTTATGAGTCATCATAAGAGTTGAAGCACAGACTGAAAATTGTACCACAGTTATTTTTGCACACACGGGGTCGCGAGCCAGAGATTTGTCGTAATAAGCAGACAAATTGGGCTTGCGTAGGTGAGCACGGTGGTGCTTAATTTGGAGCGCCTTTGTCTAGTGTGCTGTGCTAGCTTAACGTGCAGATCGCGGGCAACATATGTTTGTACACACACACGTTGGACCAATAAAATAGACCGGCCGTAGCTAATGGTGGAGTTCGTGGCCGGGATGTTGGGTGTTCTAGGTAGAATTAGTGACTTGAGTTTGCGGTGTGTGAGATTTAATTCCTCTAAATTGCTTAGTATAATAAAGTAATTTGCACTAATATACGCAAATTATACCCAATATTAAGCCTGATCATAAAATTGGTTGCACAAATAATTTGATCAGCTTTAAATTGTCAAAACATTATGCGTCATATGTTTATGAGCTTAATTAAAGATTGTTAGATTATTTTTTAAATCATGTCTTAAAATTGCCCTTAAATAGATTTATGAATTATGAATAATGAATTGATCTCAGTTCGTCGCCGTCGTGTTAACTTGTCGTACGTGCATTTCGGGCAAAATTGTGTTAAGAACGCCATTTTGTGCAGCTCACAATGCCTCACATTTTGACCCTCACAGATCCCCAAAATTCGAAAAAAACAAACTTTTCATATGAAAGTTGTTTCAATCTTGTCGTGCTATTTTGTCACTCCCTGAAAATTGATGCAAGTGCGATAACGTTATGATTCGAATTCCCGGACGCTTCGAAACCCGGACACCTCATCTTGTTTTATCAATTATTTGGGCAAAGTTCGCATTATGAATGTCAAAACTGTGTTATTTGATGAATTCTAACATCAACTTTCATTTAAAGTTTGTTTGAAGGCTGTAGTTAATGTCAAAACAATTAAATACAATAAAATTATAAGATTTCCAAAAAATGCGAAACATTTCACGTGAAAAATGTCATAGGCATCCGAAGCACCGGGAAGGCAAAGCAGAAATGTATGGTTTTGATTTCCTTAAATTCTAGCAAATTTTTATATAATATATCGATTGTTTTGATGTTAACAGCTTATTTTAGACCTAAAGAAGAATTTAGACCTAATTTTTTATTTCAATTTTTATTATGCGTTTGAAAATTATTTTTTAATTTTTGTATTGCTTTATATTTTATTAAAAAAAAAGTTAACAAAAAGAAAAAAAGGAAAATAAATCGAAATTCGAAATTACTAAATGGTGATCCAATAATCCTGAAACAAAGCTGAATTTCAAATTTCAAGCCTGATTTTCAAAATTTCGTACCAGAATGTACCTTAAACAGGGGTGACATTGATAGGTTAAAGATGACTTTGTAACATAATAGTATGGAATCATACTGAGAAGTCTAGAGTTTTCTTTTGATAAGGTCCTATAACAGAATTTTCAATGTTAGCTTTTTGGGTGTTTTGAAAACCGCCTTGAGACAGGGGTATTCAAAAACACCTAAGAAGCCAAAAAATAAAATTTTGTTTATAGGACCTTTAAAAAAACGCAAAGAGTGTTCAAAGTACCTCAAGATGTAGTTTTCAACAAATTTTGAAAAGTTTCCAAAGTTAGATAGTTAGTCTCAAAGTGTCATGTTTTCTCAATAACGATGAGTTTGAATCGGAAAACGGACTGCACCATTGGATTTTTTGGACAATTTCTCAACAGTTTAAATTAGTGTTTCACTAACAAGTAAGAATCATTATTATTATTGATCTATGCTAAAACATTGCACAGTGGTCCAGATCGCAAAATTAAGTGGAAAATGGATTTTCCGTAAAATGATGATGTTTTGGAGCTTTGGTGTCTTCAGAAGAGTTGTTGCATATGGACAACTTTTGGTTTGGTTGGAAAGTAGGGTGGTTCTCTATTAGAGTGATTTTGAAAATCTAACTTTTCAGGAATATTTTTGGGATTTTTTTGTCTTCTAGAAAGTTGCTGGGATTGCTAATCTAAGCAACTTTGTCGAAGACACCAAAATTTTGTCTTATAATCTACGCCTTCTACGACCAAATTTATAGAAAGCATCTGAGCAAACCTTCAAAAATCCGTTTTTTGAACGTGGCAATTCAGGGTTAAGTTTTAGAGAAAAGTTGTATTGGGGGCACTTTTAGAGCTCTAAAAAACAAATATTTTTATTTTTTGACAAGTCAATTTGTACTTGAAGGTCAAAAGTTACAGCGATTTTAATGTAAAAAAGATGCAAATTTAAAACTTAAATATCTCGAAAAGGCGCAAGCCAAATTTTAAGCGCCAGGTTGCATTTGAAAGAGGAGATCCAGCACTACAAACGCTGAAAAAATCTCAGGGGTGTTTTTCTTTAAACTCGAGATATCTTCATTTGAAAAAGTCTAATTTTCATGGGAAAACCTTATGGGACCACCCTAACGAATTTCGAAAATTGTCCAAATATATGTTTTTCCATGTATTTTGCCCGCTGAATCTGAATCTGCCCTCAAAATTGACCCAAAGTGTCGAAAAACGATTTGTTGTCATATTTTGGGTTTAAATGATAATTTTACATGGAAACCCAAATATGACCAAAAATCGATTTTTCGACCGAATGTAATTTTCGTTAAAAATTAAGAAAAAAATCATTATTATACCATACATTTTGAGTTATTTTTTTTGTCCTTTCCAGATATGTGATTCCCAAATTAGTCAAAATCAGTTAAATAAAAGTCTGTATTGTATAGGGACCATCCACAGACCACGTGGACAGTATTTTGGAAATCTCAACTCCCCCCCCATCGTGGACAATATCCATACAAAAAAAAATGTATGGATTGTGGACAAACGCAAACCCCTGGGGGGTCCCCCTAAGGCAGCGATTCTCAACGGGGGTACCGGGCCTACTTGATTTACACGGTAGGGGGTACCAGCACAGAAGAAGGTTGAGAATCGCTGCCCTAAGGTGCCACGTGGTTTATGGATGGTCTCATAATTGTATTATAAATTGTATACAATTGATTTAACAAGTTTAAAAATCAGTCAATAATTGGTTATTTTATTGCAACAACATATTTTTCGTGAAATTCTCCAACGACGAAACGGCTTACTTTTCTTCACCAAATATAACAGAATCGAAAAGTAATATTTATTGATACAAGGGCTGAAAAGTTTTATATTTTAGAAGAAAGATGTACAAGCTTTTTCGAACAGTTTAGAGAAAATATGTTTTTTTCTTCTTTTGGTTTGTGCATTGAATTTTATTAACTTTCGCCCTTTTTGACCTTTAGAGGCGGAGACTGTTTTTAAACAAGAATTCGGAACATAATCTTTGGTTTTGGAGTCAGCACCGATATGTCAAAAAGGAAGAAAATTACTGCTGTAAAATAGGCTGCGGCGATGAAAAAAAAATCGCGGAATTTTATTTAAGTAATTTACACATTATTCATTGTAATATTAAAGGTTAATGATCCACGATTAAGCTACTTAGTTAGTAGATATTATTTCCAGCAAAGTTTATTGATAAGGTCTGAGCCTACAGTTGAATTTTATCAAAACTAATTATTTCTTCCCAACCAGACAACAAAATAAATTTCCTGACTGGTTCGTTTTCATGAGTTTATACAAGTCTGGAATAGTAAGTAATACAGCTTAAATGGGCAAAGAATGCAACGTGCCTGCTTGAATCAGACAAACACACAAAACTGAAACTGAAAGTGAACGGAACCCAGCCGTAATCGTATCAGGGACGGCTTTTTTCTGTCAGGCAATTATATTCCGTACACACTGGCAGCTGGAGGGCAGTTTGTCATGCCAAAGCAGTACTAAACTGTAGCAAGGCATACAGTGTAGCAGTGTAGGTGTATCAGCTTAATATAGGGGGAGAGGGGGTAATATGCACCCCCGGGGCAAAATGCACCCCCTGCTTTTCTCGGCATTTGGAAGAATTTTCCGGGAAAAAATCATAGAAATTGGAAGCTTAACATTGCTAAACCATGCTGGAAAAATTTGAGCATTGTAGTATAAAAACAGCTTAAGTTATTTGCAAAACTTTAAAATGTTGTGTTTTCATCTTATTTTCATTGAACTTTCATTATGATTTTTGGACAATATAAAAAGCATTTATTGATATAGTAAGTGTTGAAGTATATAGTGTTTGCCATAATCTTCACTATTCTGTAGATAAATTAGTCCAAAAACATCAAAAAACGCATTTTTAATTAAATTTTCTGCAAAAAGCGTGGTCGGGGCAAAATGCACCGCTGTGAAGCTCCTTTGTAAAAACAGCGGTGTCATCTAGTGGTGACTAGTGAAAACTGCTTTTACCCGGTGCATTTTGCCCCATGTTGTGGTGCATTTTGCCCCGTTGTTGTAGAGCATTTTGCCCCAATGTTGCTGTGCATATTGCCCCGGTTGTTGGTTGAAATGAATCAAAAATGTTTCTAGAAATTTGATATTTTCGAACAATTTTGAGGTTTTTAAAGACTTTTTTTCACATGGATGACGAAGAATAATAGTTGTTTTAGAACATCGAACAAAAGTCTTCCACAGTAATGCTGTAATGGTTGAGAAATGACAGTTTTCCCTTAGTGGGTGCATATTACCCCCTCTCCCCCTATTAAGTATATAAAGGACCACTGCCTCTTGGGTAGCAGTGGCGTGGCATTTCATCGTTACCTACTCAAAAACATCAAACATTCAATAGGAAATATAAGAAAATGCAGTTTAATTAAAATAAATTTCACAAAACAATCAAAGAAGAGCTCGGCTCGGACAACAATTTGCTCGTTCACGCCTGAAAGGCGACCCCATCGGACAAAGAAAAATCGTTTCCATTAAAACCAGATAATTACACACATTCGCACACAGTGATGCAAAACGCACACTGTCCCAGCCCAGATCTGATTCCGTTTCATGAGACGCGGTTACGCCTCGAAACTTGAAAGACCACATTTTCACTTCCCGGATAGGTCTTTGCCATTTTGATTGAAAAAAAGGGTGGAGTACGGATGCGTGTCCCGGCTTGTTGGTTGTTGAAGGTCGTCGTCGCTCAAGAAGTTGATTGCACTCTCGCGCAAAGAACTATCCCTGTAGACAAACGATTAGCGTAATCTGGATGGGAGGACAAAGACCGGGATTATCTTCAAGGTTGGCAGGCTGCGGGTCCTTTGGGCTTGCTGGTGAATGTTGTTTCCAGTTGGAGCAGGATAAATGGGCTGTCAAGTGGGATGTTGCAAAGTGGTATCGAGTGGCGAAGTTAATTGAAGATGACAAACGTAACTTATGACTACGCGTTAAACTAAGTTGATTAGAATCTCTGATTTTATGACACAGTATAAATCATGGTAATATAATATCCATGGGAATTTTGAATTTGAGCGTTTATGTAAACTCTCTTCTTGCTAGATAATTTGATATTTTCTAAGTAATAGATTTTGTTTTAATGTACTTGATTATTATTATATTCAATTTTCAGGTTGATCTTCCGTACTCTACGAACCCCAACTGTTCTTGTCTTGTTACAGTTTTTTTGCACCCCTCAATCAACATATTTCTTCTACTTCTTAACTGTAAAGAAGAAGGCGGCAGCAGCAAACTACCCCTCGTGCAACTTTTTTGCTATAGCTGAGTTTCAACTCTGAAACCGTAGAATGGCTGACGCCGTCGTTGACCACAAACCCGATGGCCTTCACTCGGACACGATAGTCCGGCACTGCCCTGCTGGCACTTAAGTCGGGTCGGGTCGGCTACTACGCCTTTCGAGCCCCAGCCAAATGGAGCGAAGAACCCTTTTTTGCCGTTTTTTTTTCGAAGGCTCGTAACATTTGCAACCATTCCGTGCAGAAAAAAACGGAGCTTTAAAATAAGCTTAAGCGAGGACTGAGTTTGCCAACGCAGGAAGGAGCCGTGTGTTCGAAATGCGATCGGTTCTGGTTTCACCGGTTTTAATGGCCGAGCTACGTACTCTGTGTGCTGTGGATATGTGCTTGATTGGGCTGGGTCGGGCGGCGTACTTTATGCTAATCGTGAAGTTTGCGATCTGTAGACGTCCTGTCGAGAGTACCAGCAGCAGCGGTTTTGCTGAGCTGGCGGAATAGTTTTATTTTTGTATTTTGCTAATGAATGTGGTGCCAGCATTCGATGGTTGAGGATTGATTAGCCATTTTGTTTTATGGCAGACAGGATATGTGAACAAAGGCATGTAGTTCTTTGATTAAAGGGCAACATTTTATCTCAACTTAGTATGGGTACGTATTTCCGTCAGCTTCTTATTATTCTTTTTGTGCTGTTCTGATTTATTTTCAAATTTAAATCCACAATCTTAAATCTGGCTAAAATCCTCAAATCTCCAAATCTTCAAATCTTCAAATCTTCAAATCTTCAAATTTTCAAATCTTCAAATCTTCAAATCTTCAAATCTTCGAATCTTCAAATCTTCAAATCTTCAAATCTTCAAATCTTCAAATCTTCAAATTTTCAAATCTTCAAATCTTCAAATCTTCAAATCTTCGAATCTTCAAATCTTCAAATCTTCAAATCTTCAAATCTTCAAATCTTCAAATCTTCAAATCTTCAAATCTTCAAATCTTCAAATCTTCAAATCTTCAAATCTTCAAATCTTCAAATCTTCAAATCTTCAAATCTTCAAATCTTCAAATCTTCAAATCTTCAAATCTTCAAATCTTCAAATCTTCAAATCTTCAAATCTTCAAATCTTCAAATCTTCAAATCTTCAAATCTTCAAATCTTCAAATCTTCAAATCTTCAAATCTTCAAATCTTCAAATCTTCAAATCTTCAAATCTTCAAATCTTCAAATCTTCAAATCTTCAAATCTTCAAATCTTCAAATCTTCAAATCTTCAAATCTTCAAATCTTCAAATCTTCAAATCTTCAAATCTTCAAATCTTCAAATCTTCAAATCTTCAAATCTTCAAATCTTCAAATCTTCAAATCTTCAAATCTTCAAATCTTCAAATCTTCAAATCTTCAAATCTACAAATCTTCAAATCTTCAAATCTTCAAATCTTCAAATCTTCAAATCTTCAAATCTTCAAATCTTCAAATCTTCAAATCTTCAAATCTTCAAATCTTCAAATCTTCAAATCTTCAAATCTTCAAATCTTCAAATCTTCAAATCTTCAAATCTTCAAATCTTCAAATCTTCAAATCTTCAAATCTTCAGATCTTCAAATCTTCAAATCTTCAAATCTTCAAATCTTCAAATCTTCAAATCTGGGTAATTCTCCGCCAACTCACACAGCAGTTGCCCCGACCCCTCTTCGATTTGCGTGAAACTTTGTCCTAAGGGGTAACTTTTGTCCCTGATCACGAATCCGAGGTCCGTTTTTTGATATCTCGTGACGGAGGGGCGGTACGACCCCTTCCATTTTTGAACATGCGAAAAATGAGGTGTTTTTTTAATAATTTGCAGCCTGAAACGGTGATGAGATAGAAATTTTGTGTCAAAGGGACTTTTATGTAAAATTAGACGCCCGATTTGATGGCGAGTTTGTATGGGAGCTGTCAACATGCTCCCGGGCTGTATTTAACATGTTTGGACTAGTTTAAAAATATTTTTGAACTTTTATGATATTACAATGTAGAGCACAGCAAAAACTTTTTTTTCTCGCAAAAAGAAAATTTTCGTCAGTACTTACAAATTTTGGAAATCAATGGATGATGGTCACTAGGCTCAAGTGCGGTTCGGTCATGGTCGTGCGTTGCGCGTGTTTGAAGTCAGTTATTACCGTGAAAAACGCAAAATATCGGGACGAAATTGTGTTTAAGTGATTTGCAACTGGCTTTCTTGTGCCGTCGAAAAGAATTTTTCGTATAATCTGCCCGACATAAGCGATAATCCACTGATTTCATAAGTCGAAAGTTAGATTTTGTGGGAGGCAGCCATATTGATTTTACTTTCGCTGAGCCGAGGCCTCTCGCGAGTGTTTCTGTATTGTGAGAAAAGAGGAAGTTTGTTGCGTGGTATTGGTGTAGCAGTGCTGTAGCCTCTTCCACTATCGAGAAATTAAAAGTGAGATTGTGTGCGTGCAACATGGAGTTAAACTTTTCAAAGTGCCATGGTAATCTTCACAGAAAGTTTAACTCCATGTTGCACACACTCTCACTTTTAATTTCTCGATATCCGATGAGTGCCGCGTTTTCCTAAAGAACCTGAGAAGGTTCTCTACGTTTCCTCTCCGAGTGCATCGGCGAGAGGAGAGAGTTGTGTTGGTGTGTGTGTAGTTTTTTGGTTTGCCGATGACACTTCTCGTCGTACAGTTAAACCTCGCATATGCAACTCATATGGGGGTTTCTTATGCGAAGCACGCATATGCGAGGTACAGGGCTTATGGGATTTTGGCTATATGGGAGACATGGCCTATATTTTTGTAAAAAATCATCTTAACTATACAAATTTATAGTGTTTTGGAATCGTTATGAAGTCAGCTATACAGCTACACCAAATTTACAAGGTTTACGATGTTCTAGGTCATCCGAAACTTCCTCAAGTTAAGGCCTATGTGTTCACCGCCGTACAAGTATGAGGTAGGCGATTGTGACTTTGGTTTTTGACCTCAGATTATATCCGGATAGCCTCAGGGAGGTTCAAGGACTAGTCTACCGATATGTGGTGATGTTCTGGGTCTTCTGAAGAGTCCCGGGAGTTACGACCGATGGGTCTACCGCCGTAACAAAATAGAGGTCAGAGGTTTTTGACCCCAGATCATATCCGGATAGCATCAGGGAGGTCCGGGAACTAGTCTACCGATATGTGGTGATGTTCTAGGTCCTCTGTAAAGTCCCGGGAGTTACGGCTGGTGAATCTACCGCTGTAACAAGATAGAGGTCGGAGGTTTTTGACCTCAGATCATGTCCAGATTGACTCAGGGAGGTTCAGAGGCTAGTTTACCGATGTGTGGTGATGTTCTGGGTGTTGTGTAGAGTCCCGGGAGTTACGGCCGATGGGTCTACCGCCGTAACAAGATAGAGGTCAGTGGTTTTTGACCTCAGATCATATCCAGATAGTCTCAGGGAGGTTCAGGGACTAGTCTACCGATATGTGGTGATGTTCTGGGTCTTCTGTAGAGTCCCGGGAGTTACCGGTGGGCCGGTGGGTCTACCGCCGTAACAAGATAGAGGTCAGTGGTTTTTGACCTCAGATCATATCCGGATAGCATCAGGGAGGTCCGGGAACTAGTCTACCGATATGTGGTGATGTTCTAGGTCCTCTGTAAAGTCCCGGGAGTTACGGCTGGTGAATCTACCGCTGTAACAAGATAGAGGTCAGTGGTTTTTGACCCCAGATCATATCCAGATAGCCTCAGGGAGGTTCAGGGACTAGTCTAGCGATATGTGGTGATGTTCTAGGTCTTCTGTAGAGTCCCGGGAGTTACGGCTGGTGGATCTACCGCCGTAACAAGACAGAGGTCAGTGGTTTTTGACCTCAGATCATATCCGGATAGCCTCAGGGAGGTCCGGGGACTAGTCTACCGATATGTGGTGATGTTCTAGGTCTTGTGTAGAGTCCCGGGAGTAACAGCCGGTGGGTCTACCGCCGTAACAAAATAGAGGTCAGAGGTTTTTGACCCTAGATCATATCCGGATAGCATCAGGGAGGTCCGGGAACTAGTCTACCGATATGTGGTGATGTTCTAGGTCCTCTGTAAAGTCCCGGGAGTTACGGCTGGTGAATCTACCGCTGTAACAAGATAGAAGTCGGAGGTTTTTGACCTCAGATCATGTCCAGATTGACTCAGGGAGGTTCAGAGGCTAGTTTACCGATGTGTGGTGATGTTCTGGGTGTTGTGTAGAGTCCCGGGAGTTACGGCCGATGGGTCTACCGCCGTAACAAGATAGAGGTCAGTGGTTTTTGACCTCAGATCATATCCAGATAGTCTCAGGGAGGTTCAGGGACTAGTCTACCGATATGTGGTGATGTTCAAGGTCTTCTGTAGAGTCCCGGGAGTTACCGGTGGGCCGGTGGGTCTACCGCCGTAACAAGATTGAGGTCAGTGATTTTTGATCTCAGATCATATCCAGATAGCCTCAGGGAGGTTCAGGGACTAGTCTACCGATATGTGGTGATGTTCTAGGTCTTCTGTAGAGTCCCGGGAGTTACGGCTGGTGGATCTACCGCCGTAACAAGACAGAGGTCGGAGGTTTTTGACCTCAGATCATGTCCAGATAGACTCAGGGAGGTTCAGAGGCTAGTTTACCGATGTGTGGTGATGTTCTGGGTATTCTGTAGAGTCCCGGGAGTTAAGGCCGATGGATCTACTGCCGTAACAAGATAGAGGTCGGAGGTTTTTGACCTCAGATCATATCTGGATAGCCTCAGGGTGGTCCGGGGACTAGTCTACCGATCTTCTGTAGAGTCACGGGAGTTACAGCCGGTGGGTCTACCGCCGTAACAAAATAGAGGTCAGTGGTTTTTGACCTCAGATCATATCCGGATAGCCTCAGGGAGGTCCGGGAACTAGTCTACCGATATGTGGTGATGTTCTAGGTCTTCTGTAAAGTCCCGGGAGTTACGGCTGGTGGATCTACCGCCGTAACAAGATAGAGGTCGGAGGTTTTTGACCTCAGATCATGTCCAGATAGACTCAGGGAGGTTCAGAGGCTAGTTTACCGATATGTGGTGATGTTCTGGGTCTTTTATAAGATCCCGGGAGATACGTCCGATGGGTTTACCGCCGTAACAAGATAGAGGTCGGTGATTTTGACCTCGGATCATATCCGGATAGCCTCAGGGAGATCCGGGGACCCTACTCCCGGGACTCTACAGGTAGACTAGTTCCCGAACTTCCCTGAGGCTATCCGGATATGATCTGAGGTCAAAAACCTCCGACCTCACTTGTGACGGCGGCAGATCCATCGGCCTTAACTCCCGGGACTCTACAGAATAGCCAGAACATCACCACATTGGTAGACTAGTCCCCGGACCTCCCTGAGGCTATCCGGATATGATCTGGGGTCAAAAACCACTGACCTCTATCTTGTTACGGCGGTAGATCCATCGGCCTTAACTACCGGGACTCTACAGAATACCCAGAACATCACCACACATCGGTAGACTAGCCCCTGAACCTTCCTGAGACTATCTGGATATGATCTGAGGTCAAAAACTATCGACCTCTATCTTGTTACGGCAGTAGATCCATTGGCCTTAACTCCCGGGACTCTACAGAATACCCAGAACATCACCACACATCGGTAGACTAGCCCCTGAACCTCCCTGAGACTATCTGGATATGATTTGAGGTCAAAAACTATCGACCTCTATCTTGTTACGGCAGTAGATCCATTGGCCTTAACTCCCGGGACTCTACAGAATACCCAGAACATCACCACACATCGGTAGACAAGCCTCTGAACCCTTTGAGACTATCTGGATATGATCTGAGGTCAAAAACCATCGACCTCTATCTTGTTACGGCGGTAGACCCACCGGCCGTAACTCCCGTGACTCTACAGAAGACCTAAAACATCACCACATATCGGTAGACTAGCCCCTGAACCTTCCTGAGACTATCTGGATATGATCTGAGGTCAAAAACTATCGACCTCTATCTTGTTACGGCAGTAGATCCATCGGTCGTAACTCCCGGGACTCTACAGAATACCCAGAACATCACCACATTAGTAGACTAGTCCCTGGACCTCCCTGAGGCTATCCGGATATGATCTGGGGTCAAAAACCTCCGACCTCTATCTTGTTACGGCAGTAGATCCATCGGCCTTAACTCCCGGGACTCTACAGAATACCCAGAACATCACCACATTAGTAGACTAGTCCCCGGGCTTCCCTGAGGCTATCCGGATATGATCTGGGGTCAAAAACCTCCGACCTCTATCTTGTTACGGCAGTAGATCCATCGGCCTTAACTCCCGGGCTCTACAGAATACCCTGAACATCACCACACAGCGGTAGACTAGTCCCCGGACCTCCCTGAGGCTATCCGGATATGATCTGAGGTCAAAAACCACTGACCTCTATCTTGTTACGGCGGTAGATCCACCAGCCGTAACTTCCGGGACTCTACAGAAGACCTAGAACATCACCACATATCGGTAGACTAGTCCCTGAACCTCCCTGAGGCTATCTGGATATGATCTGAGGTCAAAAACCACCGACCTCTGTCCTGTTACGGCGGTAGACCCATCGGCCGTAACTCCCGGGACTCTACAGAAGACCCAGAACATCACCACATATCGGTAGACTAGTCCCCGGACCTCCCTGAGGCTATCCGGATAAGATCTGAGGTCAAAAACCACTGACCTCTGTCTTGTTACGGCGGTAGACTCACCGGCCGTAACTCCCGGGACTCTACAGAAGACCTAGAACATCACCACATATCGGTAGACTAGTCCCTGAACCTCCCTGAGGCTATCTGGATATGATCTGAGGTCAAAAACCACCGACCTCTGTCCTGTTACGGTGGTAGACCCATCGGCCGTAACTCCCGGGACTCTACAGAAGACCCAGAACATCACCACATATCGGTAGACTAGTCCCCGGACCTCCCTGAGGCTATCCGGATAAGATCTGAGGTCAAAAACCAAAGTCACAATCGCCTACCTCATACTTGTACGGTGGTGAATACATAGGCCTTAACTTGAGGAAGTTTCGGATGATCTAGAACATCGTAAACTTTGTAAATTTGGTGTAGCTGTATAGCTGACTTCATAACGATTCCAAAACACTATAAATTTGTATAGTTAAGATGATTTTTTACAAAAATATAGGCCATGTCTCCCATATAGCCAAAATCCCATAAGCCCTGTACCTCGCATATGCAACTCTTGCGACAAAACCGAATCAGGTGGAATGACTCGTATATGCAAAGTTGCATATGCGAGGCGCTCTTATGCGAGGTTTGACTGTACTTGGTGGAGGGGTTGTGTTGGTGAGCAATGAAGAGGGGTTGAAGTGGGCCCAGCAGCGATTTGTGTGTTGGTGTGTTAAGCCACCACCATCGCGGCGTGTAAGATGATCGAGGTGTGCTACTAAAAAGTGGCACTGCATCGGGTGAACGTGTGTGTGGTGTGTGGCAGTTACAGTCACAGACAATCAGAAGTTCTGTTTTCAAATACGAGTGTTAAGCTTCGGATTGGCGAGTGGCGATGGGGCTCTGTGGTGAAAGACGCGAGCAATTCGATAACGGTTTTGGAACGAGAGGAACCGGTATCGGTACAAAAGAAAACGGAAGTTACGAGCGACGAATTTGGTGAGATCAATCCATTTAAACATCATCAAATAATAATATATTATTGTATAGTTCACAACAGACGCACATTAACACTAACACACAAACAATTCAATTAAGTTCCCCTGCAAATTCTTCAATATTTTCAACCTTAGGCATCTATTTAAAAAATAAATATGCTGATTAAACCCATTACACAAAAAGCTAAAAATATTAACTAAGTATGCTTTTCGAACCGGTCGTTTTAATTTCACTTCTAAGTCTTATATTTAAATAAAACAAATAAATTAATAATTAATGTTTACTCTGCATCGCTGTAAGAGTTTAAAATCAAGATTTCAAATCAAATGCGTTAAATCATTACCTCGAATTTCGCTTAAACACATAATATTTAAAGGAAAATAAAAACTTCTCTTTACTCTTACAGTCGGTAGCTTGAGTTTAACAGCAGCCATGTTAAAACTGTGTTTAATCAGCATTGCTTTTACCTCAGAAAATGGTTAGTTAAGTAATACTACAGTCTATAATCATGCACGGCTTCGTCGCGTTGTATCTGCCGTGGCTTTAAATAAAATATTCATAAATCATGAATCTTTTACACTGTACAATCATCAGTATATGTTTAAAAATAAAAAAAACTAACTCTATTTGACTCGCCCGCAATACCTTTCGGGGTATATCCTAGGGTTCTACCTCTCCTACTAACATTGAGTCCAAAACCTCCCTACAAACATCTATACCACTAAGGTGACGTAGGGGTCCCTGCGCACTTTAGATAGGTGTTTACTAACATTCCTTCATTTCCCCGAGGATAGCTTGGACCCAGCGTGGACCCCCTTATGCCCTGGGCTGTATTACACACTCATCAAAAGATGAAGACATGGTATCTCCCGTGTTGGATTATTGTTCCGGATGAGGGTCTAACACAACCAGACCAAACAGTGGGATAAGCGTTGTGGAGCCTTCCGGTGGTGGGGCGTCCTCCAAATGCTAATGCTAATGCTAATGCTAATTAGACGCCCGATTTGATGGCGTACTCAGAATTCCGAAAAAACGTTGACTGTAAATTTTTTTGGAACATGTTATTTTATGGGAAATTTAATGTACTTTTCGAATCTACATTGACCCAGAAGGGTAATTTTTTCATTTAGAACATTTTTTTTCATTTTAAAATTTCGTGTTTTTTCTAACTTTGCAGGGTTATTTTTTAGAGTGTAACAATGTTCTACAAAGTTGTAGAGCAGACAATTACAAAAATTTTGATATATAGATATAAGGGATTTGCTTATAATCATCACGAGTTATCGCGATTTTAGGAAAAACAGTTTTGAAAAAGTTACTTTTTGCGTTTCTCTTTGTTTCGTCGCCCGTGTCTGTCGCGGGTGACCATGAACGGCCATGATCGACGACGAACAACATTTTCAAAACTTTTTTTTCGTAAAATCGCGATAACTCGTGATGATTATAAGCAAACCCCTTATGTCTATATATCATTTTTTTTTTGTAATTGTCTGCTCTATAACTTTGTAGAACATTGTTCCACTCTAAAAAATAACCCTGCAATGTTAGAAAAAACACAAAATTTTAAAATGAAAATTTTTGTTCTAAATGAAAAAAATACCCTTCTGGGTCAATGTAGATTCGAAAAGAACTTTAAATTTCTTATAAAATGACATGTTCCAAATTTTTTTACAGTTGAGAAACGGAAAATGGCATAGTTTTCAAAACTTTTTTAGTGATTTTTTCAATGAAAAATACGTTTTTTCGGAATTCTGAGTATGCCATCAAATCTGGCGTCTAATTTTATATAAAGTCCCTTTGACACAAAATTTCCATCTCATCACCGTTTCAGGCTGCAAATTATTGAAAAACACCTCTTTTTTCGCATGTTCAAAAATGGAAGGGGTCGTACCGCCCCTCCGTCACGAGATATCAAAAAACGGACCTAGAACAAATTTCATTTGAAACGTGAAAAACTTTGGCTTCGTGCTTTGAATTCAATTTAAAATGCAATATAAAACTACAGTTTTAAACAGTTAAAAAAAATAGCCAATATTTTGACTTTTTAACAATGTAATCTTTTTTAAGTATTTTTCGTTGAAATTCATGTAAAATAAGAAAACTAAATAATAACAATGATTTTTTTGAAAAACTTCAGCAGAAACCTTTATTGATGGTACATTTGACGTTAAAATAAAATTTGAACGCTTAAAATCTGATTTTAACAAGAAAATCAATGACTATTAAAGTCACCCCGAAATTCAAAATAAGAATTTTTGTTACGCTGTTTTTGGAGACTTTCACCAACAAAAAAAAAACACATTAAAAAGATCATCTCAGCGCCATTAAACCCGTTTTTAGCTCTCTTTGACCTTTTCAAATGTTAGGATATTTTTCCAAAAACTTGCGTCTAAGAGAGCTTTTCAATTCAATTAGTTTTTATTAGTAAATAATTAATTCACAATTTCGTAATTCTTATAAATAACCTAATATAGTTTTGGAGTTCCTTTCAACTGTGATTTAAAATATAACTCATTTTGATATAATTGTATATTCTCTCTTGGCAAATCCATTGTTAGAATATCATAATACATCAAAATTTGATTATGAATTGATTATTTGCAAATCAAAACTAATTGAATTGAAAAGCTCTCTTAGACGCAATTTTTTGGAAAAATTCTTAACATTTGAAAAGGTTGTTTAGAAACTTTAAACATTGTTTTGAAGGTTTCAGCATTTTAAAGCCATTATTTGAAATTATTTTTATCGGATTCCTCAGCACATTTTACATAACGAAGTTGACTTTATAGCTGTCGGCCACCATTGCTAGTACCAACCACTAGTGTCTTCCTTTTTATCTACAAGGACTTCGCCGCCCTGGGCTCCTAAGTGTATGGAAGTATGGCACGGAGCGACGGCGCCGAATACCCATATTTACACAAAGAATTTTAGAGCGCCCGCCGCGGGATTCGAACCGGCGACCTCTGGATTGTGATTCCAGTGCGCGGTTCGATTGATCCACACAGGCGGGACTATTTACATAACATATCCAAAAATTGTCCAACAAACAAGATTTTAATATTTATTTTAAACATTCTCAATTATTTTTTTTCCTAGGTTTAAGTAGGAAAAGAGAAGAGAATGACAGAAAGTTGGAATTAACAACATTTCAAAATCTTTTTCCAATAAATGCCTGAGGAAAGCTTTATTCTTAATATAAATAATCAGAATATCGAAGAGTATCCTTTTTGCGAAAAAAAAAAATTACAAATTCCCGACTTTTTCCCCCATTCCTTTTTTGCGGATTTTGGCGAATTCTAGACTTTTTCTGAGTTTCCCTACTTCCCGACATAAGAGGCCACCCTGCTCAATAGTCATCTGTTAAAGTGAATATTACATCTTTAGTTAAATAATCGCAGTTTTTTATTTTGTTTAAGTGCTCAAAATATAAACGTTTCAAACGCTTAAGTCGATAATTGCCGGAAGAGTGCATTAGCTCGATTTTTCTGTTAGGTTCGTGCCACACAAACCACATGAAACTACAATCTAGCCTGCAATTGCCCGTGAAATGACTACAAGACCGTTGAAGTCGCTCGGCAGCGAAGGATGAACAAGGTCACGTCCAATTTGTATTCGAAAGTTTTGGCCAGCCAGCAGTGCAAAAACAAAAAAAAAAATCGATGCCGGTTTGTTTACGGCCGAGTACAGTTTAATGGATGCGTGATTTATGCTAATTCTGTGCCCGATGCTTGGAACTTTTGAATCGAGTTCTTCGTGATTTGTTTGCGGTGTGACGTCGAAAAGGTAACGGAAACTTCAACAAATTGCCAGGCGAAGTTCTACATGTTTATTGAATTGTTAGCATAATGAAAGTAGATCACAGTAAGGTTCGCTAGTTTGACAGTGATTTATATCAAACGAAAACTTTTCAGTTTGAAAAAGCCTGGAATAAACAGTAAAGTTGTTAGTGAGATGAAAATAAACTATTAAACTTTTTAGTAAGACTTTAATGTCAAAAAGTCGAGTCTCAATTGCTGACATTTCAATTCGTTTTTTTCACATTTTCTTTTCTCACCAAGTTCGTTGATCACTCCACCGTAACGTTATCTCACACTCACCGGCAAGTGGCGAAAATTTAGCAAACAATAAACACTCAAATTATGACGGCAGCTTCTTCACACGCAGCACGACGTGTGTGGCACAACAAAAGAAAACCACTTTCCATCTCTTTCGCACAAACACACACAAAAAATCAAAACAATCGCAAACCAAATTACAAAAGAAGGTGAAATTTTCCCGCCATAATGGCGCATGCCGCCATGATTGCCATAAAAAACATGGCCGCCCATAAAAACGGTCAAATTAGCCGCAATGTCTGAAGCCACCTCTCATCACATGGCGCCAATTATCATACATCTTTTGAATGGGAAGGAGGGAGATTATCGGAGTGTGTGCCAGAATCAAAGTCTCGTGAACCTGCCACGCCACGCGGGCAGTCTGTTGCAGGTGTTTGTGGGTCATTACTCGATGCAGTCACTGTTTCGGTGGGAATGAAGGTTAGAGTCATCAGACTCTGTTATGAAACATACATTCTTACAAAACAAACCATCCACTTTGACGACCTCCAGGTCTTTTATGGTCTCTACTGTAAGTTTCTGCTCTGACCTAGGAGTCCCAAGGCATGAATGGGAAGAGCACCAAACCCGCTTTTGACTCCAAGGAACCTTCCACTCAAGGTTTCGATCTGACGACCTTTGGGTTATGAGTCCAACCGCCACCAGCGATTCTACCGGAGCAGGCCGACCTAGGCCGAAACCGACGGTTTACTTCCCCATCCGATGGAAGGTTGGAGCAGGTGGGAGTCGAACCCATGATCATCCGCTTACATACACACAGAAAAAAAAATCATGGTAATATTACATCTGGGAAGGGGTACATCTTTTATGTCAGAAAAAAGGTGTAATTTTACCTCTGGAAATGTGTAATTTTACCACTTTTCTGTTGTAATGTCACTTTTTCAGTCTAAATTGAGGTAAAATTACATCATAAAAGAGGTAATATTCAACCTTCCAAAATTAAAGCTTCCAAATTTACATTATTTTTTTCTGTGCACAGCTAAAAAGTAGTAATCCAGCTGCATGTAAAAAGCCTGGGTGTAAAATAAATATTGCATTATTTTATGCAATTTTATGTGATTTTACACCTTGAAATATGTAGCCCATCAGTACGGGAAACCTACTTGACCGAAATGTCAAGCTCATATATGCGTTTATCCTTACAGCTTTTCATCGGTCTGATGGCCGAGTGGGCTAAGGCGCCAGTCCTTACTGTTGGTGCTGGGCTTGAATCCCGTCGGTTGCAACTTTTATTTTGTGTTTGCAAAAAATGTACATGCAGTGTGTAATATTACGTGTTTATTTTGACGAAGGTGATGTGCATGCTTTTGCATGCGATTTAACCATCGGATTTTTTGCTGTATAGCGGCCACGCCTGCACTACAGTACATGAATCGGAATCTGCCCTCAGAATTGAGTCAAAGTGTAAAAAAAACGATTTTTGGTTATATTTGGTTTCTATGTAAAATTTTCATATAAACCCAAAATATTACCAAAAATCGTTTTTTTGACACTTTGGCTTAATTCTGAGGGTTAATTCAGATTCATCGGGCAAAATTACACGGAAAAACATATAGTTGGACATTTTTAAGAATTTCGTTAGGGTGGTCCCATACTCTTTTCCCTTGAAAATTAGACATTTAAGACCCTTAATTTCATATAGACTTGCTAAAAAATACACATCCCTTTTTTTCTCAAACTTAACCCAGAATCGCTACGTTCAAAAACCTGATTTTTGATGGTTTGCTCAGATGCTTTTTCTAAATTTAGTCGTAGAAGGCGTAGATTGTGAGACAAAATTTTGATGTTCGACAAAGTTGCTTGGATTAGCAAGCTCAACAACTTTTAAGAAGACGGAAAAATTCCCAAAAATATTCCTGAAAAGTTAGATTTTCAAAATCACCATTATCTTGAACCACCCTAACTTTGAACCAAACCAACAGTTGCCCTTTTCTAATTGCAACAACTCTTCTGCAGACACCAAAGGTCCAAAATTTCTAAATTTTTCGGAAAATAATTTTTTCACTTAATTTGGCGATCTGGACCACTGTGCATTGAGAAGAACCTGAGAAATTGCAAAATCCGTAAAAATCACTTGACCCAATCTCATCCCCTCATGTCTATGGTCCCAATATTATAAATTTAATAACCCTCCTACCTCTTCTCCACTAACCCATTCCAGAATTCCATTTGCCTCAACCCCAAATTCCTCAATCCAACTTCCCTCCTAAAAATAAAATTATTTGCCAATTTACACTTAAAAACCACACTCAACTGATTCGGAGCATTCGGTACGGTATGTCCACGCATCTTCCCTCCCCTGAAGATTCTGTGAAATGTGATCCGTTCATAGAATCTGTCTCTGCGGTAAGCACAACGCAGTAGGCCTGGTCACTTTAATTTTTGCTGGACATTATTGAGGTTACTCGGTTGTACTGCAATTATTAACTAACCGCAAGTTCTTCCAGGATGCTTTCATTGGGCTGGCTGCGCTTGTGTTCGATTAGATTATTATAAATTGAAGACTAAAAATGTTGGTGATTATTTCATCTCGGTGAATTTACATTAGCATTGCTGTCTACCCGTAGATGCTTCTCCGTTAAAATATGCTCCATGGACCACAGCTGAAAAGTAGGAACCAATCATCACCATTTCGCATGTTTCAAAGACCCCTATCATGCTGATCAATACCGACGCCGGCCACGACCAGTGGTAAGACACGGGGAGGTGGATGGGAATGTTAGTCCAATACTTAAGTGATGAAGACCGCTAAATCGGCTGCGGCTTGGACAAAGTATCACACGAGTTTTGAGGGGTTAGGAAGATGAGTATCAGGTTAGGATTCACCGTGGTTTATTTCATCACTATGAATTTATCCAAAAAGTGGTAATTTTTTATTAGTTAAGTTTCTTAGAAGTTAAGAATATATAAAATTTATGCCAGTTTAACTGTGTTGAGTTTCCTTCGAGTTTTTACTTTTTACAGTTAAGTCATTTAAAGCTCCCTAGTTGACTACATAATTTTCTCCAATTTCCACGTGTTTACCCTTATTTTCGGCATCAATTATCTCATTTTACAACCGATACAGTGTTTCGAGTAAGTCTCCCTCTCTCTGATCGCTCCTTCAACCTTCCCCGCTCACCGAACCACCACAGATTTCGACCTTCCACGTCAGTAATGATGGAGCGGCCGCCGCGCGGTGATGGAAACGAAAAAAAGTGAAAACTATTATGAATGGCAAAGAAAACCAAACTCCGAGAGACAACAGAGAAGAAATAAAAGCCAAAAAGTGAAAACGAAAGTTTCGGACGGCGAGCCTCAAGCTGGGAAGAGAAAGAGGCGAAGACAAACCGTCAAGTGGGTTAGATAACGGATGACCAGCAAGGTGGTGCTGGGGATGCTGTCTAGCAGGGGTCTAGCTCAGCTGACAACGACACGTCAGGTGGATTGATGACGATTTTTTGTTATTGTGTGCACTGTTACTTTTATTATTCTTTGACGTGAACAAGATGAAGGCGATTACGCTGTCAAATAGTTGAGATGAGGCAACGGAGCAGTGTTCGGCATTGTTTCTGTGAAGCTTCGGGTAGGATCTATTGGGGACTCAAACTCAACCCACTTCAACGAATCATCTCTGTGGTAAACTCTACGTAGTAGGCCTGGTCACTTTAACGTTTGTGATGTTTCAATGCATTCTAATGCATTGGCGCACTAGAAATGTTAACAAATGACAAGAAGAAGGCTAGGCGTATTCTAACCTAAGACTTTCTCCAGGATCCCTTGGAAAGTCATCTCAGCGATAACGAAGAACGTCGTAAGTAGCAGATTTAGAGCAATCAAAGTCACAAGATTCCAGTTCTACACGCATGACAGAACTAACTTCGCTTAAGTTCAAATTCAGGAAGAAGCAACGCTCGAATTCCTGCTTCAACAGGAAGAACCCATCAACAAGTTTGGCGAATCAAGAGTCACTTTTTTCGTCTGTTTACTACTCCCGTTTGGACACGCTCCAACCGAAACTGGAAAAACCAGTTCAGCAAACGCTACTAACGCTTCCTCCACCAAACAACGGCAAGTGGTTTCACTATAATGAGAAAACTACATCTGTAAGCCAAGCCTCGCCGATCAAGGAAACGATCAAGTTTCATCTCTCGGTACAAAGTTACACATGCGATCGACGCAAATTTGCGGAACAGTCTCTTTCTCTACACCTTGCAGAAGAATCTCAGAATTTGCTAAAATATCGAAATAATTACGGACGGCGCTCGAGGCATTTCGCGTGAAGGTCGACATTGGTCGTCGTGTGTCAAACCGGTCTGGGGAGAAGAGCTCCCTGCAAGGACGCTTCGTCGAGCATTCACCGCGATGCGCTCGATTGCTCGAGGCTACCACCGAAAATCGCGCCTAATTCGCTTCCAACTTGGATTCGATCTTCAGGTCTTGATTCGCGCCCGTGAGAGAGTTTGTTTTGGTTCCTCTAATGGCGCTGTACTGGAGGACGGTGATGAGCAATTGAAAGTATTAGGATTCACTGTGCTGTGTGATTCAGCCTCTTGAGTCTCGTGCCTTGTTGATCGCGAAGCGATGATCGATCGAACTATGTTAGTCACGCAGCGGCGGTGATTTGCATATTTCAACGAGATGCTGGTTAGAGCTACTGTGTGGGGTATGATGGGCCGGATGTTGCGGACGGTTGGTAGTCATCCGATAGTCCTGCTGATTCGATTGTAACGGCTTTGACAAGGTCGTTTATTGTAGCGATATTAATCATGGGTAGAGGGTGACGAGCGGGAATTCCCGGGAAATCGATCATTTTTGGACCTCTCGATTCCCGGGAAATTTGGTCGAGAGTCCCGGGAAATTTTATGCTTATAAAAATATCGAAGTAAAATGTTATAAACTAATCAGAAAAACATTCGAAAAATTCGAAATGGTTTAAAACATTCGATGTTAACTTGTCGAATGTTCCAATAACTATAATTGAGACAAGCCCAAAACATGTAAACCCTAAAATTTACCTTAAAGCATACTTAGCAGTTAGGTATATCTCAGAAATGAATTTTAATGTTTTTGTTTAATTATTTGTAATAGGGAAAGCCCTTTTCAAAAAGTTCAATTTCCATATCCTCTCTCGAGCATAGCAATTTCATTTTTGATGTAAATAAGTCATTTGGTGTTTCGCATCAACCTCAATATTAGAATATATTTTGGAAGAAACTCTCTGGCAATTTGTAAAGATTGCTTAAATCTTTGTTGAGGTTCACCAATTGTGAACATTCGGGTTTTCCTGATAAATGTACACCCAAAGTTAAAGAACGAAGGGAAAGTCCTCCCGAAAAGGAACGTGAGGAAAGTACTATTTTGCGTGAGTAAAGACCTCTCGGGTGTTCATTCGTTCATTGACGAGTTCATCCTATTGAGTGGCTTATATGGACAAATGACCGCCACTTAGTCACCGAACCATGGTGGCCTATACGGCAAAGGCACGGTTCAATAAGCCGAAGGTCTTGGGTTCGAATCTCGGTACCGGTACTTTTTTTTTGATGGATGAACTTTTTTGGATAATGAACCATGAGTAAAGTACTCACGGCAATTTCGGGATTTATCCTCTTCGTCCGCACACAGTACCGTTTTACTACCGAATCGTGCTCTTTATCCTCTCGTATGCCAATGCCCAGTTCTGGGTGTAAATATTTCTTCAATGAATATTTTCAGTATACCTTAAAAAAGAAAAAAAAATCAATTTCAAATTGTTGTTTTGAGTTGTTATGTGGGTAATTCTCTACCAACTCACACGAAATCGGGAAAAGTTGCCCCGACCCCTCTTCGATTTGCGTGAAACTTTGTCCTAAGGGGTAACTTTTGTTCCTGATCACGAATCCGAGGTCCGTTTTTTGATATCTCGTGACGGAAGGGCCGTACGACCCCTTCCATTTTTGAACATGCAAAAAAGAGGTGTTTTTCAATCATTTGCAGCCTGAAACGGTGATGAGATAGAAATTTGGTGTCAAAGGGACTTTTATGTAAAATTAGACGCCCGATTTGATGGCGTACTCAGAATTCCGAAAAAACGTATTTTTCATCGAAAAAAAACACTAAAAAAGTTTTAAAAATTCTCCCATTTTCCGTTACTCGACTGTAAAATTTTTTGGAACATGTCATTTTATGGGAAATTTAATGTACTTTTCGAATCTACATTGACCCAGAAGGGTCATTTTTTCATTTAGAACAAAATTTTTCATTTTAAAATTTCGTGTTTTTTCTAACTTTGCAGGGTTATTTTTTAGAGTGTAACAATGTTGTATAAAGTTGTAGAGCAGACAATTAAAAAAATTTTGATATGTAGACATAAGGGGTTTGCTTATAAACATCACGAGTTATCGCGATTTTACGAAAAAAAGTATTGAAAAAGTTACTTTTTGCGTTTCTCTTTGTTTCGTCGTCCGTGTCTGTCGCGGGTGACCATGAACGGCCATGATCGATGACGACCAACTTTTTCAAAACTTTTTTTCGTAAAATCACGATAACTCGTGATGTCTATATATAATTTTTTTTGTAATTGTCTGCTCTACAACTTTGTAGAGCATTGTTACACTCTAAAAAATAACCCTGCAATGTTAGAAAAAACACGAAATTTTAAAATGAAAAATTTTGTTCTAAATGAAAAAATGACCCTTCTGGGTCAATGTAGATTCGAAAAGTACATTAAATTTCCCATAAAATGACATGTTCCAAAAAAATTTACAGTCGAGTAACGGAAAATGGGAGTATCTTTAAAACTGTTTTAGTGTTTTTTTCGATGAAAAATACGTTTTTTCGGAATTCTGAGTACGCCATCAAATCGGGCGTCTAATTTTACATAAAAGTCCCTTTGACACCAAATTTCTATCTCATCACCGTTTCAGGCTGCAAATTATTGAAAAACACCTCTTTTTTCGCATGTTCAAAAATGGAAGGGGTTGTACCGCCCCTCCGTCACGAGATATCAAAAAACGGACCTCGGATTCGTGATCAGGGACAAAAGTTACCCCTTAGGATAAAGTTTCACGCAAATCGAAGAGGGGTCGGGGCAACTGCTGTGTGAGTTGGCGGAGAATTACCCATGTGTCATATTGCAAAAATCCCGATACTGGGAAATAATATACTTGCTTTTTTTTTTACTTCACAAAAATCTTATAACAAGTTAATGCAACAAGTTTGTGCAACTTTTGAAAAATCACTCTGTGCGAATTAAGACTCGTAAACATTTTAAACTACAATTTTGAGTCCCTAAAGCCGCAAAAAACGATCTTGTATTTTCAGATTCAGAAAAAAATAATCTAAAGGTTGAAATAGTTCCTTCAAATAATGAGGCTACTTAAATAAACTGAATGAATTGTAACTGAATTCATTGAAAAGAAACAAATTTATGACTTTTCCTTTTTAAATTGTATTGGCATACTAAAAAAAACTCCCGGGTCCCGGGAATTCCCGGGAAATGGCCAAATTCAACTCTCGATTCCCGGGAAATTCAAAATCTCGAGAATCGTCACCCTCTAATCATAGGGTTATTGAAAGGTTGGAATTTATCACAATTTCGTAAAAAGCTCAAGAATTTTATACAGCTCAACAGCAATCTCTATAGCTGATCAACTAAAGCATATCAAAATTATGCAACTCGGTACCACGATCCAGGCAACTCCACGTCATTGATTTAATTCGTAGATAAATTCACCAAACCGTGCACACAAAACATATCGTTTCGTTTCTGCGCACTATTGAGGTCAGCCAAATAAGTAGCTTAAGTTTAGGTCCAAACCTTTCCAAACCGCCGCCCCATTCGCTGTGCAAAGAACAGTCTACACAGGGCGGGTCGCCGTCACCTTCGCCATGGACTACGACACTCGTCCAGAAGCAACGGCGTGGTGACCCGCACTCTGCGGGAACCATAAAAAAACGGCACACGGTCAGTTGTTGGTTGTGCTATTTACCGAAATGCCATGTTGAACTGCCGTTGGTGCCATACTTGGTGGAGGTTTTTTGTACTGAACCTAGATCGGACCAGATTTTATCCAGCTGCGCTTGGACTGCGCGGACTCGTTGGCGTTCGAGTTTAAACTCTTGACAAAAATAAGCCCACTTTCGAGGTAGTCTGCGATCAGCAGAGAAGCGAGTCAGACGTGCGTCCCTCACAAACCAAAAAAGTGCTAAAAAGTGCAAAAAATGCCTCACGGCAAGAAAAAGAGGCGGTCCTCACCAGCAGGATCGGCAGATTTGAAGAAGCTAAAGAATGCCGAAGCGCTACCTGCAAAGCCAGGCAGTTTGAGCAAGGACGCTCAAAATTCGTCTGGAAACCAGTTCGCTACCCTCCCTGTGGACGTGAGCGAGAAGGAAGAATTTGAACGACGGGAAAAGTTGCCACCCATTTTTGTGAAAACATCGTCATCGGATTCGGTGCGAAAGTGGCTGACCGGGTTTATCAAATCTGGTGCTTTACGAGCTTCCATTCGCTTGTGTGCTGATGGACTCAAAATTCTGCTACCTACCAGAAAGGATTACAACTACGTTCGGGATTTCCTGAACAACACAAAGATTGAATACTACAGCCATGACGATCCAGGTAAACGCCCCATGAAACAGGTCCTCCGAGGCCTGTACGACATGGATGTGAGTGTGCTGAAAGAAGAGCTCAAAACTCTTAAGTTGAACGTGATCGAAGTCTTCAAGATGACGAGACACAACAAGGACATCAAGTATCGTGATCAACTGTACCTGGTTCATCTCGAGAAAGGATCGACAACGCCGTCTGAGCTGAAGGCAGTTCGGGCAATTTTCAACATCATCGTGACTTGGGAACGTTATCGTCCAGTGCACCGTGACGTGACACAATGTTCGAACTGTTTGCAGTTTGGGCATGGTGGAAGGAACTGTTTCATCAAGAGTCGTTGTGCAACCTGCGGAGGTGAGCACAAAACTCAAGCTTGTGAAACAATCAACGAGAACATTGAAGTCAAATGCTTCAATTGCGGCGGCGACCATTCGACCAAGAATCGAAGCTGCCCAAAACGAGCTGAGTTTGTGAAAATTCGGCAGCAAGCGACGACGAGGCACCAACCAAATCGTCGCAAAACACCACCAGCATACACGGACGTGGATTTTCCTGCTTTGGCGTCACCTGGAGCGGGATCTGTTCGAGTGGTTCCAAATCTGCAGCCATTGCCGTTGAATCAGCGGCAAAGAGTTGCAGAGAATACAACACCTCCAGGCTTCAGTCAGCAACCGAGGGAAAACCAACCAACATCAACGGGCGAAGGCAGTAGTGACCTGTATTCACCACAAGAACTTTTGAACATTTTCATCGAGATGACAACAACACTGCGTGGTTGCAAAACTCGTGCGGAACAAGTAAGAACGCTTGGAGGATTTATCTTAAAATACAGTTCGTAGTTTACTCGTTCTAATGATTTTGAATATTTCAATGAATTTGCTTTTTAGTTTTAAGTTAGGATTAGTTGTTAAAGTGATTTTTTTTTCTTTTTTACCCAAATGTATTCGATTCAATGCAAAAATGTAAAACAATTTGAAGTAAATAAATGAATGTGAACAGTTAATAAGAAAACGAAAAATATAACAAAGATGAAGAGCATGTAGCCATACCACTTAGAATGTAAATGAAATGTAATTATTATAAGAAAGTTCAATAAAGACATATTTAATTTCAAAAAAAAAAAAAAGCCCACTTTCGAAGTGCTGATACAATTCTTGGAGTCATGGCAGCTGTGGGCGGCTGGAGCTCAAGCCGCGACTTGCGTAACCACTGTTGCTGGGCTAACCTCACCCCACTCGTCCCCCCTTGCAGGGGGCTTGTTGGCTGGAATTGCTAAATCTAATTACAAGGTCCACCAATCTTTTTTCAACACTTTTTAAAAGCTGGTAGCGCGCAGGTATGTTTCGTACGACGCGGGGGTATAGCACAAGCGAGCATAATCGTGTGAAAAGCGCTCTATGCTCTCTTCGACTGCAGCTCGACGGCTGGCCTCCGCGTTTGGTGGTGGCTTAAACTAGATGACTATATGTCTGTACCAGCAGTGGAACTGGTAAGGAGTCATTAAGTGAGGCGGCATTGTGTTGCTTTGTTGTTACACTATTGCAAATTGTGCGGAAAATTGCTGCCGTTAGACGGCGTACTTGAGGTTTGGCTAGGCTTTTCAGAACGATATTGACGCACTGTGATTTAAAATGGCCCACACAAAAAGCTAGAAATAAATATTTCACGAATCGAACTCAATACGTTCAGATTATTGTTATTTTAATGAATATTAATCTCTATTTTGTATTTCGTACTTTTAAACATGGACTTGGGACTATGGTTTTGTCTAGAATACTGACTTTTTTTGCTATTTATATCAATGGCATTTAAGGTCAAGTTTGGAGTTGCTGGAAAATCCTTTAATTTCCCTAATACAAAAAAAGTGAAAGCTCATATTCAGAATTTTGGTTAAGTGAACTTCAAACCTGTGACTTAAATAAAGAATTAAGAAAGAGTAGTGTTATTTTTCATAAGAGACTATAAATAGATATTCTCCCAAAAGAATTATTGAACTTCTCTGAAAGTTTGCAGAATTTTTACAAAATGTGTTTATCAAAGCTGTGAAATTTCCACTATATTTTTTGCCTTCCTCACTGAGGTAAGGCTATAATCCTGCTCTAAAAATGAACTTTTTATTAAAAGCTCGAAGACCCACCTTCATGTATACATATCGACTCAGAATCGGAAACTGAACAAATGTCTGTGTGTGTGTATGTGTGTGTGTATGTGTGTGTATGTATGTATGTGACCAAAATTCTCACTGAGTTTTCTCAGCACTGGCTGAACCGATTTTGACCAAACCAGTTGCATTCGACTTAGTTTAGGGTCCCATACATCGCTATTGAATTGTTTGAAGTTTCGATAACTAGTTCAAAAGTTATGTATAAAAATGTGTTTTCACATATATCCGGATCTCATTTATATGCATATAAACGATGTCCGGATCCATCATCCGACCCATCGTTGGTTAGGTAATCGAGAGACCTTTCCAATCAGTACACAACATTGAAGATCTGGCAACCCTGTCTCGAGTTATGACCACTTAAGTGATATTTATGTACTTTTTTGAAGCCGGATCTCACTTAAATGTATGTAAACGATGTCCGGATCCACCATCCGACCCATCGTTGGTTAGGTAATCGAGAGACCTTTCCAATGAATTCACAACATTGATGATCTGGCAACCCTGTATCGAGTTATGACTACTTAAGTGATATTTATGTCCTTTTTTTAGCCGGATCTCACTTAAATGTATGTAAACGATGTCCGGATCCACCATACGACCCATCGTTGGTTAGATAATCGAGAGACCTTTCCAACGAGTACACAACATTGAAGATCTGGCAACCCTGTATCGAGTTATGACTACTTAAGTGATACTGATGTACTTTTTTGAAGCCGGATCTCACTTAAATGTATGTAAACAATGTCCGGATCCATCATCCGACCCATCGTTGGTTAGGTATTCGACAAACCTTTCCAACGAGTCCACAACATTAAAAATCTGGCAACCCTGTCTCGAGTTATGACTACTTAAGTGATATTTATGTACTTCTATGAAGCCGGATCTCACTTAAATGTATGTAAACGATGTCCGACCCATCGTTGGTTAGGTAATCGAGAGACCTTTCCAACGAGTACACAACATTGAAGATCTTGCAACCCTGTATCCGACCCATCGTTGGTTATGTAATCGAAAATAATCTGTGTACTTATTTTTCTGGATCTAAAAAAATAGCTGAAATATGTGTCCAAATCACTCATATTACCCATTGTTGGTAAAAAGTGAGGAAGGCATCAACCACATAGGTGGATTAAGTTAGTTTTTTAAATTGATATTATAAAATCAAATGTCAATGCTTGCTTTGTCAAAGCAAACGATCAAAAAATGTTTAAATAAAATGTGAAAAACGAAACGATTTACATTTATAGCCAGTCAAGTCAATGAATGCTGTTAGTATTTATTTGGCATACTTTTTGCGGGGCTTTCCTATGATCAAAGAGGACACTTGCATCATTAATTTGTCCATAAAAGTTTGATTTTTAGATTTTTTTACCTATGCTTTGCATTTACTCAAAAGCTGTATTTTTAGTCACTTTAAGGGGTTTCATACATGTAAATCGTTAAAAATGTCGGAGGTTGGTATGAGCACACATTCAAAGTTTTTTTTTAATCTTTTTGCAGGGCATTAAATCATAAATTTTCATCTATTAATAAAATAATTATGAAGAAATTTGGATGTACCATTGCTGAGATATAGCTATTTTAAGTTAGCAGTTTCAAAAAACGGGTGCCACGATATCTCAACACTGCTTTAATCAAATCGGCTCAAAATTTTGGTGAAGACTCGTTAAACCGGTCCTGTTTGCATGACGAAGGCCGATTTTCAAAAACTTAATTTTAAAAAAAGATTAAAATATTTTTCTGTTTTTCATATAAAAAATCGTCAGCTTTTGATTTTTGTTTTTTTTTTTATAAAGCAAAAATTCTAAATCGGGTTTCGTCATGCACACGGGATATGTCTTGGGAGTCATCACCTCAAATTTCAGCCAATTTGGTCAATTCCATCTCGAGATATCGTGGCACCCGTAAATCAACTCGGTGTTTAGAGAAAAACGTTCACAAATTTTGACTGTTCGCTTTGCGCATAGCAAAATTGTGAACTTAAATTGTCTCAAACTCAGTTCAGCCACGAAATATTTTCATGAAACTTTCAGGAGTGATTGAAAATCATCTGTTTAGTAAAATTAGTGAATTTTCTGAAATATGAAATTTTGTAATTTTCTACATGTATGAAACCCCTTAAGCATATGAAAGAATAGTTTTTTTTTAATTTAGCCATTATGTTTTTTATGTGTGAAAAAATACTGAAATGGAATCATTTTTTAAAAAAGGTAATATTTCCTTTATTGTCCTCATCATCGATGACTTGGCTGAAGACACCATAACGATCAGCAAACTAATTCCTTGTGATCTGTATGGACGAACCATTAATAAAATGTCCTCTTTAGTTATTATAGTTTCCATATTATCGCCCAAATTTGCTGACAATTGCTCTAAATGATAAGATTTGCTCTAATTAAAAAAAATCTAAACAATCTGTTTGAACTGATTTCATTTCTATTTGCACTTATAAGAGATTTGAAGGATTTCAAAATTTAACCTAATTAAATTTGTATTTCAATTAATCTCAGCAAAAAAATATATTTTGCTGTTGAATTGTTGCTTAAAATTCAGCCGGATTTTTTCTTAATGTTTGTTTGATGTTAAAATTCTCTTGCAGTTAGTCTATAACAAATATTTTTAAAGTGATATTCCTCAAGTTCATTTTTTTTGAAAAATTGAATCATTTTAAAAATTCTTAAAAATGATAAAAAAGTCAAAGTAGTTATGTCACAGACATAACCGGAATGGCGTAGACTTACGTAAAATTTAGATATGTGGACATGTGGGTTTTCCATATATTAATTTGAAGAATTAGCTATATATATATTGGAAGGAACACCCATTCGAACGGCAAAGAGAGGAAAGAAAGAGACGAAGGAATTTTAGCGAGCCGAATGGGGGGAGAGGGGGCATAGGGGTTGGGGGCGAGAGCATCCTCAGAAAGCTGTGCAATCTGTCGCCCCCGAAGACCAAAATTTGTTCCTGAAATTTAAATTCAAATTAGCTCGCTGCCTCGTCCCGGGTGGGACGAGGGCAACTCTTTCAACACTAGAATTTGATGAGACGTAAATCTTTCAGAAGCGCTCGCCGCGAATGCGACGAGCTAGTTGGATGTCCCGATTGTTTAACAACCAAGGCTTGACCCACGAGAGGCTTTTCGGCGGAAGGCAGCAGGCGCGCGCCTCATCTTGTTGATGCCTCGTCCCGGGTGGGACGAGGGATGGGGATTGAAGCACCTCCGAACCACAGCAACCACGAAAGATCCTAACGGTCCGGCCATCGAGAGGCAACTGGCTGACGGTGACGACGAGAAGGCGATGCGCACTTCTTTTCCAGTTCTGGTCCCTCTCTCCTGCTGTTGCTGCTCTGGTCTCTCTCCTGCTGCTGCTGCTCTGGGCTGAGCTTTCCTGCTGCTGCTGCTGCTGCTGCCGGTCCGACGTCTGAGACGTGAATGATGGAATGGGCTCTGGCGCACGTTCTTATGTATGATTTCGGCCCGCTACTTCCTCCTTTTTCGCGACCGACACTCGGTCGCGTTGCTCAGATGATTTTCCCCTCAAAATAGGTACTTGACATTCCCGTCCGTGAGTGGGAAGCGCTCATTTTGCTTGCAAAATCTCTGCATTTTGAAAACATTTTAAAACATTCAATTGTTTCAATAGTTAAACTATTTTGCCAACAATGAAAGTTTTATAGCAAATTGCTGAATAATTTTCGAATCGAATGGCACATAAATCGTGTCGATTCGATTAGAGGGAAGGAAGATATAAGCGTTTGACGGATGACGCAGTAATCCAGGGCCTTCGGCCCGGGTTTTTTGGAATGACACCCCAGTACCTTCGACAAAGACGTAAGTCTACGTCAAAATCTTTATGTTCGACTCAACAATTCATTAAATGTTGAAATATATTAGTATGGGAAGTTTAATTAATCTTCAGTTAATGACAAAAAAAAATAATTTGAATGAACCTTAATTTACGAAAACCCAAAGGCAGTAAATAAAATTGGTGTGCATTATTTTTTTCTAAATTTCATTTAGATTTTAATAAAAAACGTCAAAACTGATATTTGTTTACTTATTTCAATCATATTAAGAAATAATTGTTGGGAAATTGAAAACAAAACTTAATATTTCCAACTTTTGCTGTCCTAATTAAAATCATCGTTTTTTTTTATTAATTGTCTGTTCTACAACTTTGTAAAACATTGTTACACTCTAAAAAATAGCCTTGAAAAGATTGAAAAAAATATAAGAAATTTTAAAATGCTAATTTTTGTTCTTAATGAAAAAAATGACTCTTCTGGTTCCTTTGACACCAAATTTCCGAATCATCACCATTTCGTTCTGTAAATTACTGAAAAACGCATTTTTTGTTTTTCGCATGTTCAAAAATGGAAGGGGCCGTACCGCCTCTCCGTCACGAGATACTGAGAAATGAACCTCGGATTCGTAATCAGAGACAAAAATTACCACTTTTGACAAAGTTTCACGCAAATCGAAGAGGGATCGGGGCATCATTTTTCCGATTTCGTGTAAGTTGGTGGAGAATTACCCAAATCAATTTTAGTTCAACTGAGTACATTAATTTTCAATAAAATGTACATAAATTTTAGGTTAATTCAAGGTTAAGTGAATAAGAAGTTCCAAATTTGATCAAAATTCATTACAATTATTTTTTTCAAATGTAATGTAATGTTTTTGCAATGTTTTGGTCACCAAAACCAATTTTGTAGCCCGTTTCAATAGCACTTAACAATTGTAACTTAAACACTAATTCAAACTCTCAAAACTTTTTAACATTTGTTGAGAACTAATTCTTGTGATACTTTGTACACTTCTCTGCCATGGTCAGTTTAATTCCATGCTTGTATTTAATTCATATTGCAAAAAAACCTAAACCTATCAAAGTCACCCACGGCTACCAATGTCATCCCATTTAACGGTATTTAATTAATGGGAGAATATCCTGAATGCACAAAAGAAAAAAAAAAACATGTCTAAATGGCCTTTTTTGCAGAAGCCGCAAATTTCCTATTCAATCCTATCTTTGAAAGTTCAGCAAGAATAATTATAAAAAGTATGTTTCAAGTGAAACGCGTTTTTTTTTGGATAACTAGTATTTCTCTCAAATATCACAAAGTATTTTTCTATATTTTTTGGGTCCTAAGATGGGATGCCACATGGTTTTTTTTAATTGTATGTAAAAAAGTCTGTGTATGGCTGTGCATTTTTATAAAATTCAAATATTATTATAATATTATAGTGATGGAAATCCATAAAAAAAATCATTTTTGAGCATGTGAAGTCAAACGAAATAAGTTTCGGTTGATTTTTTTTTTACAAAATAGTGAAGTTTGTGCACATGTCTGGCACAAGCTCAAATGTCGGTGAAACACAGACAAATCTGTGCATCTATCCTTTGTCCTTTAAAACACGTGCACTTTGATTTTTTTTAAGTTTTAGACATTGTCGAGTGGTTTTTCTCCAAAGTTTGTAGGTTACTTTGCCTCAAGAACAAACAAACTTTACAGCAAACAAAACAAAAAAATTGCTTGTAAGCATATTTTTATCCCCAATTGAACCCAACAAATCAGCCACTTAAGTACGCCGTCACGATCGGCGGCGAACCCCCGAAGCAGCCAAAATGCAAATTGCAATTGCATTCGCCAGTAGCACATGCATGCACTAGCAAATCTTCTTCTTTTTCGTGATGCATCGCGCAAAAAACCCGTTGCCTTCGACCACAGTCAACAGTCAACAATGGGAAATATGCAAATCTTTGCGCATCGTTCATAATTTGCAACCTAATTGCATAGCATAAATTAGCTGGTGCCTGCTCGGCCGGAGATTGCCTCATAATGTCACTTCCTCTCTAGTCTAGCATCTTTGGCCGCTTTTGAGTGGGAGGATGCAATTCAAATTTTATGTGTACAAGTGCAGCCACACTCGCCAGCGATAACTAATTAGCGAGATCGAGTTGATATCGAGCATGGAAAAATCGGTTGTGCAACTGACCCACAGTGGGCGGCTTTGATGGGGGTGATGATGATGAGCCGATTCGATTGCGAATTCACATATGCATGTGAGATTGCGGTGGTAAATAATGTCGAAAATTTGGAACATTTTTATCATTTTGTGAAGTTTGAAATCCCCAGAGTTGGTAATTTGACATTTCCTGGGATTTTTTATGATCTCTTGGAAATTTATAGACAGACTTCGTAAGACCTTCAAGAGAATAGAAAATTCAGAAGTAAATTTAATTAAAAAGTTATACCGACAAAGTATTAGCACAGTTATTTTTTTTAAAGTATCACATCTGTTCATCTCTGGCAATAGTAGCAACTGCTGCTGCAGAGATTGAAAGTAAAATCAACTTCATCTGGTGGATTCCGGTTGTCTGTCAGTTTGTGAGGCGCTGCTGCAAACCAGTTCGAGAAATAATTGCTGGCCGTTTCGTTCCACGAACGTGTACAGGTTTCGCAGCCTATGGTCATAAAAATAAGTCAAGACTTGATTATTACCTGCTTTTTTTCACTATCGTTCGAGAGCTCGTTTTGGGGCCGTAACGCTGCTGTCACATTGCCTAATGGAAATGGTTAACGGGGAGGTACTTCCTTAAGTTTAGTGCGCTCTACGGTAGGTAGTAAAATTATTTAATTTTGAACTCACTGAAAGTATGCAAAGCAAGTCTAGGATTCGTCACGTTTAATTGGTTTCCTAGATAAAATCATTACAAATCAAAAAAATATTTAGACATTATGAAAAGTGAGACTTTTAAGCCACAATGTAAAAGTAATATATTCGTTTCACTCTCTCAGTGAATCTTTTCGTGTGCAAACAAATTTATGTTTTGGCATTAAATCTATCTCAGACAAATCTGCAACACAACTTCTGTAATTTGCCCGGAGGACCCACTTAACCTTTGGTAGAATCTCAAACAAATTCCTCCGCTCCTGAGGAATGCCATAAATTTCGCTAGATCTTCAATCTTCACCATCATCAATCAACTGCGCTCTGGTCGCGTTCAACTTCGTCAGTTGGGTTCGTCGTCTACGCCACTAGCACCGCGCATTGAAGTCTCTCTAGTTTTCAAGCGTTTTCTGACCGTAATTTACACGTAAACCAAAGAGCAACTCATTGCTTTTCATGCACTCGTCAAATTTGTTGTCGGAAATTTGACTGCTAGAGCCCCATTCTTAAATTCCGTCCCCGAAAGAATGGCCGCCACAAAAACGAGCGAGGGGGTCCAATTGCATCAAAGTTACACGGCGTAAAACGCCTTCAAGACCATTCTCCCCGCGCAAGAAAGAACCGAAACCAAACCAGTTTGCATACATGCACGGAGAGCGGGTGCTCCACAAAGGAGTTTGGCTTCTTAGTCGGCACAAGAAAATGAATGGAAAATCTTGAGAGAGACACGGTTGAAAAAAGTTTAGTTTTTTTAAATAAATAATTCAAAATAAAAATGTAGTGACGTCTTAACTAAATTGCATTTAAACAAAAAAGCTAAATTGCAATTTACGCAAAATTTCATGTAACTTTTCACAACTGTGCTGGCAAAAGCTACACGCTCGGCAGTGCTGGGAGCTGCTGTTACAAGAAAAGTTGAATAGCAGTAGCAAAAAATCTCAAACTGAAACAATTCAAAAGACAAGGCCGTCGTCGTCGTCGTCATCGTCCGATGGATGTCTTGAGCTGTTGGTTTGCATTTCTTGCGACGGGGTCTGCTGTTGTGTTTGTATTACACGAGCGCGCGCGGAATAGAGCAATATGTGTGTGACATTAAGCTCGTGAGTTAGCTGGTGTGGAAGACAAATCTAGACGGCTGGGGCTGAATAGTTGGGACAGGAATCCGGTTCATGATTAAGCTTTAAGCTAGTTGGCAAACCGGGTGAGATTGGCTTAGGTTTGGTATTGGGATTTGAGAGTCTTTGTTAAGCTGTAAATATGAGTTAAATCTTAATTATTTTTTTTTATATGTTTTTATGTTTGATATACATAAGAAGTTTGTAGCATCTTTAAAATATATTTTTTTCATGATTCGATTATCCGAAGTTGAATAATTGAAAAAACTATATTCGAGGCATTGGATAATCGAGTCTTAACTGTAATGCCGTGCTACTCATAAATATTTTTAAAGAAAAAATCATTTATTCTGCGATTCCATGTCAAACCACCAGGATCGAACTATTTTCCACTAAATATTATGTGTTTTTGAAACATTAATAAAAACTTAGTCCACCTATGTGGTTGATGCCTTCCGCCTACCAACAATTGGTAAAATGATGGGTTTGGAAAAAAATTCATTTATTTTTTAAGATCCGGAGAAAAAAATACACAAATATCACTTAAGTGGTCATAACTTGAGACAGGGTTGCCAGATCATCATTTTTTTTTAACTCGTTGGACAGATCTTTCGATTAGCTAACCAACGATGGGTCAGATGATGGATTCGGACATAGTTTACATACATTTAAGCGAGATCCGGGTATTTGTGAAAACATATTTTTCAACATAACTACTTCAAGTACTTATCAAAACTTGAAATAATTCAATAGCGACGTATGGAACCCCAAACCAATTCGAATGCAACTGGTTTGGTCAAAATCGGTTCAGCAAGTGCTGAGTAAACTGAGTAAGAATTTTGGTCACACACGTACACACACACATACACACAAACATTTGTTCAGTTTTCGATTCTGAGTTGATAGGTATACATGAAGATGGGTCTACGACGTTTCCGAAAGAAGTTTATTTTCCGAGCAGGATTATAGCGTTACCTCAGGTGAGGACTTCAAAAAAATCCATAGTTCCATAGGCATTTTTACTTGAACAAATTCCATACAAAATGTAAAAACTTTTGATTCGTGCTTTGAATTCAGTTTAGAATGCAATATGAATCGATAATTTTATAAACTAAACTATTTTTAACAAATTTCAGGCAAAATTCTGACTAACTATTTTACATAAAATTTATATGTATTTTGTTACAAAACTTATAAACTTAGTTAACTAATTATAAACATTTATTTTTTTTTCCTTGAAAACTATATTAGCAACTTTAGTAATGGTACATTTGACGTAAAAAGAAAGTTTGAACACCTTAAATCTGATTTTAAGAAGAAAAACTATGACTATCAAAGTCACCCCGGAATTCAAACTAAGAATTTTAACGTAACTATTTTTTTAAACACTATTGAAAAAACTTTTATTCAATAATGATACATGGACCTTGTGTAGGCTACCCTAGTACATGTTTTGAAAATAATAATCTTAAGACAAACCTTACCAGTTGGAAAATATTCAAAAAAATAAATTAAAATCCTATCAAAGTCACCCCGGTTTACGGTATATAAAGTTGCTAAGAATTAACAAAGTTTTTGAAAAATCTTTTGAAATTGTCCACGTTGTTCTGAAACAGTGGTGTTGAATATTAAAGTTTGATTTGTTATTAAATTATTTTGATTCTGATAGATAACACAATGTTTTCTGAAATGTTTTTGCCTTCACTCATCACACAAGCTGATTCGATATCATTTTCCTCCCTTATCTTGTTCCAATTCCCCATTCAAAAAAGAAAAGAAAAAGAAATCATTTTCCGCTTACCTTTAAATTTGCTCGAAACCTAGAAATCGCACTCGTTCGCGTTCAATCAGATGATCTATTACTGCTCTCGTTACTACCGCTCCGATCTGCAAAGATTTTGCATTCACTCGTTGGCTGAATACTGTAGCTGTGAGTATGTGTGCTCAACACACACTCACACACACGATTATCACTACCACCACCACCACTCAAACAGCTGGCTAGTAGTAGGCCTTGCCGCGCGCCCAATCTCACCCCAGTTGGCGGTTCCTTTCACTATACTTTGCTTTGCTTTTTTCACTTTACTTCTTTATTTCTTCTTCTCCTCCAACTGGTTACGATGATGGGGCGAAAATAAATATGATAAATATTAGGTAAAAATGTGCCAATAAAAATGCAAGATAAACACACACACGGGTACGAGTTCGATAATTGGCGCGGCATTTGGAGGTTGTTTTGGAAACGAACGTTGGAGTGCGCGGAAAAATAATAAGGAAAAGCTCTTTTGCCTCCACTTGGCAAACACAGTTTTGCGCGGGTTTCCAAGTATTGCACACCAAGACCGACAAAGAGAAAACCGTCGGACCTTAAGGGGTCGGTGTATGTTTGGTTTGGTTTCCCATGGACGGTATACGACATTTTGCTCTCCGTGCAAACACAGAACGTGGTACACAAATAGCAGCCATAGTGGAGTCAGTGGAGAACGAGAGGGAGAGCGAGAGACTTGGTAGCATTTCGATAGCGGTGTGCTCTAATGTTCTAACTGAAAATTGGGCCAAAATGAGTTAATGATGCCATCTTTTAGCTAATTAAATTCCCTACAAAACGCTTCTAAGAGATCTGAAAAATTCGTTTCCTACGCGGAGATATCGCCCTGCAACCATTTGTACTAACTGACATTTTCGAACGCATCATGGATGTGCTCTCTTATTTTCCATCATTGCTTGACCTTTTGAAAACACGCAAATCCATAAAAATAGATTACACTATAATATTATGGTAAATTGCCAGGTGTCCTTACTAGTTTGAGCAATATTATGGAGCACTATTTTGGAAGGCAAATAGCATAAGTGTGCACATTTGGAAGCGAGAAGGAATTATCAGTTAGGTGTAGTGTGTTAAAATGGTTTAGTGAAGTAGTTTTTTTTGTTTGGACGACCCATTGATTAGGCTTAGTGTATTTATGTTCTGTAGGTTAGTTTAAAATGTTGTTACGTAGTTTTCTTTGCATGGATGACCCCTGCAGTTGTACTAAGAGTGCACAACGACTTGAAGAATGTTTCAAATTGGCCTTTTGGGTTGGGCTAAGCGGACAATGAGTTGGGGAAAATTGTTGTTACGTCATTTTTTTTTGCATGGACGACCCCTACAGTTGAGCTAAGCGTGCATAACGACATGAATAATGTTTCAAATCGGACTTTTGAGTTAGGCTAAGTGGGAAATGGGTTGGGGAAAAATGTTGTTACGTCGTTTTTTTTTGCCTGGACGACCCCTTCAGTTGTGTTAGGAGTGCACAACGATTTGAAGAATGTTTAAAATTGGACTTTTGGGTTAGGCTAAGTGGGAAATGGGTTGGGGAAAAATGTTGTTACGTCGTTTTTTTTCATGGACGACCCCTACAGTTGTGCTAAGAGTGCACAACGACTTGAAGAATGTTTCAAACTGGACTTTTGGGTTGGGCTAAGTGGACAAAGGGTTGGGGAAAAATGTTGTTACGTCGTTTTTTTTGCCTGGACGACCCCTATACGTCAGCTAGGAGTGCACAACGACTTGTAGAATGTTTCAAATTGGACTTTTGGGTTGGGCTAAGCGGACAATGAGTTGGGGAAAATTGTTGTTACGTCGTTTTTTTTGCATGGACGACCCCTACAGTTGAGCTAAGCGTGCACAACGACATGAATAATGTTTCAAATTGGACTTTCGAGTTGGGCTACTATACCATATTATACCATTTTAACAGAATTTAGAGTCATAGAGACGCACCTGAGAAATGGTAAAATCCGTAAAAAAAATACTTTGACTCAATCTCAGCCCCCTGACCCAGTGTCACCCCCACTAACGGTACGTAGTATTTTTTTTGCATAATCGAACCCTGCAGTTAAGCTGAGAGTGGACAACGACTTAAAGAATGTTTTCAATTTGGTCTTTTGGGTTGGAACCCACTTGTAAAATGTTGTTACGTAGCCGAAACTTTGCTTACATGTTTCCTGCACAATAAAGCTCATACAAAATCCCATACAAAGTACTTAAAAAGATTTAAAAATCCAATTTAATATTCTTCAAGTCGTTGTGCACTCTTAGCACAACAGAAGGGGTCGTCCAGGCAAAAAAACAACTTAACAACAATTTTCCCCAACCCATTTCCCACTTAGCCCAACCCAAAAGTCCAGTTTGAAACATTCTTCAAGTCGTTGTGCACTCCTAGCACAACTAAAGCGGTCGTCCATGCAAAAAAAAACGACGTAACAACAATTTTCCCCAACCTATTCCAACTTAGCCCAACCTAAAAGTCAAATTTTAACATTCTACAAGTCGTTGTGCACTCCTAGCTCAACTGTAGGGGTCGTCCATGCAAAAAAAAAACGACGTAACAACAATTTTCCCCAACCCATTTCCCAATTAGCCTAACCCAAAAGCCCAGTTTGAAACATTCTTTAAGTCGTTGTGCACTCCTAGCACAACTGAATTTTCCCCAACCCATTTCCCAATTAGCCTAACCCAAAAGCCCAGTTTGAAACATTCTTTAAGTCGTTGTGCACTCCTAGCACAACTGAAGGGGTCCATGCAAAAAAAAAAAACGACGTAACAACATTTTTCCTCAACCCATTACCCACTTAGCCCAACCTAAAAGTCAAATTTTAACATTCTTCAAGTCGTTGTGCACTCCTAGCTCAACTGCAGGGGTCGTCCATGCAAAAAAAATGACGTAACAACATTTTTCCCCAACCCATTACCCACGTCCATACTTAAAAATATTACGTATTTAATTTATTTAGGGCACATTTGTTCTATTCAATACATTCATCGATTCCATTGCATGAGACACACTTGTTCCAACTGCAATTCACCATAAATCTAAATAACGGTTTGTGCCTTGGATACCATTCGTTTTTGAATGGTCGTATGATATAATTGAAATAAAATAAACTAGCTAAAAGTTTTTACAACATCATTTTCTTATGTTTTTAGGAATACATCAACCTAGTATTCGTCATAGTTGATGTATTATGGATGGTTTTACAATTATATTAATAAAAAATATAATTTCACTAATTTTTTCATACAAAAATTTGGATTTAAATGCTAATTTTTTCAATAGGTTAATTTTCCTACCAAATTCAAACTAAAATAAGTGTTTGAAAAAAGTTTTGATATAAAATGTTTTTCTTACGCTTAAATTAACTAACTCGTGAAAAAATAACATTGAAACAACTAATTTGAACTATTTTAACAATAAAATTACTTTGCACGCTTTTGTACCGAAGCCCTGTGCACGTTTGTGCTAACTCATACAAATTACCTCCCAAAACACACTTGTGCCAATTGCAAGCATGATTTTTTTTCGTATTTTCTCTGCCAAAATTTTTCTAGCATTTCAAAAGTTTTTATATTTCACAATGTCTTTAAGTAATGTCAGGTGCATACTTTAAAATTGTTAGAACAATTGTTTGTCGAATAGTTTTCCAGAAACAGTAATTCAAAGTTTAAAAATCGATTTTCTCGCAACTACCAAAATGTCAGTTAGTATAAGAGAGCACACCGCTATCGATTTAGTACGTGAGGGTCTTACTTGGGTCATAGCAGGACACTTTGTAATGTGCTGTGAGGGTGTGTGTGAGTTGGTAATGTCACAGCTCAAGCTTAGTGAGTGGAGTGGAGATTGTAAATCCAGAACTGCTTTCGTCTGCCAGCAGCGCAGCGCAGTGGTGACTTGAATGTACTTATCGGCGGCGAACCCGGTTGGGCAAGTTTCGGTTCAGGTCTTTGTGAACTTTTTGAATTGGTTTTTAAGCAGTATGTTGTCCATAAATTTATAGTTGTCCAACGCTTAATTTTAAAATGTTTCACTTTTCTGAAACTGAATGCTTTGAATGCAAATGGGACAAATATTTGTCCCGCTTGAGCGCAATGTAATGAGATTTGATAACTTAAAATCATTGTTACCATCTACCAACAGTTTTATAACTCTATTTTTAAAACCATGCTCTTATATAAGAAAATCATTTTAATCAGTGTACTTAATGCTTGGGAAACATCATCACCAAATCAATTTCTACTGAAAATATATTGAATACATAGAAATTATTGGTGTACATGTCAATCTTATAACAAGGGGTATGGAATTTTCACGATTTCGCGGACAGCGTGAAATTCGTGAAATTTGAAGACATCCGTGAAATCCCGTAAAATTTATCAACTTTTTAAGATATTTTGTTTAAATAACGACAAATTGAATATTTGATCCATAAAGACTTTTAAAGTAAATTGTATTAGTGATATTAACCATTTAAAGAATTGTTAGCAAAACATACATTAACATAAAATTGTTACAACATTTACTGAGAAGTGAATGCTGCGAATACTTATATGTCGTTTACAAAAATCAATCAAATAAAAAAAAATCTCGGAATCATCAAGTTATCAAAAGGATGATATCATCAATCATTTAATAGCAGTTATTCTCATACCAACAAGTTTTTTAAAAATAAATTTCATCTTTTTCTATTAAATTTTTTTTTCAAGATGGCACAGAGTTTTTTTAGTTGAATTGATTTCTAAAATCAATTATAAGCAAACATTTATTTAAAATTAAAATTCAGTAGAAAAAAAAGACAGAAAAAATATCATTGACCGGAGGAGCAAACAATAAGAATTTAGAATAAAAAATTGAATTCCATCAGAGTAGAGAAAAATAGTCAGAAATAGACTGCTATTTAGAGTATCAATAATGATTTATCAGTTTTTTAGTAAACTAAATAAATTTAGTAACATTTTTTAAAGAAATAGCCAAATTTGTATGTATAATTTGCTACATCTTTACCAGAATAATTTACACTTTTATTCATTTTGGATTATTTTGAATTGATGTTGAATGTTTCGATTCAATTCAAGTCCGTTACGAGTAAATTTTCTTGGATATTCGCTCGGTTTCGTTGTTAATGTTTAATTTCCTTATTTTTATTTTTATTTTTTCTGTTCGGAATATATTCATACTGTACAAATTTGAGCTCGAATTAAAAAAAAAAATAAATCATCAAATCAGAATTTGCTCACTCATCGCCGAGCGAATTTTGGCCGACCGGAGCTCGCAACCATTCGCGATCGAACTCGACTCTCAGGCTGCCAGCGACTTGCTCAATCGCTTCACCCAACCACACAAATACTTCGTGATTTTGTTTGCCTACTCAGACCGTCGACCCGAGAATCTAAGAAAATACCAGCTCGGTGCTCTTTTGGCCTGCACTTCCACAGTTTGCCGTGAATTTGTATTTGACAGGATGCAAAATGCTTTTAAATGTGTCTTTGATGTTGCGTTATCAATTAAATTTTTAACTGACCTAGTCTTTTTACTTTTATATGGTTCTATTGATTCGGGTTTGGTGTTACCTTTCAGAGAACATTAAACAAATTAGTTTGAAATTTGTGCTGGTGCATGTTATTTTTAGTCAAGTTTTGTTTGTTTTTGTTTTGACAAAGAATCCACTGATCGACTGAAGAAGGCTTCAAAGAAAAGCCGAAACGTTGGTATCGAAAAAAAACTTAAAATGAAAATTTGCCTGCAAATTATTATAAACACTTTTGTAAATGAAGGTTTTGTACTTCATTTGATCTTGTTTAAACATTTTGAAGCAGTTTTAGGTAGTTTTCGTGTCATTGTACACGAAACACACGTTATAAATCGGTAAGCTAGAGACTTTGTATTTTGATGAAAATTTATCGAAAACTCTATTATAGAGTTTGAACTGTTGTTCGTTAATTGACATTTTTTTATCGATCTAAATTTGATAGAATTATGATAATTTAGTAATTCAAACATTTTCCAAACTTTCATCCTTCAAACAACAAACCATTCAGTGCTGTATGCTACCGGTTTCCAATCTATTCCAAATTCCTCCGAAGCTTTCATGCTCATAAATCACGAAGCGTCTTGCGCTCTCTCTCGTTTCTTTTTTTATTTTTATTTTTTGCTAGTTTAGTGTTCGTCTTCGTCTGCCGTAACAATTGCATGTGTATTATGTTTTCAACTCCATTGCACAAATCCACTCCAAGCTTTCTCTCTTGCTCTTTTTCCTTCACTGATTTATGTCATAGTGTCTTCTGCTAAATGTTAGTCACTTCCACTAATGGGTTGCCTTTTGTCACTTTTACACAGATTTCACTGTCGATTCTTCAAAATATTCCTCCAAAGTTCTTCCAGCGGTGACATTTCATTGATATTCAACACCCAGTTTAACAGTCCAGCTCCGCTGACGACGTGTCCACCGAGGTTCCAGTTTCGAGTTTCTTCCCGCACACACAGCACCGCGCGAAAAGGTGAAGGTTTTGACATTTGTGTCGCAACACAATCTGCGCTCAGCCGTTTTGGAAAACCTCGAAAAAATCTTTTCCTGCACTCGCACTCGCCGCAGATGATCCCGATGAAAAGTGAAAACTCTTCACCGCTCGAGAAAACTCGAGAAAAAAAGACCACACTCACTTTTCTTGGCCACGACGAAATGAAAGGTGGTGCAGCAGCAGACGTAATCCACTTTCCGAAGTCGCTGAGATGTCAGCTCACGGGCGCAACTCAACGCGCGCTGCTTAGCTATGCGTAGCGCGTGACGACTTCACCACGACCGACGACTTGAAGACTGCGAGAGATGCGAGAGAGCGCGCGATCTGCACACGACGGCGTGCAGCCAGGGTTCGTTGTCTACTGAACGCCAAGTCGCCAAGTCGGAGAAATCTCCCAAGACGACGGCCGACGACCAGGCTGAACTTCTTGTACGTACGAACGTATTATGCATACCATTTTGTTGTTGTTTGTGTGCTGAAGGGTCTCTCGCACGTGTTTGTATAAGTGTGATGTTGGGGCCGCTGCTGCTGCTGCTGCTGTTGGGGCTTGTGGATAGTGGAGAGCGCTCTCCTCCAAGACAGTGAAAGGCTGGAAGAAACGTGAGCAAGCGAACCGTTCCGGTGGACAGGTTTGGTTGGCAGTATTTGTATTTAATTTATTTTTTAATTTTAATATTGTTTAAGCTACCTCAAAGAAAATTTTGCAAAATAGATTATTACTCTTTGTTGAAAAATGAATCTAAATTAATCTCTGTTGCATCTATTGAGCAATTCCAGCTCAAAACAGGTATTTTTCTGGTACTTTTGTACCCGACCCTCTCCGATTTCAATGAAACTTTGTAGACATGTTATCCTAGGCCTATATAAGCCATTTTTGTGTATATGGAGCCAACAGTACTCGAAAATAACATTTGAGAAGGGCGTAAGGTATTTGAATATTTTTGTATTTTGTAATTTATAAATTACTGTATCTCGAAGCCGTTGCGTCGTATCAAAAAGTGGTCAAAGACAAACTTGTAGGAAATTGGACGGGCTTTCTGAAAAAAATACACTGAAACAAAAATACACGCCACATCTATGAGATTTTTTGATTTTTATGTCTAAAACTCAAATTTAAAGGTGATGTCACGATTTTTTTTCGGTCAAAATTTTTGAGGAAATAGCCTAAAATGTTACCAAAAGACTGACGAAAAAAAAAATATTCTTTTTTCAGTTATGAGCAATGTAATTAAGCTTATATCTGTGAGCCCTTACATCCAATTGAAATGCTGTCAAAGGCAAACTTATGGGAAATTGGACGAGCTTTCCGGTAAAAATATTTACGAGACTGAAAAACCAAGTCTGTCATATAGATATTGCCAAAAACCACAAAAAAACCCGTTTTTTCAACATTTTTATCTTTAAAGCCACTGTATCTTCCCAAGGATTGTACATAGGAAAATGGTCAATATGGAGACTTTTATGTAAAATTGTCTGGAGAATCGATTCCTACTATGGGTTCTTAAAAATGTTGACGTTTAGAGCATTTAAAAAAAAAAAACAGTTTTTGTAAATGATTTTTGTATTTTTTTAGGAGAGACATACCATCCTGCATTTTTCGTCAGTCTTTTGGTAACATTTTAGGCTATTTCCTCAAAATTTTTGACCGAAAAAAAATCGTTACATCACCTTTAAATTTGAGTTTTAGACATAAAAATCAAAAAATCTCATAGATGTGGCGTGTATTTTTGTTTCAGTGTATTTTTTTCAGAAAGCCCGTCCAATTTCCTACAAGTTTGTCTTTGACCACTTTTTGATACGACGCAACGGCTTCGAGATACAGTAATTTATAAATTACAAAAATACAAAAATATTCAAATACCTACGCCTTTCTCAAATGTTATTTTCGAGTACTGTTGGCTCCATATACACAAAAATGGCTTATATATACCTAGGATAACATGTCTACAAAGTTTCATTGAAATTCACCTGTATCTTTTCTTGATTAATTCCTAGCGCTTTGCAATGTTCTACAAAGTTGTTCCCCGGATCAAAACCTATAAGAAACTTCTAATTTTAGAAAATTTCATAGGGTATAGGAATACTTTCTCGAAGAAGAGTTAAAAAGTGAAAAGTAAATTAATTATATTTATTGAAATTTCTTCATAACTTCTGATCAAGAGTGGAACAACTAAACCTTAACCAAATGCGCTCAAAATTTCAGGCTAGCTTCTGGGGCTATAGTGCTTGTAAATTGAACACTTTTGTCTTTTTGACATATCCGTAGGCCACGCTACCTTCCACTCTGGGATTCAAACTGACGACTTTTAGATTGCGATTCTTGCTGAGCAGCGACTTTAACGATGCTTATTTTCATCCAATGCGCTGATATTTGTAATATCTTGTGCAAAGTTGTACAAGACTTTTAATAAAAAATGAGTACACGGAAAATAAACGTTTTAAAACTTTTTTCTCAAAAACTCAATTTTGACAAACTTTACCCACTTCGGTTTTTTTTTAATTTTTGGTATGTTTTAAAGGATCAACAGTATATTTTACAATTCCGCCGTGAAACTACTTATTTTTCCTGCCTTTCTTGGACGACGAAATGGCCTACTATTCTCTACCAAAAATATCAGAATCGAAAAGTAATACTTTAATAGTAGTAATAGTAGTGATATAAGGGCTGAAAAAATCAACTTTCTACCTCTGAAATGGTTCTGAAAAGTTGAACTTTTTAGCTTTTGCATCGAAGAGTAATAATTTTCAATATTATTTTGATTTGATCGGTGAATTTACTAAACAAATGGACATTTGACTGAAAATAAAAAGGTGTTTTTCGGAATTGCAAAAAAATGTTGTTTGTATTTCGACTCGCTTAGACTATAATTCACTGAAAATCCAATTCGAAGGGGATTGCAAAATATGTTGTGTTCAAATCTGTTTTTAGCAACTTGTTGCATAAATTACTATTTCAGTACTGATATTCTTTGCGATGAAAAGTAGGCCATCTCGGCACTTGAGAATGAGAAAAAAAAGTAAGTAATTTCACAACGGAATTGCAAAAAAAAAATCAATACCCATTTATGACGAGTGCTGAAAAGCTATTGTTTTCAGCACTTGTAACGAAAAGAAATACATTCGATTCGTTTGAATATTTTCAGCACTTGTTGTATTTATCTTACTCGGTAAACAGCGTTGGATAAATGTACGACTAGTGCTGAAATAATCTTCTTTTTTGCAACTTGTTTCATACACTACTATAATTGATATTTGAATAAAGTGCACCGTTTTGAAGTTATTGTGGTATCGGAATTAAATCAAAATTTCTCGGCAACATCAAAAGTTGAAAAAGCACTTGGCACGGTTAACAGTGATGTAAAAAACAAAACCTTTATCTAATCTTGGTTCAAAAATATTGGAAATTCTGGAAGCAAATATAGTTCATATTTTATTTTGTGTTTATTAAATAATCAAAAAAAGTAGCGTTCACCCACCGACACAAATTTTCGTCAATTTAGTGACATGGCGACAATACAACCACTATACAATCTTATTAAAGGTTTTATTTAAAAAAAAAATGGATTTAATTTTAGAAAAGTGTTTTGTTAAACTTTTTTTTACATTGTCTGAAAATTTCTACCCAACTAATCCTCATTTCACGATATCTTAATCAAGATATCTTGGAAACTTTTGATCTGATTTCTGTATCCTTTGTGAAGTTTTCATATCTTTTTGAAAAATATATTTTCATTATATCAAAACCACGACTAGCATTTCAAAAGGACTCAAAACTTATAATAATCGCTAACTTATTCAAAATTTTACTTTAGTACTTTTCGATTGGAATTTTAATTTTACATTAAACAATGATTATGTAAATATCGAACGTGAAAATCACTATTAAAAATAATTATTACTTGGCCGAAATAAAAACGTCAGTCATGCTCAAAATCGGTACTTTTTGTACTCCTAAATATTGATTTTGTTTTTAAATCGAATCGAGTGTCAAATTCATGTTTTTGTCATAACAAGTTGAAAAAAAAAAACTAATTTCAAAAGACAACTTTGCCGAAGATGTCTAAGACAAACGATTAGAAAACCTCATCTCAAGATTCCGTTAAATTGATTTCATAGATCTTTTCATGGACAGCTGCCACGATTGTATCGAGAAAACTATTATGCAAAATGGCTAATTTGGACGTAAGCAATCGATGGAAAAAGTTTTATCCCAAATAAAAAATACAGTGAAAAGTCGATTTGCAAAAATGTAGAGAACTGACTAACAGAAATTTAAGTAATTCTAAATCAAAATTTTTGTTTAAAATAGCACCGTATGCCGGTACCTTCCGTTAGCACCATGCGTTTCCATTGATTTCGTGGGCATGGTTCAATCAAGCATGAGCAGTACAAGCATGACTGTGTGTGTGTGTGCAGAGGTGAAGAGAGTGAGAGTCAAAGAGAAAAGTTCCGTCCATATGGTAAACAACAAAAGAGTCAGACAAGAAAAGTGAGTTGTAATGAGGCGGAGAGCAGAGAGCGCACATAAAACCGGTGACGGTATGCACTGATTGAACGAAGAATCAGAAACTTAAGTGAGTCAGTCAAGGGTTCAACGGTTGGAGTGTGAATCAAAAAGCTCGAAGGACAATGAAGTTGAGCTCATCTCATTCTGAGTCAACCGGTGGAGAACAAGGATTTATGAATTGCAAGATGTGTTGTCATAGTTCTTGTTACTTTGTGAATAAGATTGTAGTTTTTGAAGAGTGTTAAAATGAACAGAAGATAAACAATTTAATGACATTTTATGGCATTCCAGCTGATACTGTCCCACTTTCAAAATTTCAGCAAATAATTTTTAAAAAGATTATTTTTTTAAGAGAATATTTATTTTCATATTCATTTAGTCATATCCACATGCACACGGTGTATTTTTCCAAGAACATTAAGATAAAAAATTCGGAATGTCTGATATTTGGCACCATGATAGAAGGGCTCTTTCCCGACATTTTGCGGGGTCCGGCGAAATATTTCGTTGGGGGGTCTAGAGCAACTTTTTTTTTATTTTTTTTATGATTTTTCTTCAGAAAAGTCGATGGAAATCGATGGGTTTATGTTCATATCCATAAATTTTCTTATGAATGTGCCTCAAGAGATTCTGAATTACATATTCGACCTCAAATAAAAAGTTTCCAACCCAAATTAACCAGATTTCAAGTTTTATTTAAAAAAAAAACCCCAAAATCCAAGCCGGAAACCTCAAAACAACCGGATAAAAAAATCTTTTCTTTGTACAATTCGTCATGAAAATACAGCAAGAGATTGCCCGGATACATATTCGACCATAAAACACAGCGTAACTGAGAGTATTTCATTTAAAAGCTATTTATTACTCAACAGATTCCCAATATTTTTTTCAAATCCTCTGCCATTTAACACTATGACATTTTAAAACATTTTCGAACCAATCACATTGTAGAGAACAGATTTCTGCACAATTTCCATAAAAACATATCTATTTTGGTTCAATATAAGCAGATTTACCCAATTTCGTAAAATAAAAAGTGACTTTCTCCAAAATTTCAGAATTTAATTCTCATTCAAACGATGAACACCGCCTACTGAGTTTTTTTATAATTCTAATGTAATGTATTGTAATTTAGAGTCTCTTGAGGCACATTCATAAGAAATTTGATGGATATGAACATGAACCCATAGATTTTCATCGACTTTTCAGAAGAAAATCCTATGAAATCGAAAAAAAAATCTTCAAAAAAAAAGTTGCTCTAGACCCCCCGACGAAATATTTCGCCGGACCCCGCAAAATGTCGGGAAAAAGCCCTTCTTTAATGGTGCCAAATATCAGACTTGCCGATTTTTTTCATCTTAAGTTTGTTCTAAAAACACACCGTGTATACAATGTTTATTCCCTATTTTTATAAAAAAAAATCGCAATCTAGTGTTCTGGAATAAGCTAAAACCTGGAGTGAAAAAAAACAAGGCTACGCCTTATTGACCAATGTTGCTAAGGAACTGACAGCCGCGTTTTCACATCGTGATCATGAGTTCAAGGGATTAAGTGGCCATGAAAACTCAAAATAACTAAAGTAAGAAAAAGATATGTCCAATAGCCTGTCCCATTTTGAGGTCATGTCGAGGAATTTCAGGTGCTCACTTCTTAAATGATAGATTATGATGTTAGGAACAATGTTTTCTTAGACAAGAAAAAATAATAAAATACTTTCTCGCACCCCCTAGTCAATTTACTAAAAAAAGTAACTTTTTTGAACAAATTTTCTAAAATCGCTTAGAATCAATACAAAAACTGCTTCGATCAGGTGTGTATTATCTTTAAACGATAGGTTTTTGTCCATAGATTAAGATGCACTATCAATATTGGACCAAAATTTAAGTTTTTGGACTCTCCCAGGCGGATTTGTGTCAAAAAAATCGCATTTTTTCGAAACTTTTTTCAGAAATGTTCATTTAATTTAGGGTAGCCTATTTTTCCCAGTAAAACCAATACATGCAGCTTGTAGGAAATTTCATGGCGAACATTTTTCCCTCTGAGAAAATCCAATTTCGACACTCCAGAGCCGAGGTATTTGAGTTTTAATGAGGAAAAAAGTGGCAAATTTCAAAATTTCTCAAAATTCAGAAGCAAGCATATGTCTCAAAGGTCAGGGTATGCTTTTTTATAGTAATTTTGGCCGCTGAATCCGAATCTGAAATCAAATTTCGTGTAAACAGTGATGTTTTGGAGCTACACCCTTTTGGAATGTTATTTGCGTGTTTAAGAGGCAGTTTTTGTAAATATTGCTCGGTTTGTTCTAGAGGTCGTATCGAGGTGCTCCGATTTGGATGAAACTTTCAGCGTTTGTTTGTCTATACATGAGATGAACTCATGCCAAATATGAGCCTCTACGACAAAGGGAAGTGGGGTAAAAACGGGCATTGAAGTTTGAATTTTCCGAGGATTTCGAATATGACAAAAGTTAGACTAAAAACAGCCGCTATGGGACAATAACTAACGTTGTAAAATGTTTGTTCTAGAAAAATCGAAAAACTATGAGGAAAACTGCGATTGGCCAAAAAGTTATTACCGTAGGCTTATAGTCCATGAAATTCCCTAACTTTTGAACTAAAAGAGTATGGGTGTTGCTGACTGTTGCAAAAGATATTGAGGTTTAAAAACCATTTCTAACAGTAATTTGCAAAAGCTATGAGAAAATGTTAAACCAATCCTGGATGTCTATGGCTCATTCATTTTGAAGTGCTTCAAAAGACCTTTCGAATGCATCAAAGAGAGTTGGAATTGATGAAGTTTTAATAAAATGCGAGCAATTTTAAGATTTTTTATGTTTTTTGGACCTCGAACTTCAATGCCCGTTTTACCCCACTTCCCTTTGTCGTAGAGGCATGAGTTCATCTCATGTATAGACAAACAAACGCTGAAAGTTTCATCGGAGCACCTCGATACGACCTCTAGAACAAACCGAGCAATATTTACAAAAACTGCCTCTTAAACACGCAAATAACATTCCGAAAGGGTGTAGCTCCAAAACATCACTGTTTACACGAAATTTGATTTCAGATTCGGATTCAGCGGCCAAAATTACTATAAAAAAGCATACCCTGACCTTTGAGACATATGCTTGCTACATCGTGTAATTAGTAGGCCTTGCTTCTGAATTTTGAGAAATTTTGAAAATTGCCACTTTTTCCTCACTAAAACTCAAATATCTCGGCTCTGGAGTGTCGAAATTGGATTTTCTCAGAGGGAAAAATGTTCGCCATGAAATTTCCTACAAGCTGCATGTATTGGTTTTACTGGGAAAAATAGGCTACCCTAAATTAAATGAACATTTCTGAAAAAGTTTCGAAAAATGCGATTTTTGGACACAAATCCGCCTGGGAGAGTCAAAAACTTAAATTTTGGTCCAATATTGATAGTGCATCTTAATCTATGGACAAAACCTATCGTTTGAAGATAATACACACCTGATCGAAGCAGTTTTTGTATTGATTCCAAGCGATTTTAGAAAATTTGTTCAAAAAAGTGACTTTTTTTAGTAAATTGACTAGGGGGTGCGAGAAAGTATTTTATTATTTTTTCTTGTCTAAGAAAACATTGTTCCTAACATCATAATCTATCATTTAAGAAGTGAGCACCTGAAATTCCTCGACATGACCTCAAAATGGGACAGGCTAATGTCCAATCACCAAGGTCCTACGCTACCTCGCGTTAAAAACTTGCACCCAACATTGCGCACAAGTTATCTAGACAAGATAGGTAAAACTAATTTTCCAACGAGATTTGTCAGATTAGCGGTGTCAAACAGAAAACGTCAAGGGCGACATTACATGCCACTGGGCAGGCAGTCAAGAGTTGGCGAGAGTCCGAACAGACAGCGCTACAAGGAGAACGCGTTCTTCGAATTAATCTTTATTTATTTGCAAGAAATTCTTGCCCTAGATTTAGCCTAAAAATGACGCACTTTTTCGAAATAGTTTATCTAGTCGTAGCAGTTAGTTTAATTCACACTTTTGACTCCATCGAGGGTAAGTTTGGGGAATTCTGTTTTGTTTTCACAGTTTCGTCCAGTGATGTGTTGGTGAGCTGTGATTGGTCGAAATTTTGCGTTATGCTTTATGATGTGGGACAAGGGCAAGGTAGAAAGCCATGGGACAAGGGGGCCGGTTTCTGGGACAATCTTCCGCCCCAAAAGTTCTAAAGGACACGTCAACTGATTCTAATCTGAGTTTGTTTTATTTCCGCATCAGCTGCCCGCAACAATAAATTTGTGACGTGTGGTTCCGTGCTCAAACTGCTCAACGTGGACTACCGGGTGAGGCTGCACTCGCACGATGTCAAGTACGGAACCGGCTCCGGGCAGCAGTCGGTGACGGCCACCGAGGTGCAGGAGGACGTCAACAGCCACTGGTCGGTGATGGCAGCGACCGGGAAGTTTTGCGAGCGAGGGTAAGTTTGGGTTATGTGAGGGGTTTTGAAAGGGTTGTAGGATAGGATTCTAACGGTGGTCGAAGTTAATGGGGTATTGTCAAAAAAATATGTATTTCCAATTATGTGTTCCCAAGCTATAACGAAAAAAAAAAGTTGTGCAATGGCTACTGATGCTCATCTGAAAAGTTGAGCTTATTTAGTAAAGATTCAGACTTAAGGAACTCTGTAATACAGTTGGCAGGTGGGAGGTTGCTAATTCCGTCTGGAGTCCGGTAATGATTTTTCTGTTCATAAATCCATATACCATGAATCGTCGTTTACTTTCGAGTGTCGCCTTTATGTTTAAAGGCTCATTACCGACAGCGCAAAGAAATATCCCAATATTGATCACATGCTAGAATCACTATCAACATGCAGAAACTCTTACGGCTGCTGCTACCTCCGAACTTAAACCTTAGGCAGCCACCCTGAGTTTTTCTCCCGTAACCATTTGCTTGCTTAGAGTGTATCATTGACCATAAACTGTCCCAAAAACTGTCTAACGCCAATTGAAACTTACTTGGGGACACCGTGGAGATTTCCCAAAAAAAAAAAGTTAAAAAGCTGCAATTGCTGCAAAATGTTCATCTTTTTTTTAAATACAGGTATTCAAAAATGATTGTGTCAGTGTTAAAAAAAGCGTCAGATAGGATTTCTTTGCAAACTTGTTTTAATGCTTTCTTTCGCAACCCATTCCCCCTCGTTTAACATCAATCCCTTCCCTACGAACCCCGAGTAAGCCGCGGGTAATTGGCTCCCCTCCCACTAACATTTACAAAAAAGATCCTCTGTAATTACTCTTAGCTTTAAGTAAAACGGTCCTAACCAGGTCCCAGCACCGAAAAGGACCTAATAAAAATAATTTTATGAAAAAAAAATCCCATTCCCCCTTAAGGAAGGTACAATTGAAAAGTGACTAGTGCATTTAAAAATCGTCAATTTTTACACAACTAATTTAAGCATGCGTTAGTGTGAATTAGAGGGTGACAAGCGGTAAACCTCGAGGAAAAATTTCCAAGAAATCAGCAATTTTTGAGCTTCTCGATTCCCGCGAAATTTGGTAGAGACTCATGCGAATTTTGAAACTGATATATAGTGTTGTAAATTTTGTAAGCAAACTAATTTTGAATTGCCATTGAATAAGTTAATTTCAATACACTGAAACAATAAATAGCAATTTTTAAGTTAAACCAATGCCATAATGCATATTGAATTTACGAATTCAAAAATTAAACTTAAAATCGAACTTGCCAATTTATTTGAAACTATACAAACACAAAGTTAGGGAGCCAAAAGATTACATAAAAAAATAGCTTCTACAGGCCAGAAATGGAAAGTTAAAGTAAGTCAACTTCTCTTCAAATTAATTTCAAATTTTAAAGGTAATAAGTCGTTTAGTGTTTCGCATCGGCACCAATATTAAATAATTATTTCATTGAAGCTCGGGCATCTTTTGTAGGGATTAAGTCTGCCAGTTTCCAATATTCATTTTAGTTTTCCTTGTAGTTGTTAATGTTCTGCCACTTAATAATTATACACCCAAACGGTGGTCGCATGATTGTGATGCATGGCGGATGAAAGTATATCAGAATCTGCATGAAAACTATCCTCATGCATTTTTTGCGATATAGGGGTATGACATTTTTGCCCGTTACCGACAATTATCGACATTACCGACGGCTTTTTGGTTGTATTTCACCAAGCTTCCCATGCGCCAGTGCCAACGCACACCGCGGGTTTGGTTTTCTAGCTTCGGTACGTGCCTGAACCCATTTTTGTATTGGAGCAATTCCAGCCCAAAACAGGAATTGTTTAGGTACTTTTTTCTCGACCCTCTTCGATTTCAATGAAACTTTGTAGACATGTTATCCTAGGCATATATAAGCCATTTTTGTGTACATGGAGCTAGTAACACTCGATAATGACATTTGAGAAGGGCGTACGTGTTTTCAATATTTTTGTATTTCGTAATTTAAATATTGCTGTATCTCGGAGCCGTTGCATCGTATCAAAAAGTGGTCAAACACAAACTTGTAGGAAATTTGACGGGCTTTCCGAAAAAAATACACTGAAAGAAAAAAACACTCATTTTTTATGATATTTTTTGATTTTTAAGTTTAAAAGTTAAATTTGAAGGTGCGCCCACGATTTTTTTTCGCTCAAAATTTTTGTGAGAATAGCCTAAGATGTTACAAAAAGACTCACGAAAAATGCAGGATGGAGCAACTGACCCAAAAAAATACAAAAATCATTTACTGAAACTGTTTTTTTGAAAAGTGCTCTAAACGTCAAAATTTTCCAAAGCCGAATACGGAAATCGATTCTCCAGACAATTTTACATAAAAGTCTCCATATTGACCATTGTCCTAAGTCCAATCCTTGTGAAGTTACAGTGGTTTTAAAAATAAAAATGTTGAAAAAATTGGTTTTTTGATGGTTTTTGGCAATTTCTATATGACGGACTTAATTTTTCAGTTTCTAAAATATTTTTACCGAAAAGCTCGTCCAATTTCCCATGAGTTTGTCTTTGACGACATTTCAATTGGATGTATGGGCTTACAGATATAATTAATTTATTATCCAGGTTACTTTACTACACTGAAAAAATATTATGTTTTCAATTATGAACAATGTAATTAGCTAATAACTGAAAATAGAATATTTTTTTCAGTTTGGTAGAAACCAGGATAGTAAATTTGCTAACGTAAATATAAAAACGATATAAATCAAAAAGCTGTCAAAGGCAATCTTATGGGAAATTGGACGAGCTTTCCGGTAAAAATATTTACGAGACTGAAAAACCAAGTCTGTCATATAGAAATTGCCAAAAACCATCAAAAAACCAATTTTTTCAACATTTTTATTTTTAAAACCACTGTAACTTCACAAGGATTGGACTTAGGACAATGGTCAATATGGAGACTTTTATGTAAAATTGTCTGGAGAATCGATTTCCGTATTCGGCTTTGGAAAATTTTGACGTTTAGAGCACTTTAAAAAAAAAACAGTTTCAGTAAATGATTTTTGTATTTTTTTGGGTCAGTTGCTCCATCCTGCATTTTTCGTGAGTCTTTTTGTAACATCTTAGGCTATTCTCACAAAAATTTTGAGCGAAAGAAAATCGTGGGCTCACCTTCAAATTTAACTTTTAAACTTAAAAATCAAAAAATATCATAAAAAATGAGTGTTTTTTTCTTTCAGTGTATTTTTTTTCGGAAAGCCCGTCAAATTTCCTACAAGTTTGTGTTTGACCACTTTTTGATACGATGCAACGGCTTCGAGATAGAGCAATATTTAAATTACGAAATACAAAAATATTGAAAACACTTACGCCTTTCTCAAATGTCATTATCGAGTGTTACTGGCTCCATGTACACAAAAATGGGTTATATATGCCTAGAATAACATGTCTACAAAGTTTCATTGAAATCGGAGAGGGTCGGGTACAACCGATTCCCTATTTGACATGGAATTGCTCATTGGTATCTTGGTACATCGTACCAGCGCACCATGACACTCTCGGTTCGCCGCGTCGGTTTTGTGTCTGGCACTCACCCATGGCATGAACCCAGCGTGCCGTGGTACGTGTCGTGGTATTGAACCCGTTTTGTACCGCAAGCGCGTACCACGGCACGTACCTCGGCTCGTAACGAGTGAAGCACCTTGGCTCATATACCGGGTTCATGCCATGGGTGAGTGCCAGACACAAAACCGACGCGGCGAACCGAGAGTGTCGTGGTGCGCTGGTACGATGAACCAAAATACCCTCGGTTCGTGTGAGTCGGGTACGGGTGTAAACCGAACAAAGCAGGCGCAAAGCAAACCCGAGGTACAGTTGAACCGCGTGTACCGCACGGTGCAGGGAAGCTTGTATTTCACAAAAAAAAACCCTTAACAGAACGAGGATTGAACCACCAACTTCTTGGTTATTGCTCCGACACGATACCACCGCGCCATGGACGCTTGATGAAAAGTGAGTGAAAGAGCACCAACATATGCTTCTCTTTGGAGAGTTGCTCGGGGACGGGCCAGCATTATATGTGTTGGTGAGAACTGCAGATCGCTGAAATGTTTACACGCGGGCAAAAATGATCTAGGGGCTTGCTGCAAAAAATGTTATAAAATGTTACATTTTCTGCAGCAAATCCACTGCTGCAGATTTTGAGATATATTTTTCCTTTGGGTGTACAATACTCATAGAAGAAGAAGAAGATGCTTTGCCACGTTGTTTAGCATGAATATTAAATTTTAAACTACTACAAAAAAACTTTTACAACAAGTATTATAAAGAATACCAAAAAGTACCGAAAATGTCGAAATGGCTACTAATATTTTTGATATTTTATTCAACAACTAGAGTATTTCAACCATTAGTGGACTATCTAGTAGAGTCGACGAGCATTTTTCACAATTATTCAATATTTTAAGTACTATTTCAAAACCCTTTGTACAGCACAATGAAATCTGAAGTCTTTTGAACAATGACTCTTTGTTTCATCAATTATTTGCTTTTGAGCAGAAAAAAGCCATTTGAAAAATAAGTGTTTTTTGCCAGTTATGGACCCCCTTTTCCTATAGTGGACCTGGGTCCATAATCCAATTGTGGACCTGGGTCCACTTTAGGTAAACTGTTTATGTCAAATTTAGCCGATATTTGATGTTTTGTTCCATGGTGTGGGTCTAATAATAGATATCTATATATATAAAAAATTTCGACGGTTTTGTTCGAACGCGAATCAGTTCAATACGGAGCGTCGGATCGAGGTGCTTTTTGTTGCGTTGGGTTCGTATAAGTCCAAGGAAGGTTCTTAAGCCAAAAAGTGACAACTTTGGCCACTCTGGGACCGATTCCGGAAAATCTGCAGATTGTCTGGGAAAAGTTGCGTAAAATCAAATTATGATCACAGCAGGCTGAATAAGCAAACAAGCTAAAAACGTCAAGAAAGCAAAAAGGGCAGGACGAAGTTTGCCGGGAAAAGCTTGTAATGTATAAATGTTGGCATTTGCTAACTTTTCACTAAAAACAAATAAATATTTTTAACAGATATGGCTTAACACGACATAAAACCCTAACAGACTTTTAAACACATTTATTTCCGAAAAAGATCGAAGAAAATGTGTCAAAAACCACTGTAAACATATAAACGATTAGAAATTGTAATTTTGATGCAAATTTTTCCGTATTTGTTACTTAAATAGTTGACCAAAACAAAACAATAGATTTGTTTACAGTTGCTGATAAAACCACGCATGTTTATTTAAAAAAAATGTTTTGTTATTGATTTATTATTATAAAATATCATTTCAAACTTCAATTATGATGCATCAGTTAAGTACAATCAACTAAGGTTTTGATCAATTATAAATTCTTACAGTTTCAGCAACTTTGGTACTTTTAAGAACTATATTGATTGAAATATATACATTAAGGTTGATTACAACAAGCATTTATTGTATGTTTAAGAAAAACTTTTGCTTAAATATATAGTTTTCTTCATTTTTGTAAGTTAAAATAACAGGGGTCCATTTTTTGGAAAAGTTAGGATTTTCGTTGTCCTATATTGGACTCCCTTGGTTTTGCTCGAAATTAAGCAGTTCTTTTTTTAACCCTTTTAGGCCTGAATTTAAAAAAAAAAAAATTAATGATGGGAAAATGATCATGAGGACCATACGAAAATTAGAGGCTATTTTAGAAATTTTTGATTTTTGGGTCATTTATGACCCAGCAGGCCTGAAAGGGTTAAGAAATTTTTGGAGGTCCTGATCAATAATAGAGTAGCAACTACGAGTAGACACCAATAAATATAAAATACAAGCTCTTCCCGGCAAACTTCGTTCTGCCTTTTTTTTCGTTTGTTGACGTTTTTAACTTTTTCGCTCCTTCAGCCTCCTGTGATCAAAATTTGATTTTACGTAACTTTTCCCATACAAACTGCAGATTTTCCGGAATCGGTTCCAGAGTGGCCAAAGTTGTAACTTTTTGGCGTAAGAACCTTCCTTGAGCTTATACGAACCCAATGCAACAAAGAGCACCTTGATCCGACGCGCCGTATTGAACTGATTCGCGTTCGAACAAAACCATCGAAATTTTTTATGTACAGCAATTCCCCACGAAAACAGCATGAAAAAAAACAAAAGAGCTCGGATCGGGCTCAAAAATTTTCTAGGGGTTCCCTGGCCGAAATAATTAGACCCGTATTTTTTTGTTTGGCCATTAGGGTGACCTACGCCGTGTTAGGGTGGTCTGAAAAATGGGCATTTTCGTCAATTTTCGCAAAAAACACTTTTTTCAAAAAATCATAACTCCTCGCAATTTCAACCGATTTCAATTACGCAAAAGAAAGGTGATAAGTTGGCCTTTCAAAGAAAAATAGTAACAAGTTTCAAAAATCTAGCCTAACATATGAAAAGGTCGAATGAAACTTTAAAATGCCGTTTTGACGGTGTCTGGACCAAAGAGCCTATGTCTGGAAATATTTTTATCGGATTCCCCGGATATTTTTACATAACATACTAAAAAATGGGAGGAGTTCATTAACAGGATTCTGAGATATGATTTTTTGAAAATAAAATCCGTGTTTTTCGACGCACCGCGCGCAAAAACCGGAGAATAACGAAATCGGCAAAAAATCAACTTTTTTCACTAAATCTGCGATAACTTTAAAATTTCAGCGATGACCTATACATGTCTGGGTACCAAAAGTTGCGTCTTTTAATTACGAACATCTATAGGTCATCGCTGAAATTTTAAAGTTATCGCAATTTTATTTCGTTATTCTCCGGTTTTTGCGCGCGGCGCGACGAAAAACACGGATTTTATTTTCAAAAAATCATATCTCGGAATCCTGTTAATGAACTCCTCCCATTTTTTAGTGTGTTATGTAAAAATGTCCGGGGAATCCGATAAAAATATTTCCAGACATAGGCTCTTTGGTCCAGACACCGTCAAAACGAAATTTTAAAGTTTCATTCGACCTTTTCATATGTTAGGCTAGATTTTTGAAACTTGTTTTAATTTTTCTTTGAAAGGCCAACTTATCACCTTTCATTTGCGTATAAGACAATTGAAATCGGTTAAAATGGCGAGGACACAGCAAAAAATCCGATGCTAAAATCGCATGCACATCACCTTCGTCAAAATAAACACTTAATATTACACACTGCATGTACAATTTTTGCAAACACAAAAAAAAGTTGTAGCCGATGGGATTCAAACCGAGCACCATCAGTAAGGACTGGCGCCTTAGCCCACTCGGCCATCAGACCGATGAAAGGCTGGAAGGATAAACGCATATATGAGCTTGACATTTCGGTCAAGTAGGTTTCCCATACTGATGGGCTACATATTTCAGGGTGTAATATTACACAGAATTGCATAAAATAATGCAATATTTATTTTACACCCAGGCCTTTTACACGCAGCTGGATTACTACTTTTTTAGCTGTGGAGTTATGATTTTTCGAAAAAAGTGGTTTTTGCAAAAATCGACGAAAATGGCCATTTTTCAGACCACCCTAACACGGCGTAGGTCACCCTAATGGTCAAACAAAAAAAGGTGCAGGTGGTTATGTTCTACATGACCAATATGACAAAGAACTTTGTACAAAACTCCTAAAAAATATTCTATTTTATTTTATATTTTTAAAACATTGCCTATGTATTTAATCCTAAATAATTAATTCCTATAAAAATTTTTCAATCTTTGGCACCTCTGTGGAAATAAATTGCCAAAACAAGTATGGTTCGGAAAATGTCCAATCAAAATGGTAATTTTCATTACCAGTTTCAAAAACCATGAATTTTGGTACCCATATTGCCCCAAGTCGTATGGTTCGATTAATGTCCCCCCGGTAGAACCTTCCCGAGGGCACTGGCCACTCCGGGTGTGGCCAATCCAGTCAAAATGGCCATTTTCATTACCAGTTTCAATAACCATGAATTTTGATACCCATATTGCCCCAAGTCGTATGGTTCGATTAATGTCCCCCCAGTAGAACCTTCCCGAGGGCACTGGCCACTCCGGGTGTGGCCAATCCAGTCAAAATGGCCATTTTCATTACCAGTTTCAAAAACCATGAATTTTGATACCCATATTGCCCCAAGTCGTATGGTTCGATTAATGTCCCCCCGGTAGAACCTTCCCGAGGGCACTGGCCACTCCGGGTGTGGCCAATCCAGTCAAAATGGTCATTTTCATTACCAGTTTTAAAAACCATGAATTTTGATACCCATATTGCCCCAAGTCGTATGGTTCGATTAATGTCCCCCCAGTAGAACCTTCCCGAGGGCACTGGCCACTCCGGGTGTGGCCAATCCAGTCAAAATGCCCATTTTCATTACCAGTTTCAAAAACCATGAATTTTGATACCCAAATTGCCCCAAGTCGTATGGTTCGATTAATGTCCCCCCGGTAGAACCTTCCCGAGGGCACTGGCCACTCCGGGTGTGGCCAATCCAGTCAAAATGGCCATTTTCATTACCAGTTTCAAAAACCATGAATTTTGATACCCAAATTGCCCCAAGTCGTATGGTTCGATTAATGTCCCCCCGGTAGAACCTTCCCGAGGGCACTGGCCACTCCGGGTGTGGCCAATCCAGTCAAAATGGCCATTTTCATTACCAGTTTCAAAAACCATGAATTTTGATACCCATATTGCCCCAAGTCGTATGGTTCGATTAATGTCCCCCCAGTAGAACCTTCCCGAGGGCACTGGCCACTCCGGGTGTGGCCAATCCAGTCAAAATGGCCATTTTCATTACCAGTTTCAAAAACCATGAATTTTGATACCCATATTGCCCCAAGTCGTATGGCTCGATTAATGTCCCCCCGGTAGAACCTTCCCGAGGGCACTGGCCACTCCGGGTGTGGCCAATCCAGTCAAAATGGCCATTTTCATTACCAGTTTCAAAAACCATGAATTTTGATACCCATATTGCCCCAAGTCGTATGGTTCGATTAATGTCCCCCCAGTAGAACCTTCCCGAGGGCACTGGCCACTCCGGGTGTGGCCAATCCAGTCAAAATGGCCATTTTCATTACCAGTTTCAAAAACCATGAATTTTGATACCCATATTGCCCCAAGTCGTATGGTTCAATTAATGTCCCCCGGTAGAACCTTCCCGAGGGCACTGGCCACTCCGGGTGTGGCCAATCCAGTCAAAATGGCCATTTTCATTACCAGTTTCAAAAACCATGAATTTTGATACCCAAATTGCCCCAAGTCGTATGGTTCGATTAATGTCCCCCCAGTAGAACCTTCCCGAGGGCACTGGCCACTCCGGGTGTGGCCAATCCAGTCAAAATGGCCATTTTCATTACCAGTTTCAAAAACCATGAATTTTGATACCCATATTGCCCCAAGTCGTATGGCTCGATTAATGTCCCCCCGGTAGAACCTTCCCGAGGGCACTGGCCACTCCGGGTGTGGCCAATCCAGTCAAAATGGCCATTTTCATTACCAGTTTCAAAAACCATGAATTTTGATACCCATATTGCCCCAAGTCGTATGGTTCGATTAATGTCCCCCCAGTAGAACCTTCCCGAGGGCACTGGCCACTCCGGGTGTGGCCAATCCAGTCAAAATGGCCATTTTCATTACCAGTTTCAAAAACCATGAATTTTGATACCCATATTGCCCCAAGTCGTATGGTTCGATTAATGTCCCCCGGTAGAACCTTCCCGAGGGCACTGGCCACTCCGGGTGTGGCCAATCCAGTCAAAATGGCCATTTTCATTACCAGTTTCAAAAACCATGAATTTTGATACCCATATTGCCCCAAGTCGTATGGTTCGATTAATGTCCCCCCAGTAGAACCTTCCCGAGGGCACTGGCCACTCCGGGTGTGGCCAATCCAGTCAAAATGGCCATTTTCATTACCAGTTTCAAAAACCATGAATTTTGATACCCATATTGCCCCAAGTCGTATGGTTCGATTAATGTCCCCCGGTAGAACCTTCCCGAGGGCACTGGCCACTCGGGTGTGGCCAATCCAGTCAAAATGGCCATTTTCATTACCAGTTTCAAAAACCATGAATTTTGATACCCATATTGCCCCAAGTCGTATGGTTCGATTAATGTCCCCCAGTAGAACCTTCCCGAGGGCACTGGCCACTCCGGGTGTGGCCAATCCAGTCAAAATGGCCATTTTCATTACCAGTTTCAAAAACCATGAATTTTGATACCCATATTGCCCCAAGTCGTATGGTTCGATTAATGTCCCCCGGTAGAACCTTCCCGAGGGCACTGGCCACTCCGGGTGTGGCCAATCCAGTCAAAATGGCCATTTTCATTACCAGTTTCAAAAACCATGAATTTTGATACCCATATTGCCCCAAGTCGTATGGTTCGATTAATGTCCCCCCAGTAGAACCTTCCCGAGGGCACTGGCCACTCCGGGTGTGGCCAATCCAGTCAAAATGGCCATTTTCATTACCAGTTTCAAAAACCATGAATTTTGATACCCATATTGCCCCAAGTCGTATGGTTCGATTAATGTCCCCCGGTAGAACCTTCCCGAGGGCACTGGCCACTCCGGGTGTGGCCAATCCAGTCAAAATGGCCATTTTCATTACCAGTTTCAATAACCATGAATTTTGATACCAATATTGCCCCAAGTCGTATGGTTCGATTAATGTCCCCCGGTAGAACCTTCCCGAGGGCACTGGCCACTCCGGGTGTGGCCAATATCCTATAAATGTGGTCCCAAGCCCATTGCCCCAAATCATTCTGGTCCGGTGACCGTCCTTACAATCTTCATAAGAACAGAATTCCTCCCAATTTAGTGCACAACCTGTGTCTTTCAATGTGTGTATGTGTGTGTGAGCAATAAAATTAACTACCACCGTCGATCCGTCTCTGACGGATTTTCGGTCAAAACTAACTGTTCAGAGGCTATCTGTTAGCTTATATAGTCCGCATGAAATGTGGCAACATTGTGCAAATTTTGCCTCGTCTCCTGCTTTCTTGGAACTGTCACGCGAGAATGTTGCACCACTGTTGCCACATTTCATGCGGACTATATAAGCTAACAGATAGCCTCTGAACAGTTAGTTTTGACCGAGAGAGATCGACAGTGTTTATTGCTCACACACACATACTTGAAAGACAATTGTGCACCAAAGAATTCTGTTCTGAACATTGTTAGAAAGGTCACTCGGAAACCAGAATGATTCAAGGCAATGGGGTTGGGACCAAACTGGTAGGATATTGGCCACACCCGGAGTGGCAACCTGAGGAAGGTTCTACCAGGGATCGAACCGGCAATAATGGTATTAAAATTCATGGTTTTGATACTGGTAATGAAAATGGCCATTGCACCCAGTAACCGAAGTTGGCATACGATATCCAAATTCATGGTTGAAACTGGTAATGAAAATGGGCATTTTGACTGGATTGCCACACCGGAAAAAGTTCTACCGGGGACATTAATCGAACCATACGACGGGCAATATGGTATCAAAATTCATGGTTTGAAACTGGTAAATGGCCTGGTTGCACCCAGTAAGAAAGTTGAAACGAAATATGGGTATCAAAATTCATGGTTTTTGAAATGGATTGAATGGCCACACCCGGATGTCTCCGGGAAGGTCTACTGGGATAATCGAACCATGACGAGGCAATATGGTATCAAAATTCATGGTTTTGAAACTGGTGAAAATGGCCATTGGATTAACCACACCCGGAAACAGTGCCCTCGGAAAGGTACCGGGGATAATCGAGGAACGTATGGTATCAAAATTCATGGTTTTTGAACTGAATGGCCATTTTGACTGGATTAACCACGCAGATGTGCCAACCAAGGGACATTAATCGAACCAGAACAATGGGTATCAAATTCATGGTTTGGCCACTACGGGTGTGGCCAATCCGAGTGTGGCCAATCCGGTCAAAATTGTCATTTTCATTACCAGTTTCAAAAACCATGAATTTGGATTCCCATATTGCCCCAAGTCGTATGGTTCTATTAATGTCCCCCGGCAGAACCTTCCCGAGGGCACTGGCCACTCCGGGTGTGGCCAATCCAGTCAAAATGCCCATTTTCATTACCAGTTTCAAAAACCATGAATTTTGATACCTATATTGCCCCAAGTCGTATGGTTCGATTAATGTCCCCCGGTAGAACCTTCCCGAGGGCACTGGCCACTCCGGGTGTGGCCAATCCAGTCAAAATGGCCATTTTCATTACCAGTTTCAAAAACCATGAATTTTGATACCCATATTGCCCCAAGTCGTATGGTTCGATTAATGTCCCCCGGTAGAACCTTCCCTCAGGGCACTGGCCACTCCGGGTGTGGCCAATCCAGTCAAAATGGCCATTTTCATTACCAGTATCAAAATCCATGAATTTTGGTACCCATATTGCCCAAATTTGTATGGTTCCGTAAGTGTTCTCCCGGTAGAACCTTCCCTCAGGGCAATGGCCACTCCGGGTGTGGCCAATCCAGTCAAAATGGCCATTTTCATCACCAGTATCAAAAACCATGAATTTTGATACGTATATTGCCCCAAGTCGTATGGTTCCGTAAATGTCCTCCCGGTAGAACCTTCCCTCAGGGCAATGGCCACTCCGGGTGTGGCCAATCCTGCCAAAATGGCCATTTTCATTACCAGTATCAAAAACCATGAATTTTGATACCCATATTGCCCAAATTTGTATGGTTCCGTAAATGTCCTCCCGGTAGAACCTTCCCTCAGGGCAATGGCCACTCCGGGTGTGGCCAATCCTGCCAAAATGGCCATTTTTATTACCAGTATCAAAAACCATGAATTTTGATACCCATATTGCCCAAATTTGTATGGTTCCGTAAGTGTCCTCCCGGTAGAATTTTCCCTCAGGGCAATGGCCACTCCGGGTGTGGCCAATCCTGCCAAAATGGCCATTTTCATCACCAGTATCAAAAACCATGAATTTTGATACGCATATTGCCCAAATTTGTATGGTTCCGTAAATGTCCTCCCGGTAGAACCTTCCCTCAGGTCACTGGCCACTCCGGGTGTGGCCAATCCTGTCAAAATGGCCATTTTCATCACCAGTATCAAAAACCATGAATTTTGATACCCATATTGCCCAAATTTGTATGGTTCCATAAATGTCCTCCCGGTAGAACCTTCCCTCAGGGCAATGGCCACTCCGGGTGTGGCCAATCCTGCCAAAATGGCCATTTTCATTACCAGTATCAAAAACCATGAATTTTGATACCCATATTGCCCAAATTTGTATGGTTCCGTAAATGTCCTCCCGGTAGAACCTTCCCTTAGGGCAATGGCCACTCCGGGTGTGGCCAATCCTGCCAAAATGGTCATTTTAATTACCAGTATCAAAAACCATGAATTTTGATACCCATATTGCCCAAATTTGTATGGTTCCGTAAATGTCCTCCCGGTAGAACCTTCCCTTAGGGCAATGGCCACTCAGGGTGTGGCCAATCCTGCCAAAATGGTCATTTTAATTACCAGTATCAAAAACCATGAATTTTGATACCCATATTGCCCAAATTTGTATGGTTCCGTAAGTGTCCTCCCGGTAGAACCTTCCCTCAGGGCAATGGCCACTCCGGGTGAGGCCAATCCTGCCAAAATGGCCATTTTCATTACCAGTATCAAAAACCATGAATTTTGATACCCATATTGCCCAAATTTGTATGGTTCCGTAAATGTCCTCCCGGTAGAACCTTCCCTTAGGGCAATGGCCACTCCGGGTGTGGCCAATCCTGCCAAAATGGCCATTTTCATTACCAGTATCAAAAACCATGAATTTTGATACCCATATTGCCCAAATTTGTATGGTTCCGTAAGTGTCCTCCCGGTAGAACCTTCCCTTAGGGCAATTGCCACTCCGGGTGTGGCCAATCCTGCCAAAATGGTCATTTTAATTACCAGTATCAAAAACCATGAATTTTGATACCCATATTGCCCAAATTTGTATGGTTCCGTAAGTGTCCTCCCGGTAGAACCTTCCCTCAGGGCAATGGCCACTCCGGGTGTGGCCAATCCTGCCAAAATGGTCATTTTAATTACCAGTATCAAAAACCATGAATTTTGATACCCATATTGCCCAAATTTGTATGGTTCCGTAAGTGTCCTCCCGGTAGAACCTTCCCTCAGGGCAATGGCCACTCCGGGTGTGGCCAATCCTGCCAAAATGGCCATTTTCATCACCAGTATCAAAAACCATGAATTTTGATACGCATATTGCCCAAATTTGTATGGTTCCGTAAATGTCCTCCCGGTAGATCCTTCCCACAGGGCACTGGCCACTCCGGGTGTGGCCGATATCCTACCAAATTAGTAAATCTTTCCCAGTTCCTGAGGGGAACACCCTTGAAGAGTATCGGGGCCGGCATTTACAAAGCGGATTCAGTGGCAATTTCATTCTCAACTTAATGTTAACATGTTAAGGTTAATGTTAACATTCCATAGGTCGCCTTCCTAAGGTGTCGTGATAAGGTCCAGTTTGTGACGATACACTACCTTCCCTTTACTAAGCAATCGAATCCAGAAGGGAAAAGATCACCAGTTGTGTTGGTCCGAGCCGGGATTTGAACCCCGATCTACCGCTTACTAGGCGGGAGCGTTACCACTAGGCTACGTGGCTCGGTCAATCCTACCAAATTGTTCCCAATAATTTCGGTATTCCGGTGACCGTTCTGGCTACCGTCAATAACTTCTTGGACCTCCTCTCAAGTTCGTGCACCACCTGCGTGTGTGTGTGTGAGCAATAAAATTCCCAACGTAAGGTCCGTCTTTGATGAAAGTCTGATGGACACTAAATCCTCCAGAGGCTAACTTTTAGCTTAAATAGTTTTCACGGCATCTACGCAACAGAAACAGAATGTCACGCCGAGGGCTTGCGACGGTAACGCTACATTTTCGAAAAATTTTGCATTGACACCGCAGATAGAGCTTTAAGACAAAGTCCTTTGTCAAAATACGGGTCTAATTATTTCGGCCAGGGAACTCCCAGAAAAATTTTGAGCCCGATCCGAGCATTTTTGTGTTTTTCCATGCTGTTTTCGTGGGGAATTGCTGTATATATAGATTTAAATTAAGCAGCTCTTATTTTTTTTTGTGAAATTTCTTAAACTTACATTATTTAGACTTACTGAAGTGAAATAATCAATGATAAATTGATTGGATGGTTAATTCAGTCATAAAATGTAAATACTGTTGTGTTGTGCAAATGCTAGTAGCCATTGCTGATTTCAGATGTCGAACTCAAAACACTTAGTTTGGCGGAAAAGACACGTCAATGTCAGTCAACATTGTTTTAAATGGTGCTGAATATGCCAAATTTAAGATTTGTAGGAATGGATGGATGGATAACGTACCCTATTACTAAATTTACCTGAGTTCACTTTATTGTAATACCGTCATCAGGGTGACATTGGGTCTGGGAGTGAGATTGGGTCATACAAATTTCCTAATTTTCGCAATCGAATCCAGAAAGGAAACGATCACGAGCTGTGTTGGCCCGAGCCGGGATTTTAACCCAGATTTACCGCTTGCAAGGCGGAAGCGTTACCACTAGGCTGCGTGTTTCGGATTAGGTAGAAGACAATATCGCTAAAAAAAGCAACAAGAATAGCAAGATTTTATACTTCAGCTCACAGAGACTACAATTATCATGCCCGAAATCTCATCTCTCAAATTTCTTTGCTAAGGCAGTTTAACGGGAAGCAATGCCAGATCGCATTCTTTCATTGTGGTTTTCTGGGAAAACAAAATAATCTTCGGCGAAGATGCGTGAACGTGGAAAAGAATAGGAGTGATAGAAAAGGAGAGCTCTTGCTGTCAATCACGAGATAAAAGAAGAGGACTCGCAAGCTATTATGACGGTCGCATTACCCTGTGATATTTTGGAACCATCACATGAATTTTTTTCTATGACTCATTTATAACATTGGCTGTTAGGTATTGGTAGTAATAAAAAATAGTAGCACTAAGTTTTTGGAATTGATTTGTAAGCTTCGACATTTGTTTGAGAGAGATGTTAAAACGTCTTGAATTTCCAAATCTAATTCAATTTTCAACATCCTTTCCCCTTCACAGCCAACCGATCAAGTGTGGCGACACCATCCGGCTGCACCACCTGTCGACGAACAAGAACCTACACTCGCACCACTTCCAGAGTCCACTGTCCGGCAACCAGGAGATCTCCGCCTACGGGGACGACAAGGGCATCGGTGATTCCGGCGACCACTGGCTGGTGGTGTGCTCGGGCGATTCCTGGCTGCGGGACACTCCGGTCAAGCTGCGCCACGTGGACACCGACGCGTACCTGTCGATCTCGGGCCGCACCTTTGGCCGTCCCATCAACGGCCAGTTCGAGGTGGTTGGCATCAGCAATCCCTACTCGGGAACCGACTGGACCGCGGCCGAGGGACTGTTTATCCACCCGGCGGAGGGCGAGAGTGGCGAGCCGCGTCACACGGAGCTGTAGAGACTGAGCCGAACTTGTAGAACAAATTTCAGCGATTTGAAACCAAAAGGAGTGGGGGCGAGAGTGATGGCGGGAACACAATTTGAATAACATTGTAGAGCTACTTGGAGAAGAATTGATTCCCTGTGAAACGGTTTCAGCGCAGTTATTCCAAGAATATCACGTCCAATTTGTGCTTGAATAGCTTGATTGCGCTATCATGGAGCTCGCTCCAAACGAAGAAACCCTACAGCAATTAAAGATCAATTGACATATCATAGTTGGTGCGGTCCCTGGCTACGTGCAAAAACCGTACCGTCCGAGGAACATTCCATCAGTCTGCTATTACAGAACGTCAAACAGTGCTCACCTTAATTGATTTGTTGTGTAGCGTTTCGATTGAGTGAAAGTTTGCTCTCTCCGTGAGCTCTTATCAACTGGGAACTCACCCTTTTGTAGAGAACAATTCTCTGATAATTTCTCCACGTGAGAGAGTACTTTAAAAGCTGAGACTTTGCTGTTGTTGTTGTTTGTGACAGCTTAGTTGGCATTATTGTTTCACACTGTCTGTGCAGCCAATACCGTGTAGTCCGGCGAGTAACTGCTCTTTTGAGCTCAACAACAAAATCATGGTTGATGCACTCACCTCACACACATGGGAACGCGCGCTCACACTGGATTTGCCTCCCTAATCGAGTGCTTATTGCTTACAGTCGCGCGTCGTACACCAACGGTACTTACTGATTCGTTGTTTTTGTTGTTGTTGTTGTTGTTGCTACTGAAAAGGATAATATCGATCGGAATGGGGAAGGGAACGGTTTAGGAACAACAACGGAAGCATGGCTATAGGACACGTGTTGGGAGAGAGTTATGTGATTAAATGGAAAAATCAATTCCGGGACGCAGCACTTAACGTTTGATGGTTGTCGAATATATGAATACGAGCTGCAATAACTTTTTAATGATGCTCCTCCCATCCGGCGGCATCACATGGGTGCCACTTGTTTGCGAAAGCGATTAAAGGCTGGCGAAAATTTACTCGATTTAGTGTGCGAATGATCCTCTGTTTGAACAACTTCTGTGGCAAGTGTTAAACAATGTTCCAAACAGATTTATATGAATCATCGAAAACAAATTGTTACATTTTTTACTTTTATGATCAGGATGATCAGGATTGCACAAATTTGTGATAGATTTGAGCAAATACTGGAAAATATGGAAGTTTAATTTTCCGAACTGATAATCGCAAAATTCAATAAATAATGTGTAAAACAAGCAGAAATTACATTATTCGCATGAATTCTTGGATGTCATGCATTTTTTTTATTTTTACTATGATTTATTTACTCAGCCTGATGGCAAAACTGTCAAATCGTATGTATGGGACGTTTTAATTATTTTTCAAAGTTTATGTCGCTCTTCCCCCCTTTCCCCTTGAGCAATTCTCTACGAAATCGGCCGATTTGGAACATTTTTATTTTTTGTATTTTTTTATTTGGCTCAAACTTTGTGAGGGCCTTCCGTATGGCCAAAGGAGCTATTTTGCGTCATTGGTTCACCCATACAAGTCTCCATACAATTTTGACTGATGTCCATACAAAAATGGTACGTAAATATTTAAACAGATGCAACTTTTGAGTGAATTTTCTGATCAATTCGGTGTCTTGGGCAAAGTTGTAGGTATTGTTGAGGACTATTGAGAAAAGAATTGGTACAAGGAAAAAAAATTGCCGATTTTTTAAATTAACTTTTTTTTTTCTCAAAAACTCAATTTCCCAAAATACGTATTTTTTTTTTATTTTCGAGGTTTTTTTATATGTTTTAGGGGACCAAACCCCGCAACTTTTGAGCCATGGAGAAGTATGGTCACAAAATCTGCCGCCGAGTTATGATTTTTTGAAATAAAAGTGATTTAAAAAAAAAAAATCATACAAAAACAAATTTTGACCTAATTTTTTTATGTAAAATTGAATTTGCAATTGAAAAGTATCCAACAGATTTTTTGAAAAAGGGCTTCGTTTTGAAGATATAGCCACTGAAAGTTTGATTTTAGCGAAATATTTGCAGTTTTTCGATTTTTCAAAATAGGGACCATGAGTGACCATTTCTGAAAATATTTTTTTTTTAAAGTTCAGAAAATTTGCTATGAAATTGTCTAAAAGACATTGAAGATTGAACCTCTGGTTGCTGAGATACAGCCGCTCGAAGAAAAAGAAACAGGAAAATTGAAGTTTTCTAAGTCTTACTCAAACAACCTTCCATTTTCTAATGTCGTTATCTCAGCAACTAATGATACGATTTTCATTGTTAAAACATGAAACATTCGTGAAATTTTCCGATGTTTTCGAAAACAACATTTTGAAAATTTTTGAATCAAGATTTACATTTTAAAAGGGCCAAACATTGAATATGAGGCCCTTTTAAATTGTTTGTGTTGATTCAATTTAAAAAAAATGTTTTTGAAAAGATCGGAAAATTTCACGCATGCTTAATGTTTGAACATTGAAAATCGGACCATTAGTTGCTGAGATATCGACATTAGAAAATGGTGGGTTGCTAGGGTTTAGAAAACTTAAATTTTCCAGAGGTCCAATCTGGAAAGTTTCTTAGACAATTTTATAGCAATTTTTTTTATTTTTCAAAAAAATAATATTTTCAGAAATGGTCACTATTTTAAAAATCGAAAAACAGCAAATATTTTGCTAAAATCAAACTGTTCAAAACGGAGCCCTTTATCATAAAATCTGTCATTGTTATCCGAGCATTCGTTGAGGAAGGTTGTCTGATTCAACATGACTCATCGCGTCCCGGCGCAAAACGCCGGCAATATCGCCCTACCTGCGGCTCAAGCAGGCAAAAAAATGGGAATTTCCAAAAGGAAGGTTGAGGCCTCAACTGATGGCCAAAAACCGGGGATTTCCAAGAGGAAGGTGCTTTTGGAAGTGACATCGAACAGCAAAAAGACGAAAAAGAGCGACGGTACTGTACCGATGGATGAGGAGGAGGAGAACTCTTCGTCGCACGAGGAGCAGCTATTGAAGAACAACAAGTTTGCTGGACTGCCTGACGAGGACCAGGTAGCGGAAGCAAAGGAGAATGAAGTGAAACAGCGAAAGGAGAAACTGCCTCCTTTTTATGTGCGGCAATCAGCAGCAACGATCGACTTTCGAGCGGGGCTGGTTGAACTCATCAAGTCTGGGAAAGTCCTAGGCAACATTCGTCTGTGTCAGGACGGATTTAAGGTGCTGGTGCAATCCAGGCAGCACTATCAACTGGTCAAGGATTACTTGACCGAAAACGAGGCGGAGTACTTTACCCATGATGTCGTCATGGATAAGCCGTACAAAATCGTCGTCAGAGGTCTGTACGACATGCCAGTGGAGGAATTAGCTGCCGAGCTAAAAGTTTTGAAACTGGATGTGTTGGCCGTGCACAAAATGAGCCGACGCAACAAAGACATCAAGTACCGTGACCAGCTCTACCTGCTGCATTTGGCTAAGGGATCGACGACGCTTCCTGAGCTGAAGGCAATCCGAGCGGTTTTCAACATTATCGTGTCGTGGGAGCGATACCGACCAGTGCATCGTGACGTCACACAATGCTTCAACTGCCTGGGTTTCGGGCACGGAGGTAAGAACTGCCACCTGAAGCGTCGTTGCGCCAAATGTGGTACCGATGCGCACATCACATCCCAGTGCATCCAAGATTCGCTGGTGAAGTGCCTCAACTGCAACGGTGAGCACTCGTCAACCGACCGAAAGTGCCCCAAGAGAGCTGAGTTCGTGAAAATTCGGCAGCAAGCATCGACGAAGAATCAGCCTCAGCGTCGTAGAACTCCTCCAGCCCTGGTGGAGCAAAATTTTCCACCTCTTCAACCGCGACGCCAGGTCCCGAACTTGGCACCGTTGCCGTTGGATCCCAGGAAGAGAGCTGAGATGAATCATCCACGGCCGGGTTCCAGCCAGGAGCCGAGACCGCCACCACCGGGCTTCAGCCAGGAGCCAAGACCAACCCAAGAACCAGCAGTTGAGGAAAATGGTAATGATCTTTACACCTCAACCGAACTCCTCAATATTTTCAAACAGATGTCCGCTGCACTGCGTGGATGCAAAACCAAGACCCAGCAGATTGAAGTGCTGACCTCGTTCGTCATCCAGTATGGATCGTAGGTCCCTCAAGCTGCTGAATTGGAACGCTTGCTCCATTAGGAGGAAGAACTTAGAGCTGGTGGATTTTCTTCGCGAGAAGGAGATCGACGTAGCTGCCATCACGGAAACTCATCTGAAGCCCGGTGAAAAAGTTTATCTGCAAAACTACAAGATCGCGACGCAGCTCGATAGGACCACCTCTGGAGGAGGAGGTGTGCTTGTCGCTGTTCATCGTGATCTCAAGCCACGCCGGCTGCCACACTTCAAGCTGGACATCATCGAGGCCGTTGGGGTGGAAATTCCCACTTCGGTTGGCCCAGTACTCTTCATTGCTGCATACTGCCCACGTCAGGTGAATGCCAGAGATGGTTCAGCAGCAAAACTGAAGAGCGATATCCAGAAGCTGACACGGCGGAGCGCAAAGTACATCATCGCTGGTGACCTCAACGCGAAGCATGAAGTTTGGGGCAACAGCAGGAGGAATCGGAACGGAGTGATTCTGCACAACGATCTGCAAAACGGATACTACAACGTTGTGAGTCCGGATCGTCCAACGAGGGTGGCTCGGTCTGGGAATCACTCAATCATCGACTTCTTCATTACCAATATGGCTGAGAACGTGGCTCATCCTGAGGTGTTTGAAGAGTTGAGTTCTGATCACTATCCGGTGGTTGTGGAGGTTGGAGCTTCCGTTACTCCGCAGCGGCAACCAACCCGGAAAGATTACCACAACGTTGACTGGCAGCAGTTTCAGCAAGTGGTAGACAGCAACATCGACTATGATCAACACCCGGAAACTTCTGCTGATATTGATCGTTCGCTGGAGGTGATCCAGCAGGCTATCAACCAAGCAGAGGCTGCCAACGTTCGGGAGGTTCCTGTTAATTTTAAGGTAACTGATATTGACGTAGATACTAAACACTTGATTAGACTTAGGAATGTTTATAGGAGACAATATCAACGGACTGGGGACTATGACAAAAGATTTCAGTGAACAATTTGAACAAAATCATACAAGACCGACTTGACAATATCAGAAATCAAGAATTTTCAAAACATGTAAGCCAGCTTGGGAATTATTCAAAACCATTTTGGAAACTTTCAAAAGTTCTTAAAAACAAACCAAAGCCTATTCCTCCTCTTATTGTTGAGGATTCTCCTTTGATTACATCCGAGGAAAAGGCAAATGCACTTGGGCTTCATTTTGTTAGTTCTCATAATCTTGGCGCTTCCATGACCAGCCGTAAAGAAACATCAGTTGCCAATAGTATTTCAACAATCAATGACTCTACCTTTGAATTTCCTGCAGATTCCCATGTTTCTGGTGAGGAAGTCAAAGTTGCAGTTAAACAAATGAAAAATATGAAAGCTCCAGGCTTTGATAACATTTTAATCTAGTGTTGAAAAAACAGAGTGATCAGTTCTTTCAACATCTAGCCAATATTTTCAATAAATGTTTGCAACTTGGTTACTTCCCCACCAATTGGAAACTGGGCAAAGTCATACCAATTTTGAAGCCTCAAAAGATCCAACATCGCCAACAAGTTATCGTCCCATTAGTCTTTTGAGTAGTCTGTCCAAACTCTTTGAGAAGGTCATCTATTCAAGGCTTTTGGATTTTACCAACGATAATAATATAATTTTGAATGAGCAGTTTGGCTTCCGAAAGGGACATAATACTGCTCATCAGCTTACGAGAGTAACTAAAATCATCAAGCAGAACAAGCTTGAGTCTAAATCAACTGCTATGGCTTTGTTGGATGTTGAGAAGGCTTTTGACAATGTTTGGCATGATGGTTTGATACATAAACTGTATTTATACGGTTTTCCAATGTATCTTATCAAAATTATCCAGCACTATCTTTCGGAGAGATCGTTCAGGGTTTTTCTGAATGGGATTGCTTCTGGATTATTCAACATTGATGCTGGGGTTCCCCAAGGAAGTATTCTTGGCCCACTTCTGTACAATATTTTTACATCTGATTTGCCTACTCTTCCTGGTAATGGTGTGTTGTCACTTTTTGCTGATGACACTGCCGTTATTTATAAGGGTAAAATAACCAGATATTTAGTTGGCCGTCTTCAGAAGGGTCTTGACGTTCTTTCCGAATACTTTGGCGACTGGAAAATTCGCATAAATGCAGCCAAAACTCAAACCATCATTTTTCCACTTTCCAAATCGGCCAGATTTGCCCCAAAGGATGATGTTTTGATTAAAATGAATGATGTTTCGATACCCTGGTCAAAGGAAGTTGTCTATTTAGGTCTCATACTTGACTCGAAACTATTGTTTCGGCAGCATGTAGATAAAATATTGAACAAGTGCAGCATTCTCATCAGGTGTTTGTATCCTTTAATTAACAGAAAATCAAAGCTATCTTTGAAAAATAAGCTAGCAGTTTACAAACAAATAATTTACCCCGTTATTGAGTATGCAGTACCTGTTTGGGAGTGTTGCGCTAGAACTCATAAATTGAAGCTCCAGCGTGTCCAAAACAAGGTACTCAAAATGGTTTTGAATGTTCCTGGCTGGACAAGATCAAGTGAGGTTCATGAATTAGCAGAAGTAAAAATGTTGGATCAGAAGATTCAAGAAAAATGTTTGAAATTCAGGGAAAAATGTGCTATATCTGAATACCCCTTGATTCAAGGATTGGTTTAGTTTATGGTAAGATTAAGTTAGTTTTAGGTTAGGTTATGTTTTCTTAATTTTTTTCCTCATTGTACCTAGTGTTACAAAAATGATAAATCATATACTTTTAAAGTTAAGAAAATGAACAGTGTTTAAATCACGAAAAGCAAACTAAAGCTGAAGAGCCACAGCTGACCACTTATTATGTAAACCAAATGTAATTATTATAAGAAAGATTCAATAAAGTATATTTAATTCAAAAAAAAAAAAATCATAAAATCTGTTAAGTACTTTTCGATTGTAAATTCAATTTTGTAAAAAAATTGGTCAACAATTGTTTTTGTATGAAATTTCGTTTTTTTTCTAAAAATCACTTTTTCACAAAAATTTATAACTCGGCGACAGATTTTTTGATCATACTTCTCTATGGCTCAAAAGTTGCGGGTTTTGGTCCCCTAAAATATATCAAAAAATCTCGAAAATCAAAAAAATAAATATTTCGGGAAATCGAGTTTTTGTGAAAAAAGGTGCAGGTGGTTATGTTACACATGACCAGAATGACAAAGAACTTTGCACAAAGCTCTCGAAATAAAATCTATTTTTATGAAATCAACCCTTTGAAATGTGCCCTTTAAAATTGTCGCTTCAGTTTTAGCAATAAAATTGTTTCCTGAATCGGTCCGTAAATTCAACAATTTCTATACTGAAATAAAAAAAAAGTATCAAATTCCTAAATTTTAGGAATTTTGCCTCCCGATTACTAAATAAGGAAAGGAGCCAAAATTCCTAGAATTTAGGAATTTGGTACTTTTTTTTTATTTCAGTGTAAGAACGGAACAACTGTCAATCGACAAATTGAGATAAATGAGAACATAACTACAGTCGACTCTCTGGCAGTCAATCTTCTCGATATCAATATTGCTCTAGATGTCAATGAACTTTTCAGTTCCTTCAAGTTGCATGCTGAATTTTGATACACATATTGCCCCGAGTCGATAGGTTCGATAAATGTCCCCACGGAAGAACCTTCCCCCAGGGCACTGGCCACTTCAAGCTTTGGCAAATGCGGTCAAAATGGCAATTTTCAAAATTTCATATCTAGAACCATGAATTATACCCATATTGCCAAAACTTGTATGGTTCGATAAATGTCCCCCGGGAGATCCTTCCCCTGGGGCATTGGCCACTCCGGGTTGTGGCCAATATACTACCAATTTGATCCCAACCCAATTGCCCCAAATCATTCTGGTTTTCCGGTGACCGCCCTAACAATCTTCATTAGAACAGAATTCCTCCCAAGTTGGTGCACAAACTGTTTCTTTCAATGCGTGTGTGTGTGTGTTTGTGCAATAAAATTACCACCGTCGTTCCGTCTCTGACGGATGTTCGATCAACACTAAAATTTTCAGATGCTATCTCTTAGCTTAAATAGATTGCACGAAATGGTGCAAATTTTGCCTAGTCTCCTGCTTTCTTGGAATAGTCACGCGATAATGTTGCACCATGGTTGCCACATTTCGTGTGAACTATATAAGCTATCAGACCCTGGGCCTTGTAAAGTCAAGGGGCATGATTTGATCCTAGTGCATTAGTTAAAATTTGGGTATACATTCTTTTTTATAAGCACTATGGACACCACTTCATGCTACGAGAACTCGCTTTGTCGCAGCCCCAGGGCTTAAGCGTTGACCGATAAGCTGTCTTCGTGAACTAGGTAGTTCTCCGATAGTGAAAATATCACAATTGCACAAGACACCGCTGCTTCTGTGACTTTTTCACTATCACAATGTGGGATTTAGGTTGGGACTTCAGGATAGAACAATTGATTTGTTGCTTAGCATTTAAAATAAATCTATGCTTTCCAAATCTATTTGATGATAAATTTAGTTGCAATTGTTAAGTTAGAGTAATGCTGTCAATAAACTTTGATTGATGTAGAATACTAGGCATTCTTTTATATCAAATTGTCCATAGAGTCTCGATCAATCAATAATGTAATGATATCGGACAAAATTCGTTAATCTGTTGAACTAACGGTTTTCGGATTATGGTTGTATTGACAATTGTTGCGAATCGAGGAACTACGGATCTTTTGACGTAAATGGTCATTTCTTTTTAAAATCGCGATTTCTATCCTATTTGTATATCAGTTCACAATTTTTTATTGTTTTTTTTTATATAGAAGTAGTACTACAACAATTTAAGGGAACGTTTAGTTTTGAATATTAAGTTTAGAGGATTTTAGATAAAAATTTAGATTTTCAATCCAAAGTAGTTAGCAAATGAATATTTGGACTTAAATGAATAATTGAATAAGTTGGACTTATGAATAACACACAACTGTGCATTTATTCTAGAGTCAGATCCATACAGCGTCAGTGTTTATTTGGTCGAAGTGTACTAATTCATTGGCAGATCTGGTTCTAGTTGTAATGTACGACAAGACTACTGACGGACGTGACAGGACGAGGGCCCAGTTTAGAGGTTTCAACATCAACGATGTGCGGCTGGACCACCCTCCCAAAAAAAAAAAAAAAAAAAAAAAAACTATATAAGCTATCAGATAGCCTCTGAAAATTTTAATGTTGACCGAACTTCGATCAAAGATGGATCTCACGGTGGTGGTATTACTCACACACACACGCACATATTGAAAGACACAGTTTGTGCACCAATTTGAGAAGAATTCTGTTCTAATCAAGATTGTTAGGACGGTCACCGGAAAACCAGAATGATTTGGGGCAATGGGGTTGGGATCAAATTGGAGCCTGGAGTGGTCAGTGCCCTGGGGGAAGGTTCTCCCGGGGGGACATTTACCGAACCATTTGATTTAAAGAAATATGGGTATCAAAATTCATATTTTTTTACTGGTAATGAAAATGGCCATTTCGGCCATTTTTGGGTGTTTTTGAAACCGCCTTGAGTCAGGGGTATTAAAAAACACCCTAAAAGCAAAAATTGGAATTTGGTTTTTTGAACCTTTTCAAAATAAACTCAAGTTTTTTTTATATTGCAGCCGCAAAAGAAATTAATCTCTCACGGCTTCCAAAAAAGACTGGATTTCTTAGGGGTCCAGACTCCCACCAAGAGCATTCCTAGTAGCGAACTAGCAAGCAATTAGAAATGAAGAACAACTCTTTCGTGATAATGGTGGTTCTAAAAAGAACCATATTATTTTGCTGGTGCGCTCCACTGCTTCTCCGGGTCGATCCTTGACTGGTTGCTCCGGGTGGTCCTCCAAACTGCTTCCACCAAGTGGCCAGTACGATGTCCAGATTTTACTTATTTTATTTTACTTTAAACTCAGGCCACTTTAAGATATTGAAGCCATAGTGCGTTAGCGATGGCTACAACGTCACGAAGAAAATTACGTACATATATGATGTGCCGACGGGAGGAAAATGGGAGAAGAGAGGACATTGAATGTAGAGAGTCGCCAGCGCATCAAGCATCTCTCTCTCTCACTCCCTCCGTTATCTGCCGTAACTCATGAGTCACGATGTGCCCTCTTCCACAGCCAGAATTATTCTGAGCTTGAGCATGACCTGCATGACCGCTTGGTCGAGGCTCCAACTTGTCAATCGCAACTGAACCTCGACCCAGCGAGAGGGCGTCGGTCATGCAGATGCAGTTTTCGTTTGCCATTGCGCGTGTGTGTGTGTGAGAGAGAGTGAGAGCACATGGCGCGATGAATTTTGCTCTGCTAGAGCGGCACCCCAAAACAAAAGGGCGGTCAGCTGCTCGTGAAGAAAAAATTTTGCTGTGAAAAGAAATGATTGAATAAATTGCGCAAATGGCGCGAAATGATTTTTTTTTATTTGAAAAGAATAACTCTTTCGTGAGTCTTGAAAAAGACTGTTTAGTTTTCGGGTTTTTTTGGTGGTGTTGATCCGGAACGGTCCGTTGGCCACGGACTTTTGGCAGCCAATCAAATCCTCCACGGAAATGGTCCTCTCCGTCGGATTTCGTCTATACGTGCCGGCCGCTTCGTCCTCGTCGATGTTGTGCGTCCAACTTATCAATCGCAACTGAACCTCGACCCAGCAAGAGGGCGTCGGTCGCGCAATTATCGTTTGCTATTGCGCGTGTGTGTGTGAGAGAGAGCACATGGCGCGATGAATTTTGCTCTGCAAGAGCGGCACCCCAAAACAAAATGGCGGTCAGCTGCTCGCGAAGAAAAATTTTGCTGTGAAAAGAAATTATTGATTAAATTGCGCAAATGGCGCGAAATGGAAGAGTTATTCTTTTCAAACTATAAAATTCCATTTCGCGCCATTTGCGCAATTTAATTAATCATTTCTTTTCACAGCGAAAATTTTCATTACCAGTATTGAAAACCATGAATTTTGATACCCATATTGCCCAAAATCTTATGGTTCGGTAAATGTCCTCTCCGGAGAACCTCCCTGAGGGCACCGGCCACTCCAGGTAGTGGCCAATACTGTCAAAATGGCCATTGTAATTACCAGTACCAAAAACTAAGAAGTTTGATACCCATATTGCCGAAAATCTTTTGGTTCGGTAAATGTCCTCCCCGGAGAACCTCCCTGAGGGCACCAGCCACTCCAGGTTGTGGCCAATACTCTCAAAATGGCCATTGTAATTACCAGTACCAAAAACCAAGAAGTTTGATACCCATATTGCCCAAAATCTTATGATTCGGTAAATGTCCTCCCGGGAGAACTTCCCTGAGGGCACCAGCCACTCCAGGTTGTGGCCAATACTCTCAAAATGGCCATTGTAATTACCAGTACCAAAAACCAAGAAGTTTGATACCCATATTGCCCAAAATCTTATGGTTCGGTAAATGTCCTCCCGGGAGAACCTCCCTGAGGGCATCGGCCACTCCAGGTTGTGGACAATACTGTCAAAATGGCCATTTTCATCACCAGTATCAAAATCCAAGAAATTTGATACCCATATTGTCCAGTCTCGTATGGCCTTCCATCGGAACACCCCTGAGGGTTCTGGCCACTCCGGGTCTTGTGGCCAGAATATTCCGGCTGACCTGCCTCCGCTTGGGCTGCTCCTTGCTCCAGGCCAGCTGCTTTTCGGCCAACAGCTTCTGGGCCTCCAGGCCATCTGCTTCCAGGTCCAGGTTGTTGTTTACTTCTCGGCGTCCAGCGATAGAATGATTTTCCTGGGCTGATCGAGCGGGGTTTATATTGGCTCGAAATGGTGACGCAACAGTGCCTTGTTGCGTCGCAGACCTCTTCCCTAGTACCAAGCATGCAACATTTTCGTAACGCGCGACATTTTTCGTTTTTCTGGATTGACACCTCACCAGAATAGAGCCCTTAGGACAAAGTTCTTTGTCAAAAAAAACAACAATACCTACAACTTTGCTCAAGTCACCAAATTCGCAATTCGCAATTTTCAGTGTAAGAACGGGCCTTGACCGATCTTATGCACCAGGTTCCCGACGAACACGCACTGCCCTTACACCTACATCTCACCCTTGCTCTGAGTCAGTACGAGCAACACGCTAGAACACGCTTTGAGTGTTCGTGCCAGGCATGCACACCTTCTTTTCCGGTTACGCATTTTAACTCGGCCGGGGGTGGTACATTACGTAGGGTTTGATGTAAGTATAAGCGCCTAACCATTTATAGTGTGCCTATCAATTTTCAGTAAAGCAAAAACTGTTTAATTTTTAGTTTGAATTCAAAAACTAATTGTTATTTTACTGTGTATTGTTTTCTCCTGAAATCTTTCCTAGTGTTGAGTCGTGTTTATCTGTTGCTATTTCTTCTGTCGCGGTGTTTTGTTACAATGTTTTGAACCTAAGCATGTTATTAAAAAGTTTACCAAAAGTACAATAACGTTGTGTGTGACTTTGATCATTCAATATATTGAGTAAGGACTCAAACCTTACTTGTTTGAAGAAAAGGGCGTAGATTAAAACAATAGACAATAAAGGAAAGCAAACTACATAAAGTTCGATACTGAAAGAATAAGTGTATGTTGAAGGAAAGAAGAGTAAAAGCTGTATGAAGTAGATTAAAAATATTGGCAATAATTTATGAAAAAGCTATCTGATAAAGGATAAATAATATCATATAAGCTTAGATAGCATTAATGACAACTTCAGGAGCCGATTGGGGATGTTAGGAAAACACATAGCAGTTAAAACTGGCAAATAAAGTAGAGGAGACTTGACAGATAAGTGAAACAGGACTAAAGTAGTTGGAGATAAGAAGAAGAGATACTCCGAGTTGCGATGTTCTAGGTACATCCACAACAGTTCGTTCAACATGCTGTGGATCAAAACAATACCTTCTACAATCACAAATTACTTCCCTTTCCCACATTGCCGCTTTATGATGTAGTCCATGCTCTGCAAAGAAAGGGATGTTAGTAAAATATAAACACTATAAAATATCGATACAGTTACTTTCGTGAACCTGAGTGACATCAGGGTTTCTAATGTTGTTGCTGTTGTCTCCAGTGTGATAATATCACTCCAAAGTGGTTGTCGTGGTGCAATCGTTCTCCAACCGCAGGCCCAGACACGACATGAAAATGGAAACAAACAAAAACAAAACAAAAAGATGCATTAGTATAAGAAAATAAGAGAAACGAAAGATCATGCAATCAAAATAAAATGGTGGATAGTAAACAGAAGCAGAATTAGAAAATCAGTTATACATAATAAAGAAATAGAAGATAGATAGTAGCTGAAAGTGGAAAGAAGAGAAACCCCGTATTGCGATGTATCAGGTACATCCACAACAGTTAACTCAACATGCTGTGAATCAAAACAATACCGTCTACAATCTTCCCTTCCCACATTGCGCATCCCTTTCTTTTGGCCGTCTCTACTCTGACCCTCGCTGGTCAAAGGTTTACGAGTTCGTTTCCACAGGCCACCAGCAAGGTCACGTGTTGTCATCATGATGACGAAACCAAGCCAACGTGGAGGTAAGAAAATGGGTAACTTGCAAGGAACCAGAGCAGCTGTTTTGACCAAGGTCTAGGTCAGCTAACAGCACTACGGGTGTAGTTCCGCTCCTTCCAGGATGTTCCTCACCGGGTGTCAACCGAAAAGGTATCATTTCACCGTTGGCCTGCAACTTTGCTCAAGTCACCAAATTGATCAGAAAATTCACTCAAAAGCTACAGCTATTTGTATCATTTTTGTATGGACAGCTGCCAAAATTGTATGGAGACTTTTTTTTAATTGATTGAAAATTGATTTTTTTTAAATATTTATGAGCTCCGATTTTTGACGATATTTATTATGATTTAAGTTTTAACCCTCTACTGTCCAATTTTTTTTTATTTGTCCCGTGTTCAGGAGGTCATTGTGTGCATCTTTTGTTCTACGAAAAACTTTACTTCTCTTGTTTTAAGTTTTTCTTGTTTCATTTTTAGTATTTTAATATGCATTTATCTTGTTTAGTATTTGACCTATTCTACCACCTCCTATCATTACATTTTGCCTATCTAATTTTTTTCATGTTTTTACAGTAACTTTTCCATTTTTTGCATTTTTTTACATTTTCTGCTATAAGATGGCACCATTATCATTTAAATTGTAAATAAATGCGTAGAGTCATAGTCTGAGGTACTAGAAAAATTACTGCATACTTCTTTTAACTTAAAATATATAAAATGTTAGTAAAAAACACAGCCCAAGATGACCCCTAAAAAATGACATTTTTTAAAACATTGACAAAGTCACATAAAACAAGTAAAACATCCAACCCATAAATTTTCTAAAATGTTAGGAGTACTTCTTACCAATACTTTTTAAAGATCAAAAATTGGTTGAAAAATGTATTTCGAAGCCCGTCTAAAGGCGGGGTTGGGTTGTAGAGGGTTAAATCGGATTTTATAAAATTATTGATGCACCTTTATGCAATTTCCACTATCTATCACCCATTTCAATAATTCAAATTTCCCGGAAACAAATACATTGCGCAATCAAACGTTGGAAAAACTTTTCCGTTTGCAAATCGATTCGCGTCCGTCTCCTCGTTGATTCTCAACATACAACAAACTGAAGTTCGTTTGTTATTCTCCAGATGTTAACTTGCACTGCCTGGAGGGGGTGGGAGGGGTCTCCTAAGTCAGTGAAGAATAGGTATTTTCCACCCACATGTCTTATCTCCCATCCCAGCCCATCGTGGAAGAGTCCCATGGTATCCCGACTGGGAACTCATTCCCACACGAGACCTTCCCCCGAAGGGCGCACCGTTTGGGGGAGAGAAACACTCACGCGTGCGGAACTCATCTCTTGAAGCCTGGTTGGAGGACCGTGTACTGCTCGATGCCAGGCAGTTGTTATCCGAACGTGGTTCCGACGAGAAGAGTTCCCGGGCAACGACGAATACGAGACGTTCCTTCGCACCAGAACCACCAGGAGTGTTTTGCGCTGTGTGCACACAGGAGGATCCTCCCGGTCTTCTTCTTCTGTGGGGTTGAACTTGTTCAGGATTTTCTGGAGGACGGGTTCCTTTTTTTCTGGCTGGGATTCTTTGACGTCAAGGATTTTCTTCCGAGAGGGAAGAACACGCGCGGAGTGGCATTGAACGGACGTCGGTTCCGTGTGGACATCTGGACCAATTCGTGAAGGTGTGTGCACAGATGTCAATTTGTAATTGAGTGACAACTAGTGATAAAAATTAGCCAATCGATCGGTTTCTGCTTCCGAGAGGAGAAGAGAAGTGTTCGCTTTGAGGAAACGAGGGAGGAGCAGATTCAAGTGTGTGTCGTCTACTGGAGAGTAGATTTGTGAAAAATTCTTTGTAATATTAAGAGAAATAAAGGTTCGAAAGGAAAGTGAAATTTCACCTGCACTGTCCAAGGTGTCGCTGGTGTGGTGTAATTTGAAGCCAAGTAGAAAAGTGTGAGCACAAGTGAAGGTTGAGTGTGCAGAGGAAAAATCAATTGCCAGCGGCAGTCGTCGAAGCAGAGTGTGTCTGCTGGAGAGCGACACAGTACAGCTACGAACACGGTATTGTTGTTGTTGTCGTTGTTGTTGCACAGCAGTAGTTCTGCAGCAGCAGAAGCGACGCGCGGGTAAAGCAGTGAAATTAAAATGTAAGTTGTCGTAGAACCGAACCAGTTGATTTGTACAATTACCATTGGAATGTTGTGTTGAGCGAACTCTTTTTCCCTATACACATATTCAGAACGTTCATTAGTCAGCAACTGGCAACGCAGAGTTGTAAGTAGTGTGTGGTACGTTGCTGTTGGTGTTGGAGATAGTACCAGAGAAAGCAGAAAGTGAAATGAGCGGAAGGAACCGATCAGCCGCGCAACGAGAGAGAAATTGAGAGTACCTCGTTGCTATCGTTCTAGCTTTACATATGTGACTTTCAATCCCAAAAACATGTACCCAGAGAAATTTTTTGCAATCAGCGGAAATCAATTCAAAATTTATCTTTTAGATTTTTTTTATTCAATATATTTGAACTCATTTCAAAAATTTAAAATAGAGATGTTCTTAACTATCTTGGAAAAAAGCACAATTTTAAAGTAATAGCCATTTAAAAGTCAATTTCAATAAAAATACGATATTTTTCATCATCTCCAGAAATTCACAGACAATCCTAAACATATATGTTTTGGAGACCTGAGATAATTTCCCGAGAAAGCAAGCAGTTCGTTTCTAGCTGCAGCCTTGCAGAAAAGTAAATAACAAAATATGATTTTTTAAAGCATTCAAAATTTTAGTTTTAATACTTCGATGTTTTGGAGACAAATTAACCATTTTTTTAAAATGAATCTTATTTAAAATTTGCGACGAATTGAATATAATTTTACCATTTTTGAATCAATACATTCATTTAAAGATTTCTTTAAACACAGTTTAAACATATTTTCAAGAATTTTGAAATTAATTTTTAATATTTAAGTCCGCAAACATCATCTTAAATTTCGAAAACTGAAAATAAATCACCTTAAAAATCACTATTTTGATCCGCAAATTAGTTTTTATCTCACTTGAATTTCAGATTTTTTTTTATTTGGATGAAACTTTGTCTACACATTCCTTATGTAAACTAGGGGAAAAATCTCGATTTTCATTAATTTTTTTATCACTAAAAGATAGTTGAACCAGCCTCCGTCTGAAAAACTCTATAATAAAGAATAAAAAAAATCACTAAAAGATGAATTTACGAAATATCTTGTACAAAGCTATACATTTTTGAAAAACAAAATGTTTTTTTTTAAATACGCAGATCAAAAATTCTAATGCGTGAATCAAATTTGAAATCAAACATGATCTAATTTTTTTTTTATGAAAAATGTCGCCTTTTTCAAGTTGCTTATATTTATGGAATTATGTGGATTATGGTTCAACAAATCAAATGGCATTTTATCTAATCATTAAAATTTCAATAGAATTTGATCTGAAAACAATGTAAAATTCATTATATCGCGTTGATATTCGTTTGAACATGACTGAATCTGCTCTGCTTCAACAAATGCTAAATAAATTCATGTAATGCATATTTGCAAAACAATATTAAACAACCACAATTTAAAACATTGAACAGAAATGAATTCCTTAGTCCTTCTCTTGATATTCAGTGATGTTTTATTTAAAGTTTATTAAAACATGTAAAATCAAATAATGTATTGTTTTATAGTAAATGAGAAGTAAAAGTTTTTAATCATTTTAACCCAGTATTTTGACTAATTAATTGGCATACTGGCAAGTTATAAATCTAAGGTTAAGATTTTTTGTTTTACCCTAAGCAAAGGGCAACGCGATTTGCTTAGGGTAAAACAAAAAATCTTAACCTTAGGTTTTCCGAGCTTGGTGGCTCTAACCTGCCAAACATTGCCATAGATTCAAGTAGGCAATCAGCTAAAATTTGTCTCACAATTTGACTACGTGTCACTAAGTAGGTGTCCATTTGTCTGTGAACTCGACAATAACAATGCGTCTAAAAATATACTTGATCCGTGTGTCGGTATTCTAAAGAAGCCTTTGAGAACAGAATAATAGTGTTGTGGAAGAAGCAACCGTACACTGGTACGATCGGTGGAGAACGGTAGATCACAAAACAACTAGCTGAACTTGCCTCGGCAAGCACGGCGCGTTGGCGAAGTGGTGTACGCGCTCGCACGGTATGCGAAAGAGCGGGGTTCGATTCCCCGGCGCGCCAGATGTGCGGTAGCTTTTTCCTCGCACTGTTAATTTCTGTACTCATTCGGCTTGAAGAATTAGCATGATAAATTAAGTTATAAATGCTTCTGGAAACCCTTGATCCTATTCAAAAGTGTTTTTCAGAATTGCAAAAAATGTTGTATGCAACTCGTTGTGAAACTGGATTTTCAGCACTGATTGCATTTATCCAACGAGGCTCTGCCAAGTACCGTTCGGGCTGAAGAAAATCTTAATTTTGCAGCTTGTTGCATGATCTACTATTTTAGCATTTCGATGAGAGCTGAAAATTTCTTCTTTTCATCACATGTATCGAAAAGTAATAATATTTTACACGCAAACGAGAAATCCGTGAGGTTGGCCCTCCCAATTTGAGTTGTGTGGGACAGAGCTGAAATCGCGCGGAAATCCCTCCCGATTTGAACGGTCTCGAAAATTCACGCATACCACCACAGGAAAGTGTCGAAATATTTCAAATTCATTCACTAAGAACGTAAACACTCGAAGGGCAGTTGTATCTCACACGTCAGTGCTGTGCACATGTATGCGTGCTTGTTATTTTGCTCCGATCAAGACAAATTCACCTTGCAGTGTGGTGATCTCTCATGCTCATGCTCATGCTCTTAATTGTTTAATTGTTTAATTGTTTAATTGTTTAATTGTTTAATTGTTTAATTGTTTAATTGTTTAGTTGTTTAATTGTTTAATTGTTTAATTGTTTAATTGTTTAATTGTTTAATTGTTTAATTGTTTAATTGTTTAATTGTTTAGTTGTTTAGTTGTTTAATTGTTTAATTGTTTAATTGTTTAATTGTTTAATTGTTTAATTGTTTAATTGTTTAATTGTTAAATTGTTTAATTTTTTAATTGTTTAATTGTTTAATTGTTTAATTGTTTAATTGTTTAATTGTTTAATTGTTTAATTGTTTAATTGTTTAATTGTTTAATTGTTTAATTGTTTAATTGTTTAATTGTTTAATTGTTTAATTGTTTAATTGTTTAATTGTTTAATTGCTTAATTGTTTAATTGTTTAATTGTTTAATTGTTTAATTGTTTAATTGTTTAATTGTTTAATTGTTTAATTGTTTAATTGTTTAATTGTTTAATTGTTTAATTGTTTAATTGTTTAATTGTTTAATTGTTTAATTGTTTAATTGTTTAATTGTTTAATTGTTTAATTGTTTAATTGTTTAATTGTTTAATTGTTTAATTGTTTAATTGTTTAATTGTTTAATTGTTTGATTGTTTAATTGTTTAATTGTTTAATTGTTTAATTGTTTAATTGTTTAATTGTTTAATTGTTTAATTGTTTAATTGATTAATTGTTTAATTGTTTAATTGTTTAATTGTTTAATTGTTTAATTGTTTTATTGTTTAATTGTTTAATTGTTAATTTGACAATTTGACAATTTGACAATTTGACAATTTGACAATTTGACAATTTGACAATTTGACAATTTGACAATTTGACAATTTGACAATTTGACAATTTGACAATTTGACAATTTGACAATTTGACAATTTGACAATTTGACAATTTGACAATTTGACAATTTGACAATTTGACAATTTGACAATTTGACAATTTGACAATTTGACAATTTGACAATTTGACAATTTGACAATTTGACAATTTGACAATTTGACAATTTGACAATTTGACAATTTGACAATTTGACAATTTGACAATTTGACAATTTGACAATTTGACAATTTGACAATTTGACAATTTGACAATTTGACAATTTGACAATTTGACAATTTAAATTTGACAATTTGACAATTTGACAATTTGACAATTTGACAATTTGACAATTTGACAATTTGACAATTTGACAATTTGACAATTTGACAATTTGACAATTTGACAATTTAAATTTGACAATTTGACAATTTGACAATTTGACAATTTGACAATTTGACAATTTGACAATTTGACAATTTGACAATTTGACAATTTGACAATTTGACAATTTGACAATTTGACAATTTGACAATTTGACAATTTGACAATTTGACAATTTGACAATTTGACAATTTGACAATTTGACAATTTGACAATTTGACAATTTGACAATTTGACAATTTGACAATTTGACAATTTGACAATTTGACAAATTGACAATTTGACAATTTGACAATTTGACAATTTGACAATTTGACAATTTGACAATTTGACAATTTGACAATTTGACAATTTGACAATTTGACAATTTGACAATATGACAATTTGACAATTTGACAATTTGACAATTTGACAATTTGACAATTTGACAATTTGACAATTTGACAATTTGACAATTTGACAATTTGACAATTTGACAATTTGACAATTTGACAATTTGACAATTTGACAATTTGACAATTTGACAATTTGACAATTTGACAATTTGACAATTTGACAATTTGACAATTTGACAATTTGACAATTTGACAATTTGACAATTTGACAATTTGACAATTTGACAATTTGGCAATTTGACAATTTGACAATTTGAAAATTGGATAATTTTTCATTTGTACATTTTAACATTTTAACATTTTAACATTTTAACATTTTAACATTTTAACATTTTAACATTTTAACATTTTAACATTTTAACATTTTAACATTTTAACATTTTAACATTTTAACATTTTAACATTTTAACATTTTAACATTTTAACATTTTAACATTTTAACATTTTAACATTTTAACATTTTAACATTTTAACATTTTAACATTTTAACATTTTAACATTTTAACATTTTAACATTTTAACATTTTAACATTTTAACATTTTAACATTTTAACATTTTAACATTTTAACATTTTAACATTTTAACATTTTAACATTTTAACATTTTAACATTTTAACATTTTAACATTTTAACATTTTAACATTTTAACATTTTAACATTTTAACATTTTAACATTTTAACATTTTAACATTTTAACATTTTAACATTTTAACATTTTAACATTTTAACATTTTAACATTTTAACATTTTAACATTTTAACATTTTAACATTTTAACATTTTAACATTTTAACATTTTAACATTTTAACATTTTAACATTTTAACATTTTAACATTTTAACATTTTAACATTTTAACATTTTAACATTTTAACATTTTAACATTTTAACATTTTAACATTTTAACATTTTAACATTTCAACATTTTAACATTTTAACATTTTAACAATTCAACTTACTTGACTTTTGGAATTTCTATTATAATTAAAATGCAAATTTCAATAATTTTCTTTTTGTGATTTAAGAACAGTAACAGTGCTGTCTTCAGCACCAAAGTAGGTTATTTTGAAAGGTATGAGCACTTTTCGTCCCCAGTATTTGATTCTTTTAGTTTTTTTTTGTAAGGTTTATTTAACAATGAGTTCAGTAAAAATCGTTCTAAAAATAAATACAAATTTTGACTATTCTCGATTTTTTAGGTCCAATATGCTTGGCAATGGATTCCGAACATTCCATGAAACATTTTCTTTTATTGCAAAAATCTGTTTTACCTTTTAGAATCGAAATACTTGAGCAGCGCTTTCATCTTTTGTGTTTTGACAGTTCTCTCAGTGAGTGGAGATTTCGACTGAACAAAGACCAACTTTTTTTTGCACGCCGGACCGGGAAAATTCTCGATAATTCCTTAAATTTCGCAGTATAATTGGCTAGAAAACGATTTTAATTTAAAGGTTTATCTTCACCAGAGCATTGGACACACAATGCATGTAAAGAGGTAAGTTAAAAAGGAATAAGTCCTCATTTTTTAGAATCACAAGTGATCTCATTCATTTCAGCTTTTCGTTTTGTTTGGTGAAACCACGACGTAGTCCGAGATGTCTACTTTGGCGGATGTGCCGTGGTCAAGTCGGTTCCGGTCTTGCGGGAAATCGGCTCCGATTACGACGTCATTTCGGGAGTGGCATCACAACTGGCTGGATCCCACAAGGCCAAAACCGTTGACACACTACGCACGAGATAGAAGCTTGCAGAAAAGTGTTCAAAAAGTGAAAAAAAATGCTGTTCTGTGTTTATTGTGAAAGATTGTGAAAAATAAAGATCTTGTGAGCTAAAAATTTGTTTTGCTTTTTGTGAAAGGAGGAAGCCATTTTGTATGCTAGTGCGCACTAATACACATGCACGTATTGAAAACATCACCAATACACTCACAAATGGTTGTCGCGAATGTTACCAATACATGTGCAAGGGCATGGATGTGTGCGTTGATTTGATTTCTTTGGGCCTGAAACATTTCTTGCGTTTTTCCCTCAAGCAGTTTGCGAGGCAGATCTCGCCTGTCCGTGCATGGTGACAATTCCCTCTCAACGCGGGAGGGATTCCTCACAATTTTCCCCCGATCTCGGTTGCGTGTATGCATAGTTAAAAAAATCATGGTAATATTGCATCTGAGCAATTCTCTACCAAAACCGGAAATGGATTTTATTTGTATTTTTTTTTATTTGACTCAAACTTTGTGGGGGCCTTCCATATGACCAAATAAGCTATTTTGTGTCACTGGTTCACCCATACAAGTCTCCATACAATTTTGGCAGCTGTCCATACAAAAATGGTATGTAAATATTCAAACAGCTGTAACTTTTGAGTGAATTTTCTGATCAATTCGGTGTCTTCGGCAAAGTTGTAGGTATTGTTGAGGACTTTTGAGAAAAAAATAGGTACACGGAAAAAAAAATTTGTGGATTTTGTAATAACCTTTTTTTTTCACTAAAACTCAATTTCCCCAAATAAGTATTTTTTGATTTTCGAGATTTTTTGATATGTTTTAGGGGACAAAAATCCGCAACTTTTGAGCCATAGAGAAACATGGTCAAAAAATCTGTCAGAAAAAAATGTGTATTTTATCTCTGAAAATGTGTAATTTTATCACTTTTACAGTGTAATGGCACTTTTTCAGTCTGAATTGAGGTAAAATTACATCATAAAAGAGGTAATATTCAACCTTCCAAAATTACACCTTCTAAATTTACACAATTTAATAGTTTGACACTTATTTTGACCGCATTGTACATTTTAAAAGACATATTATAGACCAACACCTAAACTCCCAAGCTCGAGAAAAAGGGGGAATTTGTATGGAAATTCTCCATTTTTCTCGAGCTTGGGAGTATAGGTGTTAAAAGGGAATTGATTATACATCGTTTCCAACTATATCTATAAAACAGTCGATTTATGACACGATAGCACTAAACCTACAAATTCCAGTCATCTGTCACTCCAGAAACCCAATGGAAACAGAGAGCACACTTTTGATAACATGCACAACGGACCATCGTTTTTTTTTTGGGAGAGCTGAGTTCTGTGAGAACTCAAAGAGTTCCCATAGAAAAAAAAAAAAACACGAAACCACTTATCATAGTCCGTACATCAAACCAGAGACCGGCAGAGCATGCGGAAAGGTTTATCCAGCTGTACAAATGTTGCACGTTGCATCTCACGATCATCAGTGATCGGTTTGCGGTGTTAATTAGAACAGCTCATTTGATAAAACACACTGCTGCCACTGAGCACACCTCATCTTTGAAGCGAAACATCAGTTGGAGCGGTCGGTACCGAAATGTTGTGTAACATTTTCACCACCCACTTTTCGGGGTGGGAGGTGTTCTTGAGAACAAGGGAGGAGAAAGAGATTAAAGGTGGAAAACTGAGCCACCCGTGAGAGTGTCCTGAGAGAGAGAGAGAGAGAGAGAGAGAGAGAGAGAGAGAGAAAACAAACAGCGAGAAAAAGCTTTGGGTGTACTTGTTTGGTTCAATCTTGAGGCATTTTTTTTTAAATTGTCAAAAGGCTACTTGTATCACTATAACTAGATTGTTTAACATGTACCAAAACATGTATTGAATTTATGAAAGCATTGTCATTGAACACTGTAAATTTGATAAATACCGAAACAAGCCCTGAATGCCCGCCAAAAAGTAATTTTTGTTACATCCTAATGTATATCTTGTGGCCTCGAAACATTCTGCTGAGGGTCTGAAAAAAGTGTCTCTTAACTGGTTCAGTAATGTTCAAAATGAAAATCAACGAATATTTCTGTTTTATTTTTTTCAATGCTTCATCCCCGCTATTTTGGCCACCATCTTGGATCTAAAACTTAAAGCAAAAAAATAACTTTAGAGCATTTTTGGTGTAATTTTTTTTATTTTTGGACCCACAAATAAGACAAATCTAGAGTTTTTTTTTTAAAAAAAAGGTCCTTTAAGCTGTTCCGTTTTATATGTTTATGAGACCTTTAAAAAAATGTTTCTTAATCCACCATTAGGTGGTTGGTGCCTTCTTAACATTTACATAGTAATTTAACTCCTAAGTTGTCCTAATCCAGATTTGCCTTGTTTAAGGTTTTACGGCTTACTGAGCCGACTCGGCCCAAACCAGGTCCTAGCACCGAAAAGGACCTGATAAAAATAAGTTTATGAATTAAAAAAAAATATACCTGATTAGGCTGGTACAAATATTTTTAAAAGTTTTTGTCACCCCCCCCCCCCCTTCAAAATTGGCCCGAAAAATCAGGGGGCAAAAAAATATTTTTACAATAAACTTCAAAATTTCAATGAAAATTCAAGTGCAACCAACTGAAATCAAATTAAAATACATTATCCTGCGTTTAAAATCATTTTTAGCATGTTTGGGTTTATTAAAAAATCTTAAGATTTTTTGAAAATTTTCGATGCAACATCTTTTTTTTCGATACAATTTTTGTTCTTGTCAGATCTTAGATTTTTTTAAACTAATGATTGCAAAACAACTGAACTAGTGTAAAATGCATTTTTAAACACTTTTTTAAATATTTGCATCGGCCTTACAGACTTTTCCAGAAAACATGCAGACTCTCATTTGAAGCAATGTGGCAACCGGGCGTTTCGCATCTGGCGCAACTCGCGCACGTAAACAAAAAGATACGGCCTTTTGAGGTTATGCACAAAATCACCCTTTTTTGTATATTGAATAGGGTACGGTCAATTCAGCCAGTTTTGAGATATGCGTGTGGAAAGAAAATCATGTCTACACACATTCCCACAGACATTTGCTCAGAAAATGATTCTGAGTCGATATCCAGAGTTTTTTTTGAAAAGGACCGATCAACTATTGTCTTTCATATGTTTATAGGACCTAATCAAAAAAAACTCGAGATATGTACACGTGAAGGTATATCTAAGAGGTGTATTTAGGAAGTTCAATTTTCGAGTGATTTTATAGCCTTTCCTCAGTGAGGAAGGCAAAACTTAAGATTTAAGTCATGATTCGATTATCCAAAAAAATGATTATCGAAAGTAATATTTTTCCGAGGACGTCTCTTTTTTTCCAATATTTTAAATCTCAATCGTAAACAATGTATTAATAAGAAATGACCATAATTGTTTTTAAGCTGAAATTGTAATTTGTTAAATTTTGTAAAAATGATAGAAACATCAAATATCGTTCCACTTGTAATAACGTAATGATTCGAAATCTGGACACTTAGTAGTGTATCATTTTTTTTTATAACTGGCAAAACATCATTGAATATGTTGGATATGTAGAAATATCATCAGCATGTAGTATAAACAGTAAATTTTAAGAGAATGCATGCAAAATATGCCTTTTCTAACAATTTTTCATCCGAATTTCAAAATTAAATTGACTTGTTGTGCTTCGAGCTTATGAATCGCACAAATTTGGACTGACATGTTAGTGAATGGCATTCTTTAGGTCTCAAATAAGCTGTTAACATCAAAACAATTGATATTCTGTATAAAAAAAATGCTAGAATTTAAGGAAATCAGAACCATACATTTCTGCTTTGGCTTCCCGGTGCTTCGGACGCCTATGAGATGTTTCAGTGAAATGTTTCACAGTTTTGGTAAACTCATATTTTTATTTAATTTAATTGTTTTGGCATTAGTCCGGGTACTTAGCCGAATGATTAAGCGATCTGCCTTTCAAGCAGACGATCAGGGATCGAATCCCGCCCGGTCACCTCGCCACCGATTTTTCGGTGGCAACTTGAACCCCCTGCTCCCTCTGGGAGCAACTGATCCCCCCACTACAACAACTAGCGGTGGGTGAGTGGGGAATGGACGGGAAGATGACCAACCAACCACACCGCAACGTGCGAAGGAAGGAAGGAAGACTCTTCCAACAAGACCCCCAGGAGATCATCAACATCCATCAAGACGAAGAACAATAGATCTCGGATCTATAAATAGACGCACGGCTCCTTGATGGCAAGGCCGATTGAGCTAGTTAGGGTATAGGTTAAGATAGAGGACAAAGAATAAAAAAAAATTGTTTTGGCATTGGCTACAGCGTCCAAACATATTTGACATGAAAGTTGATGTTAGAATTCATCAAATAACACAGTTTTGACAATAATTATGCGAACTCGAAACTGCGAAATAATTGATAAAACAAGATGAGGTGTCCGGGATTCAAAGCGTCCGGGAATTCGAATCATGACGTTATCTGTTATACAGCGAATCTATGTCAAACCAGCAGTATCCAGATCAAAAGTGCTCCGATTTGGCTCAAATTTGGCATGGTTCCTTGGCCAGAAAAAATAGACTATTTTAGCGATTTTCACAAAAACCACATTTTTCAAAAAATCTTATTTCGAACCAATGCACAGTGGGCGGATATACTCTAGATATGTTACGTAAAACATCCTGAGCTCTTTTGTCCCGAGACCTTCACATACATACAGCTTTTCATGTGATCTGTTAGTGTTTATATTTTTAAAATTTCTTATTATTTTCATTAAAAGCATTTGAAAGACAATAGAACCTTTTCAAAAAACTCTAGATATGTTACGTAAAACATCCTGAGCTCTTTTGTCCCGAGACCTTCACATACATACAGCTTTTCATGTGATCTGTAAGTGTGTATATTTTTAAAATTTCTTATTATTTTCATTAAAAGCTCAACTAATTACTACACTTTTGAAACGTGGCGAGCCTACATTGCAATGTAGGCTCGCCACGTTTCAAAAGTGTAGTAATTAGTTGAGCTTTAATGAAAATAATAAGAAATTTTAAAAATATACACACTTACAGATCACATGAAAAGCTGTATGTATGTGAAGGTCTCGGGACAAAAGAGCTCAGGATGTTTTACGTAACATATCTAGAGTTTTTTGAAAAGGTTCTATTGTCTTTCAAATGTTTATAGGACCTATTGAAAAAAACTCTTGATATCCAAAAATGGTGAATACTCATTGACAGGATTCTGAGATATGATCTATTGAAAATAAATTATCGGAATTCGGTATATCAATCGAACTTGAAGTACCACGCTCATCAATCGAAATGAGTTCTCGGTGCATTGTGCTGGAGACGCATGGTGCGTTTTGTTCAATTACTGAACCGAATTTTGTTATTTTTTTCATTCAAAAAATAATGTGTCACAATCAATTTAATGTATATTCACCATTTTTGGATAAGTTTCGTAAAACATCCTGAAAAATCATAGAAAAATTTCAGCTGTGAAATGGTTTGTCGTGGGATCGCTATTCCTGTGGTCTTCCATATACATGATTTTGGTATGATTTCATGGTACTTTACCATCTTTTACTGGGAAACCAAGAGCACATTTTGGTCGCTGGTATTTGCACAAGTAATACCAATTTTTTTTTTTTTTGGTTTTATTATAGAGACTTTACACCATTGTGCATTAGGGTGCCCAGAAAAAAATGACCTCCTGCTCCACAAGCGAAAAACGGTTTTTTGGGCTATTTCAAGCATCTGTGTAAATTTTGAGCGAAATTGGATGAGATTAACCCATTGATACCCGAGCCTTAAGTTGGCGAAAAAAATGTTTTTCATACAAAAATGACTTTTTTAAATCGCTAATAACTTTTCAGGATCGAGTTTTACAGCTTTGGTATGTTCTACAAAGTTGTAAAGCATTAAATTTTCAATAAGAATCTCACTTTTGGGAATATTTGGATGGAAGTAGCGCACCGTGCAGACCAAACCGTAAGAAAATTGGGTTTTCCATACATTTTATCGATTTTTCCCATACAAACTTCACCTCTGAGTATCAATGGGTAAATGATGACCGATTTTGCTCATATTTGGCCCAGAGTCCTAAAATAGGTCAAGGAACAATATTCAGCTTGTGGAGCGAGGTTTTGAAAAAAAGTCTCATATTCTGGGCACCCTATTGTGCATTCATCTCTTCAAGGTGGATAGTGAAAGAGGAAAGATTACATAGTTTAAAATCACATGTCTGGCAATATTTCAATAATTGTTACCATGCCTTTTTTCTAACAATTTCTGTCTATGTTTCAAATATTTAGCAGAATATTTAGAGAGTGAATTATCAAGTTCTTCAAGTTTATCTTCGTCCTCTTCTTCCAGGGATTTAGAAGTTATCTCACAACACTTTTTCTTATAATATTTAGCTTTTATGACATCTTCATCTTCTTCATCAGTTTCATCTGCAGCCATATCTCTTCGTTTTGTTGTTAATTCGTCATCCGCGTCCAAATATGCTTGTAAGCGCTTCCGGGTTTTGCGAGTGTGCTTAGAAAGCACGGTCTCGAATCCATCGTTGTCTTCTTCATCAATTTCACTTGTTTCCATTGCATTTTGTTCTGGTTTACTGTTGTTGCTTTTACTGCTGCTGCTTCTTCTTGGCTCAGGTTCAATCGGTGGTGTACTGCTTTTTTGGTTCACCTTTTTACTCGAATCCGCACATTTTTTGTTCTTTGCTTTGAGTTTGCAAAGCAATTTTTTGCCTATAATCGTCACTCACAGTGATTGATTTCGGCGTTGGCTGTTTCAACAACATCCGCAGGGTCCGAACTCCATTTGGGATTCCTGGGAAGAAGTTAATCCAGCGGTCGTTGGTGATGGTCAAAATTTCGCCGTATTTACTCATCACTTTTACTACGTCGTCATTGCTTATGCCTAGAGGTAGGTCAAGCACACGAACTTCCGTAGCGTTGTTGTCCAGGTAAATCGGGATTTTGCAACCCTGATATAACAGAGGTTTGTCGATGATGGACGAGGCCACTGCTGAGTCGGCGAACTGCAACACGGCTATTCTTCTTCTATTGCATAATTGCAATGCTCGCAAGTTTTCTTGGTTTACTTGAAGGTCTGCGAGGAATTTTTTTACAAGCTTTGGGCTTGGTTGGGTTTGGAGTTGACAAAAATCCAGAACCACACTGTTTTTGTCTACGGTGCACATTTAAAAAAAAAGCGGCGACGCGCACACAAACTGCGGACTGGCGTTGAGAATGCGACTTGTAAGGTCGGCGGTTACTTTGCAACTGAATACCAAAATTTGGTATTTTCATACCATTTTTAGTGCAGCAGTTGCAGTTAGTGAAATAACGGAAATGATCCATATGCAACAGCCAAATCTACTCACCTGATGATTCCATGTTGTTCTTAGTGATATTCTTCACCACATCGAATGCATTTGTCATTGATGAACGGCCTGTGCATGAAGTTCTTGAAGCTTCTCAAAATAACAAGATTGAAAAATAAGTGTTATTAAAATGAAACTGGATTGAAACTTACCGAAATTGAATAATCTTTCGATTGACTCGTTTTTCAAAGTATTTGGTTATCCTGACTTTGAGAAAGTTCAACGATTAAAATAATCTTAGTGGGTATATAAAAAAAATTGAAAATCAGCTTTAAAATTTTTGGGCTCAAGTCGTTTTAGCGCAAAATTAATTATCTCGCAAAAAATTATAAAAAATTTCCCATAGTTTCAGAGAAATTTTATAAAAGACTTCAATACCAAAATAATACCAAAATTTGTCATCCTGACTTAGAAAATTTTCCACAATTTCAAGTCATTTCTTTAGGGGGTATATCAAAAATGTTTAAAATCAATTTTGAAATTGCCGGTTTTCAATGAAAGCATTCGCTTTGAGACATCATTTTAGCGCAAAATTATTTATTTTGTTAAAACTGGTCAGAATTTTCCCATAGTTTCAGAGAAATTTGATAAAGCACTTTAATACCAAAATAATACCAAAATGTGCCATCCTGACTTAGAAAATTTTCCACAATTTCAAGTCATTTCTTTTAGGGCTATATCAAAAATCTCGGGTGAGTTTTCAAAAAGCCGTAAGAGCCACCGTGACCTCCGACACTAATATTCGTATTTTTCCAAATTGCAACAAAATTCCATTTATTTTTAGTTTGGGGCATTGGAAAGACGTGTAGATGAACAATCTTAAGCATTTTTGAAATTGGTTTTCCGTAAGTAGGTCGAATACCGAGGCAAAAAAGGCTTTGTCATATTTTTCCCATAATTTCAGTGGAATTTGAAAAAAATACTGTAATACCAAAAGAATAAAAAATGTGGTGTTCGATCATTGCCAAATTCTGCAATTTTGCAAAATCAAAACAATACCTTAAATTGGTATGATACCACATTTTGCTCTTGCATAATATTTAAGACAAATTTTAAAGGGTCCAGGAATACTAAAATTTGGTGTGAATACAAAGAGACGAGTTGTTCCTTTTAATTCCGCTATATATTTTTAATATCTTGACAGATACGTATTTCGTCTACTACTTGCAGACTTCATCAGTGTTCTGTTCTCGACTCGAAGTCGAGAACAGAACACTGATGAAGTCTGCAAGTAGTAGACGAAATACGTATCTGTCAAGATATTAAAAATATATAGCGGAATTAAAAGGAACAACTCGTCTCTTTGTATTCACAGTAATGCATTCTGCTAAAACGCTCAACCAAACCACAATAAAATTTGGTATTGATACCAGAGAAAGGTATTATTACGCATTTCCCTTGTTATTAACCCATGCTCGGGAAGGGTGACCAGAAAATATGATATCTCAAAGGCACTCCCTGGCTCAAATAAGGCAAAAATAAGTAACTGTGCCAATTTTGAGCAAAATCGGTTTAGGTTTAAGGGGTCGCTACTGATCGTTGAAATTTGTCGAAGGATGTAAGAAGATCCGAGTTGATCCTGATGAGTTATTAGCAATGCGATAAAAATAAACTGGCTTATATACTTGGCACAGTTATTTATTTTTGCCTTAGAAATTTTAGTCGGGGCATCCTTAATGTCTATTTTTTCATTGTCACCCTACTGTTGAGCTATTTAGTTGAATGTTTTAACTTTTTATTGTTGAGCGTTAGGATTAAACTACGAGTTTGTCCATCTATCTATATATATTAGAGTGTAACAAAAATGACTTTTTGGCGGGCATTCAGGGGTTTGTTCTGGTGGGCATACTGAGCCTAAATCCCAAATATGAGCTTGATTGGACGTAACAGGAGCTGGCGCTCCGCCCTTCAATTTTAAATGGGATTTAACCCGTAAAAAAAGATTTTTTCAAAAATGACAATTTTTGAGGCATTTTGGCCACTGAAGCGTTTACCAAAAACATCACTGGCGTGTAGGCCAGATCCTTGCGCATCTTTTGGTATATATATCATTGAAGTTTGGAGCACCCTGGAGCTCGGTACAGACCTTCAAAGTTTGGCATTTTTTCGAAAAATCGGTCCCAGCAAAATCAAATGGCGTCTCGGGCGTCGCGAGACGCGACGCATATCTTTTTTGCCGGGGCCGGTTTTTCGAAAAAATGCCAAACTTTGAAGGGTTGTACCGAGCTCCAGGGTGCTCCAAACTTCAATGATATATATACCAAAAGATGCGCAAGGATCTGGCTTACACGCCAGTGATGTTTTTGGTAAACGCTTCATTGGCCAAAATGCCTCAAAAATTGACATATTTGAAAAAATCTTTTTTTACGGGTTAAATCCCATTTAAAATTGAAGGGCGGAGCGCCAGCTCCTGTTACGTCCAATCAAGCTCATATTTGGGATTTGGGCTCAGTATGCCCACCGGAACAAACCCCTGAATGCCCACCAAAAAGTCATTTTTGTTACATCCTAATATATATATATATATAAAATTTCGACGGTTTTGTTCGAACGCTAATCAGTTCAATACGGATCGTCGGATCGAGGTGCTCTTTATTGCGTTGGATTGTATAAGCCCAAGGAAGGTTCTTACACCAAAAAGTGACAACTTTGGCCACTCTGGAACCGATTCCGGAAAATCGGCAGATTGTATGGGAAAATATGCGTAAAATCAAATTTTGATCACAGGAAGCTGAATAAGGAAAAAAAAAATAAAGACGTCAACAAACGAAAAAAGGAAAAGACGAAGTTTTTTGGGTAAGGCTTTTTTTTGTATAATGTTCTACTCAATTTGCGTATTGTCTCTGTAAACCAGCATTTGAACATTGTTCACGGGATGTACGCAACACCAGGTTTTTCTATCCCGAACAAAATCATAAATAATTTGTTTTCTGTTTTCCCAGCAAGATATACGACAACTTCGCAATATAACTCAATTTTTCACACTGGAAGTTTCTTCCAAAGCTCTCACTCTCAATCACTCACGTTTCTCAGTGTTTCTCTCAGCTCTCCTGTGTTTTCTCTTTTCATGTTTTCCACCCAAAACAAGAACTCAAATGGCTCTCCTACCCCTTACCACTTAAGGGTGGTGGGAGGCATCAGGTTGGGTTGTTTTGCATCCTTCAACCTTGCCTGCCTTCGTCCTTGTCGTCCTTGTCTGTTGGTATTCCCCCCTTACCCCATCCCTTCTTTCCCATAACAGCATCGACAAGCTTTTGTAGTTGGGTGACAATTATGAGGGAGAGTGAGTGAGATACCCTTTCCGAAAAGGACGTCAACGAAAGACCACTGAAAAACAATCAAAACAAAGGACCGATGACTAGCGGAAAACGGCCGAAAGCTGGACGTTATGAGCGAATGAGAAGGGTTCAGTAAAGAAGGGGAAGTAAATGGGAGGCAAAGCTCCTCTCGACTGTCAAAGTAAACAAAAGGGTTATTTTCGGTTTTGCTCGTTTTTCCCTTCTTTTCGTCAGAGTGACGTTTGAAGAGGGTGGGATGGTTGGGGCGAAATGACTGCTTCTTTTTTTCAATTTAATTATTGTTTTAAAACAAATTAAATGATTTTTTTCGATTCAAAATGTATTTTTGATTGATTTTGATCAATATATCGAACCATCTATTTAACCCTTCTTACCCCCTCATAAAATATGAAAGCCAAAAGAAGCTTTCACCACCCACTGTTTTGCAGTTTCCCGAAAGAATGATGTTGGCAAGTTTCCGAGTAAATGTCTTTGTGTGCGAGCGCACGCGAATGTGTGTTTATGAAAAGTTGTTTTCATTTTGGCTTTTTTTTTTGGCATTCAATATGTAGAGTAGCAGTCGGTCGATGGTTGGTTCAAGTCTTTCGCAAAACAAGGCTTTCCACTGGTTTTCGTCGAAAAGTCGTCGTTTTTTGCTTCGGTTAACTGAACACGGAAAACCAAGGTGAAAATCATGGAATGAGGGTTGGAGTAAACAGAAATCAATTTGCTTGACTATTGATTGATTGATTGGTGGGAAAGCAGAAGGTCCTTACCTGTATGCCCGAGGTGTCGATGCTTTTCTGACAGAATGAGGATCATGAGCTAGTCTGAGGATGACATAGGGAAAAGGGAGATTTCTGAATTTTGATGAAATGTGTTAAATGGTTGAACTATTGTAATATCAAATTGAGCTAATGGTAAAGTAATCAACTTCTGGATTGAATCTGGATTTGTCTCAATTTATTTTGAATAGGTTTATTTTAAGTAGATTTCAGCAGGCGCAAAAGTGGGCAATCAGTCAAAATCCTCAAACACAGCCAAATTAACTCGCTTCAAATTGACTCAAAACCCCATCACTATCCATCAAGTGCCATTCGCACCAAACTAGTCCACTTTGTTTTACCATCCCCAAGAGCATGAAACCAACATCAAAGGGGACGCATACCTGTCATTATCGTATCATGGAAGCTTAATCGAAAGCTCAGTTTTCAGCCCGGGCAACTATCAAAGCAATTCTCTTCTCGGAAAATGGTGTTACATAAAGATGTGGTTGTTGTGTGTTGCAAGAAGCTGGCTGCGATAGCCAAGGTCATGTCTACTAACGTGTGAGCGGCCAAGTTTTTCACCACCTCCCGATACAAAAGTGTGGAAACTGGCTTGTGGGGTTATGGTTTCTTATGTTTAACCTGAATTTAAGACCACAATCTAGATCGGAGAGGTTTTTGGACACAGGGCACGATTTTGTTTCGACGATATCATCAGCAGAGGTGCAAAGTGCTTTGCCGAAAGCGAAACGCCTGAAAAGCTTGAGGAGGGGCGTTATTTATTTTCCCTTCGCTTCATCTCGTTCGATGAAACTCGGGTGGAAAACATCCCCGGAGAGAGCTTTCTGTTTTTCGTTGGTTGAGAAAATGTCATGTTTTGCCCCAGGAGGTGGTTCAATATGATTTCTTGGTATACGTATTAGGGTGGGTACGATTTTCAAAAAGTTCTCGTATCAAGTTTTAGTATGGTAGGGCATGCCAATAGAGACTTTTATGCCAAATATCAGCTCATTGGCCTGACCATACCAGAAGTTGGCGCGTGATTTTCCCAGACCTGTAGGAGCGTTTGAACAAAAAGTTCCAATTTCCCATAGTAATTCCCATGTAAACTTTAACCCTGATGCGCGCAGCCAGTTTACAACCAAATGAGCTGATATTTGGCATGAAAGTCTCTCCGATCCGAGAACTTTTTGAAAAACGTACCCACCCTAATACGTATCTTAAAAACAGTTCAATGGAAAGTTACAAGACTTTGAATTCAGAACCATAAATATGGGGGTTTTTCGCAGATCAGATTAAATTTATTTAACCATTTCTACTACCTGTTTGCCTTTTGCGTAGAAATGTTCTTAAATGTTTTGCCACCATTTTCCCCAAATTTGGCGAAGTTTGATGTCTGTCCAAATTGTGAATCGTTTACTGATCTGCATAGATGTAGCAAGAGAAGTGTTTTTTTTAAACATATTTTAGTACTTTCCAAGCATTTTTTTTCTACTAGTTGAATTTATTTTTTATCTATTTCCAAAAATTCAACAAACATAAATCTGAGAAATTGTAAAAACATAAAAACTCACATAGACCCAATTTCAATGTTTAATGCTTTAAGCTTAGTAGATTATTTTAAAGTTTTTTTGCCAACACTACTTAAACTAATTCTGCTCTGCAAAAACTCACCAACTCTGACTTATCTTTCGCTCACCAAAGGAGTCTAATGCTATAAATTTAGGAGAAATTATATTCATGTTGATTGATTTTAAAAATAACAAAACTTAAAAAAATGTTTTTTTTTTCATAAAACGTGCTTGAAGGATATGAAGTCAAATGGATAAAAGTTGAGTAATTGTAAAAACGACATCGTTTTTTTTTAAATTTTAATTTTTGTATTTTTTAGTCCGGCTGAAAGTTCTCGGTGCCTTCGGTATTCCCAATGAAGCAATTTTGCATTATTAGTTTGTCCAAATAATTTTCCATACAAATTTGGCAGCTGTCCATACAAAAATCTGTATCATTTGAGGGAATTTTTTGATCGATTTGGTGTCTTCGGCAAAGTTGTAGGTCAATTTTGAGTGACAAAAAGTTAAATTAAAAAACATTTTTTTTACCGTGTATCATTTTTTTCAGTGTAGTCCTTATCCATGACTACACTGAAAAAATTGATACACGGTAAAAAAAATGTTTTTTAATTTAACTTTTTGTCACTCAAAATTGATTTGCAAAAAAACAATTTTTAATTCTTTTTTATTTTTTATATGTTTTAGAGGACATAAAATGCCAACTTTTTAGAAATTTCCAGGTTATGCAAAAAATCTTTGTTCGAGTTATGAATTTTTGAATCAACACTGATTTTTTCAAAAAATCGAAATATTGGTCGCAAACAATTTTCAACCTAATTTTTCGATGTAAAATAAAATTTGCAATCAAAAATTACTCTAGTGAAATTTTGATTAAATTCACTGTTTTCAAGTTAAAGCCATTTTAGGTATTTATTTTTTTTGAAAATAGTAGCAGTTTTTTTTTATTTTTCTAAATTAGTGCACATTTTTGCCCACAATAAAAAAAAATGAAAAGCTTAGAAAATTCTCTATATTTTGGTTTTTTGAACTTTGTTGATACGACCCTTAGTTTCTGAGATATTGTCATGCAATGGTTAAAAAACAGGAAAATTGATGTTTTCTAAGTCTCACCCAAACAACCCAAATTTGTATGGAAAATTATATGGATAAACTAATTATGCAAAATGGTTTCTTTGGGCAAACAAAAAAGTTTCACCCAGATTAAAAAATACAAAAAAAACGTTACTTAATCCACCCTTAGGTGGTTGGTGCCTTCCTCACATTTAAAAGGTAATGCTATCCAAAATAGGGCGGACCTTTAAGTGTTCTATCAATTTGACTCATTATTCATGCATTCAGATTGGGTAGTCAGATCTTCATATTTCACACTTGCACTTATGTGCTTACAACTTATGATAGAGTAGTCAAATCTCCAATTAAATTTTTGCTCGTTGGAAAGACTTTTTAATTACCTATCCAAAGATAGGTCGCATGATATATTTGGACAACGTTTTCATCTAAATATCTGAGATCTGGCCTCCAAAAAGTGTATAAATAACACTTAAGTGCTTATAACTTTTGATAGGGTTGTCAGATCTTCAATGTTTGGAAAGCGTTGGAAAGGTCTTTTAAAAACCTTTCCTCCGTAAACCCCCTTTAAAAATTTATAACATGCCGGGTTTTCTTACAAAAACCACCCTTTTTACAATCTTCCGGACTTTTGTTAAAATCGTTTTTTAGCATAACTTTTGAAGTACTTAAGTAAACTGCATAATTTTTAATAGCGACTTATGGGACCCCAAGACGGATCGAATGACGCCAAAACGGACAAAATCAGTTAAGCCAATGTTGAGATATTCGAGTGACCATTTTTTGATCAACATCCCACCACACACACAGACATTTGCTCAGAATTTGATTCTGAGTCGATAGGTATACATGAAGGTGGGTCTAGGAGGTCTAATTGAGAAGTTCAGTTTTCGAGTGATTTTATAGCCTTTCCCTCAGTAAGGTGAGGAAGGCAAAAATCGAATGAGAATGGCTAAGTTCGAATATAATAAAAAGTAGAAAATAAATAAATAAAAATAAAACTAATGAAATACCATTAGTTGTCAAAATAATTCAAAGTTTTACTTTTTGATTCTTCAAAATATAACAGGTTTTTTTTTCAAAGTCAAAAGAAATTAATACGTGTGTTTCGTGTTTTTGTTTATCGTGAGTTGCTTTTGGCACAAAAACTGGTCGGCATAATTTCAATGAAAATAGGTTAGATAGCCATATTTTGCATGTTAGGGCTCAGTTGAAAATATCTTGAAATGATTACAATTATGCACAGTTAAAAAAGTTTAATTTTGAAAGGTTAAAAATGTGATAGTTGAATATTCGCTCTTTTTGTGCAATGTAACCTGCATAGACCAACCTCCTGTGGCGAATCTATGACATTTCCCCGAAACCCATATTACCGAAGGGACATTTCCCCGAATGCCACTTCCCCGAAAAGACACTTCCCCTAATAGTCATTTCCCCGAATTCCATTTTCCCGAATTTCCCATTTCCCCTAATCGTCCACATCCCCGAATGCCATTTTCCCGAATGGGCCACAATCCCGAATGCCATTTACCCGATTAGTCATATCCCTGAATAGTCATTTCCCTGAACGCCATTTCCCCGAACGCGGTCAAGCCGAAATGCCCGGTGCCCCGGAGCGCGCGCGCTCCTGGGCACCGGGCATTTCGGCTTGACCGCGTTCGAAATAGCATTTTACAGTCGACTCTCTGCTTGTCAATATCCAAGGGACCGTCGAGGAAGAGAATCATCAGATTACAGAACGATGCAAAATGAAGACTCGATTGAAAATATTTTTTTCTTGATACCCAGCTATGGGAGAGAATCATGGCAACGTCCATCAAACAAAAACAAACTAATGTCAAACACCCTTTAAAGCTTCGTTTCGCCAAGAAAAATGTCTATGCAAGCCATGAAAACTGAAATTATTGACAACCGGAAGAGATTTTTAAAGCAAACAGGGACTGAAGAATTCATCGATAGATGGAGAATTATTGATATCGAGAAGATGGACAACTAGAGAGTCGACCGTGTAAGAAAAAAAAATGATGGCAATTTTTATCACATCAAACTACATATAATATTTGTTGAAAGGTTCGTATTGGCCTTGAATGATCAACTTTCTTTTTGGCTTCACTCAGAACAGACGTAGCTTTTTAGGGGGGAAGGGGTGTTGTAAGGTTTGGTACTATTCATTCAAATACAATGAATATTGTTACAGACTATTTTTTATACATTCTCAAAACAAATACCTTTTTCTTATAGACATGATAATAATAATGCAATAGAAATTTTGTTATTTTTTATGATTCAGAAAACAAACCGTGCGATTTTCGTAGTACAGAACCCCGTTCACACTGATCATTTTATTCGCATTGCTGGTTTGGGATTTGGCGAAAAGTATAATCAACAAAAATTTGTACCAGCCTTATGTACCTATTTGTTCGATTTTTGCGTTTTTGAACAAAATTCGAAAAAAAAAATCCTTGCAAATTTCTCAAAAACAACATCTAATCATGCGGTTGAATACAAATGTTAATTGAACAACAAAAAATCTAGTAATTGGGTCCTAAAATTAAGCTTAAATTTGTGATATTATTGTTAACAAGAAAAATAAGCTTTACTAAGTACAATGACCCTTTGAACAACCGCAAAGGATTTAAAAAAGATTTTTAATTCAATTTCTAAAAATTCACTTCACGGCCCTTCTTGGCAGAAAAGCTCCTACTTGACAGCTCGATCCAGGGGGGGCATAGTTGATCCATCGGAAAAATGTTGTCTTGTCAAAAACTTTTTTTTGCATAAAAATGATTAAAAAAAAAGTTATCAGAAATGGTTTTCAATCGTGTTTCTTACCGTTGTTCATAAAAATTGACAAAGGGCTTTACTACCCAATTTACAACATTTAATCAACAGCGAGATCAGCGAGATCATCAGCATACCCGAAAAAGCTGTTTGTTCGGTAAAATTGAGAAAGAAAATAACTGTTAGTCATGGAAAAAGACTTTAGCGAAAATGATGATTAGGGGATATGCAAATTCGAGTAATTTTAAATTTAAATAAACGGCAATTGGCGTAAGTGTCATTTCGGGGAAATGGCATTCGGGGAAATGGCCGATTAGGGGAAATGGCATTCGGGGATATAGCCGATTAGGGGAAATGATATTCGGGGAAATGGCATTCGGGGATGTGGCTGATTAGGGGAAGTGGTATTCGGGGATGTGACCAATTAGGGGAAATGATTTTCGGGGAAATGGCATTCGGGGAAATGTCATTCGGGGAAATGAGCTAGACCCCCTGTGGCCGAATGGTTACGGGTTTCGCCTCATAAGCGGAAAGTCATGGGTTCTTCTCAGGGTGGCAGCCTTAGGTTTAAGTTCAGAGGTAGCAGCAACCGTATGAGTATAAAACGGTTGCTTCACGTGCTCTTCAAGCATGTGATCGATCTTGGGATATTCCTTTGCGCCTCATTCCCAAAATACTTTCCTCGTGTCTTCGCATGTAAATAATGCCCAGCCGATCGGTATTGTACTGCAGTCCAGTCGCATTGTCCAGATCAGAGCAAAGGGAACACCGCAAGAGTAGCGCCGCAAAAAGACAATTGTCTTTACAAGACCCCGCGCGGCAAATAATAGCTGCTGGGAAGAGCTTGAAAAATGACACGAAAAAATTGTCACCGCGGTTCTAGCGATGCATAGCGCACAAGGCACAAGGAAAGGAGTTTACAGCATCTGGATGGAACAGCACTTTTCCTCTCAATAGGAACTGTGTTATAGATCTGGAAATGCTTAATAACAGTAAAAATGGGTAACACGATACAATAGTCCTTGTAATCAGGATTCCGTGTCTTAATACTCAAACAGAAAAAAAAACCTAAAATAATGTGTAAAAAAAATACTGTCATGAAAGATTTCTGGTCAATGTGTAATTTTTTTCTAAAAATAACTGTTGAAATTTTCATCTGTTTTTTTGACACAAAAAGGCTTTTCTGGTCATAGGAAAAGCATCAATACAAAAAAAATTATAAAATCGGTACATTACGTAAAAAAATGCTCATGAGGGTTTTGGCGGTAATTTGAATCGAAATAGTTTGAGTTTGAATAGATTTTTCAAAATAGGACAGATCTTCAAAATATATTTTAAAGTGGAAATTTCATGTGTATGCATGTAGCATGATGGGTTTTCAATTTATACTAAAGCTCAAGAGAAAGGCTAAACAGCTTGCTTTTCATAAGAAAACCTGACCTATTTCAGTTCCACAGCACTGGATCGTCCTCTCGTTTCCGTAAACGAACGACCATAAAACGCAAATAAGCGCAAAATGAGCTTCGTTTATTATGCGTTGGAATTTGGCTGGCGCTTCCGGCCGAGGAGTTGGGGAGGGAAAAAAAGGGTTGACAAAACAGAGAGCAGCAGGGTTGAGCAATAAAATGCGAGCAAAAAAAGCTCCTTTCCGGGCCATACACACAGAACGCGTTAGTGCGCTTTCCGGACCCCAAGCCCGCGTGTTTGGTCCGAGTGTCGACCGTAAAACGCAACATCAAAAAGTAAGGTGTTATCTGCGGACACCTTTCATCAAATTTAAATGAAGTTTTTTTCGTTACTGTTTGCTTTTTTGCTGAATTTGCATATTGTTGGGCTGGTGAAGGTGGCAGGAATGTGAAAGTTTGCACAAAAAATGGTAGCTGGTTTGCTTTTGTTTATTTTACATTTTTAGAATATTTTAATAATAATTACACCCAACCGGCAGTCGCATGATTGTGATGCATGGCGGCATAGGGGGATGGCGTCGCTATTTTTAGACCACGTTTTCCACTTTTTCTCATCTAAACCGACTACTTTATCGACTTCATTTTGCTGGGTGAGATAGGACGCCGTCTATTTTTAGACGATGACTCAGCACTTTTCCACTCTTGCACTTAAAAAAACCAGATGGCAGCACGATGTAACGCCACGTCCCTATGAAAGTATATCAGAATATGCATGAAATCTGTCCTCATGCATTTTTTGCGACATAGGAGTATGACATTTTTGCCCGTTACCGACAATTATCGACATTACCGACGGCTTTTTGGTTGTATTTCACAAAAAAAAAAAAAAACACTTAGCAGAACGAGGATTGAACCACCAACTTCTTTGTTATTGATCCGACACGCTACCACCGCGCCATGGACACTTGATAAAAAGTGAGTGAGAGAGCACCAACATATGCTTCTCTTTGGAGTGTTGCTCGGGGACGGGCCAGCATTATATATGTTGGTGAGAACTGCAGATCGCTGAAATTTTTACACGCGGGCAAAAATGATCTACGGGCTTGCTGCAAAAAATGTTATAAAATGTGACATTTTCTGCGGCAAATCCAATGTTGCAGATTTTGAGATATATTTTTCCTTTGGGTGTAGTTTTTCGTTACAAACAAGGGTCCTGATTTTCGGCTCAATGAATAGAAACCACTCACTCATCGCCTATCCAGTCGTCGCCTATTCTAACCCGCTAGCATTCATGAGCGAATGAGACTCGCATCCATCCAGCGAGCGGCCCGAACTGTTCACTCAGCGAACAAATACATCGTGAAAATATTTGCCTACTCCGCCGCTCGACGACACTCACACACTAACATGCTCAGCGAAGAGCCACTCTCACAAAATGCCAGCGCGGCAGTCTTTTTGTCTTCACGCCCTCAGTTTGCCATCAATTTAATTTTTTCTTTGTGGAAGTTTCTTTGAATGGTGTCTATAATGTTATGAAATCAAAATAAATGCACAATTTAACTGATAACATTGATTTTAGGCAACCCAAATGCATGAGTATAACGCAGCGCATCAGAGAAAAAATGTTTTCAGTTCAGAGTGATCGGTGACGTTCGGCCTGCCTGAGCCGTTCGGAGACTGAGCCGATCAGAGAGAGAAGGAGAGTAGAAGCGAGAGTGTTCGGGAGCGAATGGATTGAAAGTGACAAACGGTAGGAATTCATCAGGGCAGTATCGCGTCGCCTGCTATTTGTGCTCGCGAATGGAGTGGTTGATTTTGAGCAATCAGGACCCTTGGTTACAAATATAAACTTTACATGAATTTAAAATTTTCCTTTACTTTTACCCGCCCGTGTGGATCAATCGGACCGCGCACTGGACTCACAATCCAGAGGTCGCCGGTTCGAATCCCGCGGCGGGCGCTCTAAAATTCTTTGTGTAAATATGGGTATTGTAGATAAAAAGGAAGACACTAGTGGTTGGTACTAGCAATGGTGGCCGACAGCTAAAAAGTCAACTTCGTTTACTTTTTTAACATCCCTGTCACGTGTTTATTTTACCTTTCCCATTTTTTTCGTGAATTTTTTACCTCCAGGGACATAATTGGATGTGGGTGTACATTTTTATCCTACACACCTTGTAAAGCTTGTTGTTTTTATTTTACATTCAGATTTCTTTTTACTATTTGTTTATAGTTGTATGCCTGAGGACTCCGCAGATTTTTATTACAGGACTTCTGTTTGCAAGCAGTGTTGCGATTGTTCTAGCTAAAACTGGATTTAAACATTTATCTCAAAAACGTTTTTTTGGAATATGATTATAAGGGAGTACTCAAAAGCTAATCGACATTCAGCTTCTTGAAACTTCCCACCATTCCGGCTTCGATTTCGCTTACAACGGTGTTTTGTTGCCCACCAAATTGGTACCGCGACGTGTCGATTTCCATTTCGTCCATCAGCAGCAGCTGAGTGCGCTTCCGCTCGGCACATTTTATAAAATCTTCCGTCAACTGGTCCGGATTCTGGGTGCCACCCTCGTAGTCGGTCGTCAGAAGGGACAGCTCCAGGTGCTTCTTGGCATCGTCCAGCGATTTGTGGCACTGGAAAGGAGATCAAGCTGTTATTGTGTGATTTTCAGGAGAGACTCTCAATTTATATGTTTAGTTAGATGTATCTATACTCAGATGTTATACCACGATGATTTTTTTTTTATAATTTTCATGAAGATAATTCAGTTAAAATGTGTGAACACTCACGAAAACTCGATTCCCGACCTTCTCGCTAACGCAAGAAAGCGCTAAATCTATAATAGTCTTCAAAAGTCGGGGGACTCCTATGCCGTGAATCTCTTGAATTCGCACTGGAAATGACTGAAAAAGGTCGTTCGCTGCACCACTGACATCGGTCAAGGACCACACAGCAAACTGCTTCAGTGAAACAGCCTCAAAGTCAGCAATGAGCACGTAACCATTGATTTGTGATGCTTCCTCGTTGAGGGAAGTCTCCAGCAGCAGCATGATCAGTTTTATCTGATGTGCTGAGGGAATCGTTTCGGATTGAATACCGTAAAACGGGGTGACTTTGATAGCCTTTGAAGGGTTTTCGATTTTTCCACAAAATGAACAGTACAATTAAAATACGTACGGAATGGTTTAGAATCATACTGACCGTGGTAGAGAAGTGTTCAAGGTACCTCAAAAAGAACTTTTCATAAAATTTTGAAAAGTTTAAAAAGTTAGTTTACTATAGTTAGGAAAATATTGATGAAAGTCATTATTTTAAACTTCCCAAAGTGTCTTGATTTTCTCAATTAACATGATTTTGAATCGGAAAACGGAATGCATTTTCGAATTCCTTGGACAACTTTCCACTAGAAGAAGATTAAATAAGTTTGTAAATAATAAATAATATGTGTTTTTGATACGCAAAATGTGAAAACTTGTGATTCTTGCTTAGAATTCAATATAAAATGCAATATGAATCGATAATTTCATAAACTAAACCAGTTTTACCAAATTTCAGACAAAGTTCCGAATTTTTAACAATTTTACCTAAAATTTATATGTGTTTTGTTAAAAAGCTTATAAACTTAGTTAACTAATCGAAAACATTGATTTTTTTTCTTAAAAACTCGACAACTCGATACGTGCCTTTTCCAAATGTATAGCATCCAGTACGAACTTGTACTCGTCGTAGGTTAGTGGACACTTTTCTACGGTAAACGAGGTCATTCTTTAGATCTATGAACCGATCTCTTCAGATGAAAGAGCACGACTAAAGTATAATGAACTTTACACTTTACTTTAACTTGTTTAAAACAGCATTTTGAGGTTGTCACTACTTTCATTTCTAGCACACTATCAAACGCTGGTAGAACTTTAAAAATAAGTAATCTAGAAAAAATGTGCTCTCCATCAATCATTTTTGAACTCATTTATCACTTCCGAAATTATCTTTTGCAATTCACAGTGAACTAATTGGCAAAACGGGTTGCTAAGACAAATGCTCATTGTTTCTTGAAATTGATCTATTACTTACATAAACACGATTCCTAATCTTCTCGCTCATGCAAAACAACGCCAGGTCGGCAAATATTTTTAAAAATCTGGGTACTCCTATGGCGTGGATCTCTTGAAATCGTATCGGGAGTGAATGGAAGAGGTTGTCCGCTGCATTACTGACATCGGTAAAGGGCCACATTGAAAGCAGCTTCAGTGAAATTGCTTCGTAGTCAGCAATCGCCACGTAGCCATTAATTTGTGTTTCTTCCTCTTCGATGGTAGTCTCAAGCAGCAGCATCGCCTGTCGCATCTGATGTCCCAAGGTGGCTCGTTCCGTATCCAGGACATTCAAGACACGTGGCCGAAATAGTACAACGGTTCGTCCGTGCGAGTCACGCCCTAAGCTGAACAGCATTCCGACCTTGTTGAAAAGCTTGATTTCTTCGTCCAGAGGGTCGAGGTTCTTGAACCACTGCGGAAACGATCGTAGCGCTGTCAGATACCGTTCCAAGCTTTCCTGCGCCATTGGGACCGAAAACTTTCGCATTCTCAAGAAACGCAACAGGAATACTGAATCTGTTCGGCATTTCTTTATGTGCGGGTGTTTGGTAATCCATTCACGCATCTGAGCCAACGATTGAGCACGATTTTCATCGGTTTCATTCAGCTCATTACGGGCCTTTTGCAGGTGTCGTTCATCTAATGTGAACTTGTACTCGTCGATTGTTTGGGGACACTTTTCTACAGTAAACGAAGTCATGTTTTAGATCTATGAACCGATCTCTTCAGATGAAAGAGCACGACTTAACTGCTTTAACTTGTTTAAACATCATTTTAAGGTTGTCATTATTTTTATTTCTACAACACTGTCAAACGCTTGTAGAGCATCATAAATAAATAATCTAGAACAAATGTGCACCCCATCAATCAATTTTGAACTCACTTCTCAAGCTTCTGAAATTCCCTTATGCAATTGACAATTGACTAACTGGCAAAAGGGTCATCATTTTTTCTAGAAACTGAATCTATTACTTACGTAAACACGATTCCTGATTTTCTCGCTCATGCAAGACAACGCCAGGTCGGCAAATATCTTGAAAAACCTGGGGACGCCTATTGCGTGGATCTCTTGAATTCGCAACGGGAATGCACGGAAAAGGTAGTTCGCTGCATTACTGACATCAGTCGAGGTCCACACAGAAAGCAGCTTCAGTGTAATCGCTTCGAAGTCAGCAATCGCCACGTAGCCATTGATTTGTGAATCTTCTTCGTCGATGGTAGTCTCCAGCAGCAGCATCCCCTGTCGCATCTGATGTCCCACGGTGGCTTGTTCCGTTTTCAGGACATTCAAGACACGTGGCCGAAATAGTACAACGGTTCGTCCGTGCGAGTCACGCCCTAAGTTGAACAGCATTCCGACTTTGTTGAAAAGCCGGATTTCCTCGTTCAGCGGGTCTAGGTTCCGGAACCACTGTGGAAATGATCGTAACGCTATCAGGTAACGCTCCAAGCTTTCCTGCGCCATTGGGACTGAAAATTTTCGCATTCTCAAGAAACGCAACAGGAATACTGAATCCGTTCGGCATTTCCCAATGTGCGGATGTTTGGCGATCCATTCACGCATTTGAGCCAACGATTGTGCACGATTTTCATCTGTTTCGTTCAGCTCGATACGAGCCTTTTCCAAATGTAGGGCATCCAGTACGAATTTGTACTCGTCGTATGTTTGGGGACACTTTTCTATGGTAAACGAGGCCATGTTTTAGACCTTTGAATGTCCGCTCTCAACAGATGACAGAGCTCGACTGAAATATAATGATTTTTTTTTCTAATTTTACGTATCGAAGCTGAACTAGTCTCTGACTGTATGCTCATTACTAATGATAAAAAATAATTACACTTTGACGAGTTCAAATAGCATTTCAAGATTGTTTTTGTCTACATTACCAGTTCACTATAAAAGGCACGTAGAGCTTATAAAATAAATAAATCATGATCGTGCATTCTTGTCACAGACCTGTGACACCTGTGCATTTTTGGCCATAAAAAGATATTCAACAAAAATCGTGAATACCTCTTTGCAATGTCATTCTTCATATGCAAGTAGTTGCGATCTGATCGTGTTATCTTGTCGCACTCAGCAAGTGTGACAACTGGCCGAAGGGAATTTCGTCAGAGGACATTTTGTCACAAGTGCATGCCCGACTACTGCATACATTTTCAGCTCCGGCAACCAAGCTCAATCACTTTTTTTAGACCGTGCAAAGAACAGTCAGCCACACAAAATGTGTGGGTTATTGTTTACATTGCGGGCTCTAGTTTTTTTTTCTAGTTCAAGGTCAACAATTAAAACGCGTTTTTCTCGAAACGTTCACATGTGCTCCACAACAATCGATTTCGAACTCATTTTTGGCTTCTGAGACTAGATTTTGCAATTGTTAAGGCCAAATATTTTTTGTATGTTTAAATCAGGTTGGAGATATCTTTTGAAGTGCTGTTGCCCAAGTTTAGATCATGGAATTATTTCTACACAGCAAAAAAAAAAAGTTGAATTTTGGAATGGTGAAATTTTGGTAGGTTGAATAATACCTCTTTTTTGAGTAATATTACCTACAAAGTTTGTAAACATGTGAACCTGATGAATATTCATCAGAAACTGATGAAAATTCATCATTTTCTGATGTAATCTAGAGCGTCCAATTTCCCGGCAATTCCCGGGAATTCCCGAAAAAAAAATTTCCCGTTTACAAATTTTCCGGGAATTCCCAAAATTTAAGCGGAAGTATACATTTCCTCAACTCTTTGGTATTTTTTTTTAAATAAAGAGAAATAGTGAAAGAACAGTTAATTGAGTTGAAAAATATACTTTTCTTATTGAACTTATCAGTTCGTCTAAAAAAATCATGTCAAGGTTTGTTTCAGATGCAATCACAACAGTAAATAGATCTTGTTTACTTGTTGGACTTTGGTGACCTTTCTCTTCTGTATGAAAAAAAGGCAACGAATGACCAAGAAGGTTAAAGTTGACCCGAATAAACAAACAATTGCCCTTCATTTAAATAATGGTATGGTATAAAATGTTTGTATCCCCAACATCCATTTGCCTCTACCTCTCTGCCCATTGAAAATTCGGCTATTACGCCAAATCAATTTTTCTGAGAAAATCGTGTTTCTGTTTTCGTCATCAAATCTTCGGGAAAACATTTTCCCATTAGAAAAAAACAAACACTGTTTTTGGGAAATTCAACTCTCAGAAGATGCATTGGAACATCCTCTACCACCTGCAGCTGAAATCTCGATTTATAGATATTGGACGTTTCTTCAACTACACAGAAAAAAAAAATCATGGTAATATTACATCTGGGAAGGGGTAAATCTTTTATGTCAGAAAAAAGGTGTAATTTTACCTCTGGAAATGAGTAATTTTACCACTTTTCTTGTGTAATGTCACTTTTTCAGTCTAAATCGAGGTAAAATTACATCATAAAAGAGGTAATATTCAACCTTCCAAAATTACAGCTTCCAAATTTACATTATTTTTTACTGTGTATGGTTAGAACTGTTCGCGAAGCAAACCGTATTGGAAGAATCTCGAACGTCCTTCAAAGAGATATCTACCAAAGTTCGATCACATATTTTTGAGTGTCTTTCATTACTTGTCAAAATTGAGCTCTAACCTTGGTCGTTGCTAGGGATTTCTATCAAAGATGCGCCAAGACACTCATGTTTTGTGTGTGAAAGACATTCATGGAATGACCAAATGGTGGTACCAATTATTTTGCATTGCCATTGCGTTGCATTGCGTTGATCCACAACTACACAGAAAAAAATCATGGTAATATTACATCTGGGAAGGGGTACATCCTTTATGTCAGAAAAAATGTGTAATTTTACCTCAGAAAATGTGTAATTTTACCACTTTACTGTTGTAATGCCGCTTTTTCAGTCTAAATTTAGGTAACATTACACCATAAAGGAGGTAACATTCAACCTTCTAAAATTACACCTTCCAAATTTACACAATTTTTTACTGTGTAGGATGCCCAACTATCGGGAATGTGGACTAGTTGGCAAAAGGGTCGCTACGTCCAAACGGGGGACTCAATTTTGACAAGTTAAATGAACGTCGTTGTCAGATATTTGGATCTGCCAATCTTAACTTTGAAATCGTATTCGGGCAAGACCATTAGTTCTAAAAATTGATTACTTACGTAAACACGATTCCTGATCTTCTCGCTCATGTAAGACAACGTCAGGTCAATTAAAATCTTCAAAAATCTGGGGACTCCTATTGCGTGGATCTCCTGAATTCGCATCGGAAATGACTGAAAAAGGCTTTCCGCTGTATTACTGACATCGGTCAAGGACCACACAGAAAGCAGCTTCAGTGAAACCGCTAAGTAATCAGCAACCACCACGTAGCCATTGATTTGTGATTCTTCTTCGTCGATGGTAGTCTCCAGCAGCAGCATTATCTGCCGTATCAGAGAGGCCGAGGGGAATCGTTCTGTATCGAAGGCACGTACCCGAATTAGTACGACGGTTCGACCGAGTAAGTCCCGACCCAGGTTGGTGAGCACTCCGGCCTTGTTTAAATGCCTGATTTCCCCGTCCAGCGGGTCGAGGTTACGGAACCATTGTGGAAATGATCGTAGCGCTGTCAGGTAACGTTCCAAGCTTTCCTGCGCCATTGGGACCGAAAATTTTCGCATTCTCAAGAAGCGCAACAAGAATATTGAATCTGTTCGACATTTTTGGATGTGCGGGTGTTTGGCGATCCATTCACGCATTTGAGCCAACGATTGTGAACGATTTTCATCTGTTTCGTTCAGATCGTTACGGGCCTTTTCCAGGTGTCGCTCATCTAGTGTGAACTTGTACTCGTCGTATGATTGGGGACACTTTTCTACGGTAAACGAGGCCATGGTTTAGATTTTTGAACAACCACTTTAAACAGATTACAGAATGCAACTGAAATATGATGATTTTGTTTGAACCAGTTTGAGCTGAACAGCCTCTAACTGTTCGATCATTAATAAAGATAAAAAATAATATTAAATTTACAAGTTCTAATACCACTGCTGGCTGGCATTTTTCTCATTAAAATAAATATGCAAATGTGTAACCCATCAATCAATTCTGAACTAATTTCTACACAGCAAAAAAATATAGTGTAAAATCGCATGCAAAAGCATGCACATCACCTTTGTGAGAAAAAGCATGTAATATTGTATGAGAAAACGTGTACACAAATAGCATGTACCGAAGACAAAAAAATCAGGTCTGCTCACCTCAAAAATAACATCAATCTGACGAGAATCACATTTAGATTACCAAGTCCGCGCCCCAACCCACTCGGCTAACTCGCCGTTATGAAAAATGTCGGATCAATGCCAATGTAACAGTAGGTTTTCCGTTCGTCGTATACTGTGTTAACTGCATACGATGTATGGGGAACCTACAACTACATCGGCGAAGATGCAACTATATTCCTAGCGGCGAAATAGTCGAGTGGATTGGGGCGCGGACTTGGTAATCTAAATGTGACTCGTGCCGGATTGATGTTTTTTTTTTGAGGTGAGCAGACCTGATTTTTCTTTCTTCTGTACATGCTTTTTGTGTACACGTTTTCTCATACAATATTACATGCTTTTTCTCACAAAGGTGATGTACATGCTTTTGCATGCGATTTTACCATCGGATTTTTTGCTGTACAGCTTTTGAAACTAGTTTTTGCAATTTATTACAGCAAATCTTTTTTGTATAATTAAATCTGGTTCAAGATATCTGCTCAAGAGCAGTTTCACGAGTTAAGATTATGGAATCATACTAAATCTTCAACACTCTAGTATATATATATTAGGGTGGGTACGGATTTTGAAAAGTTCTCAGATCAAGTTCTGGTGTGGTCCCCCTTGTAGGGCATACCCATAAGAACTCTCATGCCAAATTTTAGCTCATTTGGTTGAAAACTGGCTTGTCTCAAGCGAGTTCAAGTTTACATGGGATTTACTATGGGAAATTTTGAATTTTCGTTCATTCGCTCCTACAGGCCTGGGGAAAACATGTAGAAACTTCTAGGATGGCCAGAAATGAGCGGAATCGTCTGAAGAACAACTTTCTCTAAGAGATCAGGTCGATTCGTTCAACCCCCATCGAGCTCAACGGCAATACATCCGGGGTTTTCGGAACCAACGGTTTTCCCCAGAAAAGCATCAAATTTTCCTTAGCATGCTATGAATGCTTGATGAACACCGCGACGCCTCATGTCAAACAGCTACCACGTGATTGTAAAATTTGCACCATTTGGAGGTTTAGAATACAGCTAAATAGTATCAGGATCACCATAAATGATAATTCTATAGTTCAAAAAGCATAGCATAGCATAGCATTGGTGTCTACCCGTAGTTGCTACTCTGTTATTGACCAGGACCTCTAAGAATTGCTGCGTGGACCACAGATGAAGAGTAGGAACCAATCATCACCAACTTCGCAACTTTCAAATGTCCCTATCATGCTAGCCAATCACAGCGCCGGCCACGACCAGTGGTAAGACACGAGGGAAGTGGATAGGAATTTTAGTCCGATACTTGAGTGATGAAGACCGCTAAATCAGCTGCGTCTTCGACAAAGTATCACGTGAGGTTTGAGGGTGTTAGTAAGATGGGTGTGAAGCCAGGATTCACCGTGGTAAGTGATGCGGCCGGTCAAATCTATTTATAGTCCTTAATTCTTCGTATGTTCTTGGATTCATTTTTGGAAGCTTTCCAATTCGGTTCACCAAGCTTTTTGTGGTGAATTCTGGTCGTGTTGAAAGTTCAATATTCGCCTAACAATTATGCAACCAGTGTCCTTGAATTCAACTTGCATTCAATATTGCATTTTCCTGTTCTTAGGTTCACACAGATTTTAATCAAGTTTCTTGGATTCTTATAGCATTCTCAATCCTTCTATACAACTAAGCCTCGATGGTCTGGTGTTTAGCATTTTTGTCTGCTGACCCAAAGGACGGGGGATCGAACCCCGCCGCGAGCTAATGAATTTTTCGTTCATATTCAAGTGTTCAGAATTATTCCTTCTTTCCATAATTTCTCGATAGGGGTAGATGGGAATCGAACCCAGAACCTTCCGCTTACAAAGCGAACAGCGTAACCATTCAGCCACGCCTACCCCTGATAATTCTATAGTTCAAAAAGTAAAAAAAGTAATTTTTTATAGGCGATGCTAGTCCACGTGGTAGCTGTTTGACATGTGGCATCGCGGTGTTCATCAAGCATTCATAGCATGCTAAGGAAAATTTGATGTTTTTCTGGGGAAAACCGTTGGTTCCGAAAACCCCGGATGTATTGCCGTTGAGCTCGATGGGGGTTGAACGAATCGACCTGGTCTCTTAGGGAAAGTTGTTCTCCAGACGATTCCGCTCATTTCTGGCCATCCTAGAAGTTTCTACATGTTTTCCCCAAGCCTGTAGGAGCGAATGAACGAAAATTCAAAATTTCATATAGTAAATCCCATGTAAACTTGAACTCGCTTGAGACAAGCCAGTTTTCAACCAAATGAGCTGAAATTTGGCGTGAGAGTCCCTATGGGTATGCCCTACAAGGGGGACCACACCAGAACTTGATCTGAGAACTTTTCAAAATCCGTACCCACCCTAATATATATATATATTAGGGTGTGGGAGTCGTCTCCGCCATATAAGGACAAAAAAACATATCAAACCAAGATTGCTTCGGTGGAATCACTGGCGGCGGTTGGACCCGCAATCCAAAGGTCGTCAGTTCGAACATTGGGGTGGAAAGTTCCTTGGAGTAGAAAGAAGTTTGGGTGCACTCCCCATTAAAGCCTTCGCACTCCTAGGTTCTAATCTAATCTAATCTAATCAGACCCTAGCGCAGCCAATCTTTCGAAGGGATCCTGGAGAGTGCCTTAGGTTAGATAACGCCTAGCACTCTTCTTGTCATTTATTAACATTTGTAGTGCGCCATTGCATTAGAATGCATTGAAACATCACAAGCGTTAAAGCGGCCAGGCCTACTGCGTAAAGCCGTATCGCAGAGATGACTCGTAATTGGGTTGAGTTTGAGCACTGAGTGTTCGAACAACAACACAATTCTGAATCGACAGGGGAGGAAGAAGCGTGGGGACACACCACCATACGCTCCGAGATTTGGTTGTATTCGTTGGGAGCACCATACTAAGAAGGTTTGGTACTCCGGGACCCTCTGGGATGGGACATTGTATTTCCACGAATGCCCTGGACTCTATCTGCCGTGGTTATAGCGCCACAACTCGCTCTAAAGCCTTCGCACTCCTAGGTTCGAGCAGAAACTTGCAATAGAGACCACAAAAGACCTGGGATGGTTTGTTTTTTGTTGTTTTTGACCAGATCTTTGTTTCTTCTACAGTTGACTACAATATACAATATATATATTCGTCTATCATTTACGCTTGAAAGTGTTTTTTAAAGATTTCAGATACTCTTGCTCCTTAAAATTGTATAAATTACTTACGGTAACACGATTCCTGATCTTCTCGCTCATGCACGACAACGCCAGGTCTGATACCATTTTAAAAAATCTGGGGGCTCTTATTGCGTGGATCTCTTGAATTCGCAACGGGAATGACTGGAAAAGGCTGTCCGATGCATTGCTGACATCGGTCAAGGACCACACGGAAAGCTGTTGCAGTGAAATCGCTTCGTAGTCTGCAATCACCACGTAGCCATTGATTTGTGATTCTTCCTCTTCGATGGTAGTCTCCAGCAGAAGCATGATCTGCCGTACAAAATGGGCCGAGGTGAATCGTTCCGGATCGAAGGCACGTGCCCGGAGTAGTACGACGGTACGACCGAGTGAGTCCCGACCTAGACTGGTGAGCACTCCGGCCTTGTTGAAAAGCCTGATCTCCGCATCCAACGGGTTGAGGTTCTTGAACCACTGCGGAAACGATCTTAGCGCTACCAGGTATCGCTCCAAGCTTTCCTGCGCCATGGGGACCGAAAATTTTCGCATTCTCAAGAAGCGCAACAAGAATATTGAATCCGTTCGGCATTTTTTAATGTGTGGGTGTTTGGCGATCCATTCACGAATTTGAGCCAACGATTGAGCCCGATTTTCGTCTGTTTCGTTCAGCTCGTTACGGGCCTTTTGCAGGTGTCGCTCGTCTAATGTGAACTTGTACTCGTCGTATGATTGGGAACACTTTTCTATGTTAAACGCAATCATATTTTAAATCTTTGAACGACCGTTATCTATAGATAACAGAGCACGACTGAAGTGTAATGATTTGTTCTAATTTTACTAGTTCAAGCTTGAAGATCATTCAGATAAATAATCCAGAACAAATGTGCTACCCATCAATCAATTTGAACTCATCCTAGCTTCTAACATTATCTTATGCAATGCACGATTGACTAATTGGCAAAGAGATGTCACCTTTCTAGAAACTGAATCTATTACTTACGTAAACACGATTCCTGATCTTCTCGCTCATGCAAGACAACGCCATGTCTGATACTATCTTCAAAAATCTGGGGACTCCTATTGCGTGGATCTCTTGAATACGCAACGGGAATGACTGGAAAAGGCTGTCCGATGCATTGTTGACATCGGTCAAGGTCCACACAGAAAGCACCTTCAGTGAAACCGCTTCGTAGTCAGCAACTACCACGTAGCCATTGATTTGTGCTTCTTCTTCGTCGATGGTAGTCTCCAGCAGAAGCATGATCTGCCGTACAAAATGGGCCGAGGTGAATCGTTCCGGATCGAAGGCACGTGCCCGGAGTAGTACGACGGTACGACCGAGTGAGTCCCGACCTAGGTTGGTGAACATTCCGGCCTTGTTGAAAAGTCTGATTTCCTCTTCCAGTGGGTCGAGGTTCTTAAACCACTGTGGAAATGATCTTAGAGCGGTCAGGTAACGTTCCAAACTTTTCTGCGCCATTGGTACCGAAAACTTTCGCATTCTCAAGAAGCGCAACAGGAATACTGAATCTGTTCGGCATTTCTTAATGTGCGGGTGTTTGGCGATCCATTCACGCATCTGAGCCAACGATTGTGCACGATTTTCATCTGTTTCGTTCAGCTTGATTCGGGTTTTTTCGAGGTGTCGGGCATCCAGGGCGAATTTGTACTCGTCGTATGATTGGGGACACTTTTCTACGGTAAAAGAGGTCATGCTTTAGATCTATGAACATCTGCTCTCAACAGATTACAGAGCGCAACTGAATCTTGAAGCATTTTGCTGTTTATCTACTAATGAAACAAAACAAATGGTCACTAGCCTGTCCCATTTTGAGGTCATGTCGAGGAATTTCAGGTGCTCACTTCTTAAATGATAGATTATGATGTTAGGAACAATGTTTTCTTAGACAAGAAAAAATAATAAAATACTTTCTCGCACCCCCTAGTCGATTTACTGAAAAAAGTCACTTTTTTGAACAAATTTTCTAAAATCGCTTGGAATCAATACAAAAACTGTTTCGATCAGGTGTGTATTATCTTCAAACGATAGGTTTTTGTCCATAGATTAAGATGCACTATCAATATTGGACCAAAATTTAAGTTTTTGGACTCTCCCAGACGGATTTGTGTCGAAAAAATCGCATTTTTTCGAAACTTTTTTCAGAAATGTTCATTTAATTTAGGGTAGCCTATTTTCCCAGTAAAACTAATAGATGCAGCTTGTAGGAAATTTCATGGCGAACATTTTTCCCTCTGAGAAAATGCAATTTCGACACTCCAGAGCCGAGATATTTGAGTTTTAGTGAGGAAAAAAGTGCCAATTTTCAAAATTTCTCAGAATTCAGAAGCAAGGCCTACTAATTACACGATATAGCAAGCATATGTCTCAAAGGTGAGGGTATGCTTTTTTATAGTAATTTTGGCCGCTGAATCCGAATCTGAAATCAAATTTTGTGTAAACAGTGATGTTTTGGAGCTACACCCTTTTGGAATGTTATTTGCGTGTTTAAGAGGCAGTTTTTGTAAATATTGCTCGGTTTGTTCTAGAGGTCGTATCGAGGTGCTCCGATTTGGATGAAACTTTCAGCGTTTGTTTGTCTATACATGAGATGAACTCATGCCAAAGATGAGCCCTCTACGACAAAGGGAAGTGGGGTAAAACGGGCATTGAAGTTTGAGGTCCAAAAAATATATAAAATCTTAAAATTGCTCGCATTTCCGTAAAACTTCATCAATTCCAACTCTCTTAAATGCATTCGAAAGGTCTTTTGAAGCACTTCAAAATGAGCCATAGACATCCAGGATTGGTTTAACTTTTTCTCATAGCTTTTGCAAATTACTGTTAAAAATGTTTTTTTTTAAACCTCAATATCTTTTTGCAACAGCCTCCAACACCCATACTCCCAGAGGTCAAAAGATTGGTAGTTTCATAGACTATAAGCCTACGGAAATAACTTTTTGGCCAATGCAGTTTTTCTCATAGTTTTTCGATTTTTCTATAAAAAAACATTTTACAACGTTAGTTATTGTCCTGCATCTATAGCGGCATTTTTAGTCTCACTTTTGTCATATTCGAAATCCTCGGAAAATTCAAACTTCAATGCCAATCCTGGATGTCTATGGCTCATTTTGAAGTGCTTCAAAAGACCTTTGAATGCATCTAAGAGAGTTGGAATTGATGAAGTTTTACTAAAATGCGAGCAATTTTAAGATTTTATATATTTTGGACCTCAAACTTCAATGCCCGTTTTACCCCACTTCCTTTGTCGTAGAGGGCTCATATTTGGCATGAGTTCATCTCATGTATAGACAAACAAACGCTGAAAGTTTCATCCAAATCGGAGCACCTCGATACGACCTCTAGAACAAACCGAGCAATATTTACAAAAACTGCCTCTTAAACACGCAAATAACATTCCAAAAGGGTGTAGCTCCAAAACATCACTGTTTACACAAAATTTGATTTCAGATTCGGATTCAGCGGCCAAAATTACTATAAAAAAGCATACCCTGACCTTTGAGACATATGCTTGCTATATCGTGTAATTAGTAGGCCTTGCTTCTGAATTCTGAGAAATTTTGAAAATTGGCACTTTTTTCCTCACTAAAACTCAAATATCTTGGCTCTGGAGTGTCGAAATTGCATTTTCTCAGAGGGAAAAATGTTCGCCATGAAATTTCCTACAAGCTGCATCTATTAGTTTTACTGGGAAAATAGGCTACCCTAAATTAAATGAACATTTCTGAAAAAAGTTTCGAAAAAATGCGATTTTTTCGACACAAATCCGTCTGGGAGAGTCCAAAAACTTAAATTTTGGTCCAATATTGATAGTGCATCTTAATCTATGGACAAAAACCTATCGTTTGAAGATAATACACACCTGATCGAAACAGTTTTTGTATTGATTCCAAGCGATTTTAGAAAATTTGTTCAAAAAAGTGACTTTTTTCAGTAAATCGACTAGGGGGTGCGAGAAAGTATTTTATTATTTTTTCTTGTCTAAGAAAACATTGTTCCTAACATCATAATCTATCATTTAAGAAGTGAGCACCTGAAATTCCTCGACATGACCTCAAAATGGGACAGGCTAATGGTCACCCATCGATCATTTTTCACTGATCTCCAATGCATGTGCATGACTTGGCACAGATTCAGTATCGATTAGTGACGCACAACGCATCAGCCCGACAGTATTAACTCCAAAATAAGAGCCGTTTTTGTGCTTTCTCCAAAATAAAAACCATCTCCAAAAAAATAGCTGAAAAACAACTGCGAGAAAATTAATCTCGCACGTGTGCCCGCACCCGAAACAGCCCCCTAAAAAAAGCGAAACACGAAAATGGGCTTCGAAGAATTTCCCCCCAGAGCCGTGGCGGCGCGGTGGGGAAAACCTAGGAATGTCCTTTACGACGCAGCATTTTCCCTTCAGAAAGGGGGTGAAAAAATGGCCCGCGAAGGCAAAAGAAACAATTTTCACTCCCAGACGAGCGAAACAAAAAAAAAAAAAAAAAAATGGCTGTCTTTGAAAGTTTGCCACAATGGATCGGAACCATGGGCCAATCTAATTGAAGGCGGAAACTTTTCCAAGAATGTGAAAATCGCGCCCCCTCCGCCCTTAAAAGGCGAATAAATGGCGGCCCTGGCTAATGGAAGTTGGCGGCTTGTTAAATGTCAGTTTTGCAGATGTTTGGGGGAGCGAAATGAGTGAAGGGATGGTTTCGTTTGGATTTTTGGAAGTTCAAATTAATAGGCTTTTGGAGTTAACTTTTCAGGGAATTAAGGGGTTACATACATGTAAATCGTCAAAAATGTCCGAGGTTGGTGTGAGCACACATTTAATCTTTTTTATAATCTTTTTGCAGGGCATTAAAATGTACATTTTCATCTATTAACAAAATAAATATAAAGACATTTGGATGTACCATTGCCGAGATATAGCTATTTTAAGTTAGCAGTTTCAAAAAACGGGTGCCACGATATCTCAACACTGATTTGACCAATTCGGCTCAAAATTTTGGTGAAGACTCATTAAACCGGTCCTGTGTGCATGACGAAGGCCGATTTTCAAAAACTTAATTTTTAAAAAAAGATAAAAATATTTTTAAGTTTTTCATATAAAAAACGTTAGTTTTTGATTTTTGTATTTTTTAAAAAAGCAAAATTTCAAAATCGGGCTTCGTCATGCACACGGGATATGTCTTGGGAGTCTTCACCTCAAATTTGAGCCAATTTGGCCCATTCCATCTCGAGATATCGTGGCACCCGTAAATCAACTCTTTATATAGAGAAAAAACGTTCACAAAGTTTGACAGCTCGCTTTGCGCATGGCAAAATTGTGAATTTAAATCGTCTCTTACTCAGTTCAGTCATGAAATATCTTCTTGAAACTTTCAGGAGTGATTGAAACTCATCTTTTTAGTAAATTTAGTGAATATTTTGTAGTATGAAATTTTGTGATTTTCTACATGTATGTTACCCCTTAATTTGAAAAGATTTTTTTTCGGAAATTCCGAAAAACACCCCGGTATAGTTTGACGTCTGTAAGTTTGGTCAACTCACAAATCAAAACTGTGTCGAAAAGTATTACTTTTAGATATAAGTGCTGAGTGGTTAAACTTTTCGGTACTAAAACGAGTTATTTCTTATTTCAAAACGGACTTGCAAAATAAAAATCATTGAAAAAACCTCGTTTAACTCAAACTTCGGGAATTGACAAAACTATTAAATCATCACAGAACCCATAAACATTCATGGCAAAAGTTACAACAACACCTGCTACCAACGCTCTTTGCAAGGATATTTGGAAGTCTGAGTAGAAAACGGGTTAGTATTTTTTGCCCCATCAACAAAGGACTAACTAATTAAATTAAATCAAGGGGAAACGACTCGCAATTACAACCGGTGCAAACATGAATCATTAACATGCAATTAGTAGTTTGCAGACATCATTGTGTGCCGGGGATAATTGTGAGTACACAATGTGGGATACCAGGCTTGATTGGTGTTGGGGAAACTTTAATTGGTTTCAAACTGTGCAGCATTTTTTGCCTACATCACTTGGTCTTTGTCATGCTATTTTGTCGCACGTGAATTTCGGGCCAAATTGAGTTAAGAACGCAAATAGCTCACAATGCCTTACCTTTTGACGTTGGCAGAATCCATAAAATTCGATTTCAATCCTGAGATATTCATGACAAACCGGAATAACTCTGTGCATAAATGTCACTCTTCATAGGGAATAAGTTTCAATCTTGTCGTGCTATCTTGACACAACCTGAAACTTGCTTGTGCGACAACTGGCTTAAAGGATTTCAGGACAGAACGAGTTTGACACACGTACTACTACCGTAAACATGTTTAATTATACATAACTCGGAATTCCGGCAACCAAATTCAACTAAACTTTGGGACAATGCTCAGAATGGTCAACCAAACAAAACGTGTTTGTTATTGTTTACTTTGCGTGCTCTAGTTTTTGTTTATCCAAGGCCAAACATTGAATCGCGTTTTGATCCGAACGTCACACGTCGACGTGTGACAAGATAGCACGACAACGTCAACTTGGAAGTTCCTGGAAAGCAGACATATCAGTATTATTCAAATTGGATCAATTAGTGTTTTACCATGAATGGATTTGTTGGGTGGTGGCTGCAATCAACCAAATCATGATACGATACGAAATATGATGAATTCAAATCCTTGGATGCCCCGAGATTTCTTGGAAATTGTGAAATTTACTGAAAACTTCTCTGATGAGATGAGATTGACCTGCTCCCAACGAGAAAGTTAAGACCATATAAATTTGAAATGATGAATATTTGGAAGAAAAACCAAAGTCAATCGAGGCGGGGTTCGATTCCCTGTCCTTTGGATTGGTAAGCAAAAATGCCATCCACTAGGCCATGACGACTTGGTGAGCATGGAATACTGTTACAGAGAGCGAGGGTTGATTAATTAGATTAGATTAGATTAGAAGAAGCCCATATGAGTGTGTGCATTGATTACACTACTCGACAAAACAAAACTTGTGTCAACGGATTCACGATATCTCATCCGTTCCTGAGAGAAAAGGCATCCCCGAATCCGATGCAATCGACAGAATTTGATTTTATGTCCACGCGGACTGATGAAAAGTTGGTACATTTTTAACATAAAAATCGAACAATTTAAAACCATGCGTCTCCTCCCAATTATATGAGCCATCTACAAGAATATGGAAGCGCCTGCATAGCCATTTCCTTACACAACGGAAACAACCAATACAAATGTATAAAAAGTTGTCAAGTTCTGGGGGTCCACAGCTAGCATTTTTGTACGATTATAAAAATAAATATTAAAAGTTTAAAATTAATTTATTTAAAAACATATTTTTGATTTATTTGTTTACTAAAATTTTATGTATCTCAAAGATCTATGGGTACTTCGGGATGTCCATGGTCATCCAAGGACTGCCTGGAGTTAATATCACGAGTCTACCGTAACAAGCAAGAGGTCGTCGGTTTGACCCCGGATCATGTGCGTATAGCATCAGTGCATATGGTAGACTACTGTATGAATGTGTTGGGATGTCCATGGTCATCCAAGGACTCCCTGGAGTTAAGATCTACGAGTCTACCGCCGTAACAAGCAAGAGGTCGTCGGATTTGACCCCGAATCTTGTGTGTTTAGCATCAGTGAATATGGTAGACTACTATATGAATGTGTTGGGATGTTCATGGGCATCCGAGGACTCCCGGAGTTAAGATCTACGAGTCTACCGCCGCAAGCAAGAGGTCGTCGGATTTTGACCCCAGATCATGTGCGTATAGCATCAGTGAATATGGTAGACTACTATATGAATGTGTTGGGATGTCCATGGTCATCCAAGGACTCCCTGGAGTTAAGATCTACGAGTCTACCGCCGTAACAAGCAAGAGGTCGTCGGATTTTGACCCCGGATCATGTGCGTATAGCATCAGTGAATATGGTAGACTACTATATGAATGTGTTGGGATGTCCATGGTCATCCAAGGACTCCCTGGAGTTAAGATCTACGAGTCTACCGCCGTAACAAGCAAGAGGTCGTCGGATTTTGACCCTGAATCTTGTGTGTTTAGCATCAGTGCATATGGTAGACTACTATATGAATGTGTTGGGATGTTCATGGGCATCCGAGGACTCCTGGAGTTAAGATCTACGAGTCTACCGCCGTAACAAGCAAGAGGTCGTTGGATTTTGACCACGGATCATGCGTATAGCATCAGTGCATATGGTAGACTACTATATGAATGTGTTGGGATGTCCATGGTCATCCGAGAACTCCCTGGAGTTAAGATCTACGAGTCTACCGCCGTAACAAGCAAGAGGTCGTTGGATTTTGACCACGGATCATGTGCGTATAGCATCAGTGCATATGGTAGACTACTGTATGAATGTGTTGGGATGTTCATGGTCATCCAAGGACTCCTGGAGTTAAGATCTACGAGTCTACTAACAAGCAAGAGGTCGTCGGATTTTGACCCCAGATCATGTGCGTATAGCATCAGTGCATATGGTAGACTACTATATGAATGTGTTGGGATGTTCATGGTCATCCAAGGACTCCCTGGAGTTAAGATCTACGAGTCTACCGCCGTAACAAGCAAGAGGTCGTCGGATTTTGACCCCGAATCTTGTGTGTTTAGCATCAGTGAATATGGTAGACTACTATATGAATGTGTTGGGATGTTCATGGGCATCCGAGGACTCTGTTAAGATCTACGAGTCTACCGCCGCAAGCAAGAGGTCGTCGGATTTTGACCCCGGATCATGCGTATAGCATCAGTGCATATGGTAGACTACTATATGAATGTGTTGGGATGTCCTGGTCATCCAAGGACTTCTGAGTTAAGATCTACGAGTCTACCGCCGTAACAAGCAAGAGGTCGTCGGATTTTGACCCTGAATCTTGTGTGTTTAGCATCAGTGCATATGGTAGACTACTATATGAATGTGTTGGGATGTTCATGGCATCCGAGGACTCCTGAGTTAAGATCACGAGTCTACCGCCGTAAAGCAAGAGGTCGTCGGATTTTGACCCTGGATCATGTGCGTATAGCATCAGTGCATATGGTAGACTATATGAATGTGTTGGGATGTCCATGGTCATCCGAGAACTCCCTGAGTTAAGATCTACGAGTCTACCGCCGCACAAGCAAGAGGTCGTCGGATTTTGACCGAATCTTGTGCGTATAGCTTCAGTGGATATGGTAGACTACTATATGAATGTAATGGGATGTCCATGGTCATCCGAGGACTCCTGAGTTAAGATCTACGAGTCTACCGCTGTAACAAGCAAGAGGTTGTTGATTTTGACCCGAATCATGTGCGTATAGCACAGTGCATATGGTAGACTACTATATGAATGTGTTGATGTTCATGGGCATCCGAGGACTTCGAGTTAAGATCTACGAGTCTACCGCCGTAACAAGCAAGAGGTCGTCGGATTTTGACCCCGGATCATGCGATAGCATCAGTGCATATGGTAGACTACTATATGAAGTTGGGATGTCCATGGTCATCCAAGGACTCCCTGAGTTAAGATCTACGAGTCACCGCCGTAACAAGCAAGAGGTCGTCGGATTTTGACCCCGAATCTTGTGTGTTTAGCATCAGTGCATATGGTAGACTACTATATGAATGTGTTGGGATGCGGCATCCAAGGACTTCCTGAGTTAGATCTACGAGTCTACCGCCGTAACAAGCAAGAGGTCGTCGGATTTTGACCCTGAATCTTGGTGTTTAGCATCAGTGCATATGGTAAGACACTATATGAATGTGTTGGGATGTTCATGGTCATCCAAGGACTCCTGAGTTAAGATCTACGAGTCTACCGCCGTAACAAGCAAGAGGTCGTCGGATTTGACCCCGAATCTTGTGCGTATAGCTTCGTGGATATGGAGATCACGTATGAATGTAATGGGATGTCCATGGTCATCCGAGGACCCTGGATAAGATCTACGAGTCTACCGCCGTAACAAGCAAGAGGTTGTCGATTTTGACCCCGAATCTTGTGTGTATAGCATCAGTGCATATGGTAGACTACTGTATGAATGTTGGGATGTTCATGGTCATCCGAGACCCCTGTTAAGATCACGAGTCTACCGCCGTAACAAGCAAGAGGTCGTCGCATTTGACCCCGGATCATGTGCGTATAGCATCAGTGCATATGGTAGACTACTATATGAATGTTGGGATGTTCATGGTCATCCAAGGACTCCTTGGAGTTAAGATCTACGAGTCTACCGCCGTACAAGCAAGGACAATATGGGTAAACATTCAGAAGAGCAAGGAGAATTTCATCAAGACATGAAAGATTTTGAAAAAATATCAAGGGCATTACGATGCAAATATGATGGCGGATTATGTCTGAGTAAATGTAAAAAAATAGTGGTATTGAATACAAACGAAAGGCTTGACGAGATCAATCAATCAATCGATGTTAAGTAATCGAAATATTCAATTGTGAACGATGAACAAAAATCCTTGGTTACCACTTAAGCCAAACGGCGACCATTGTTTGTTACGGC